>NW_009648559.1:797404-839476 GCF_000708025.1 Charadrius vociferus | reverse complement strand
ATTATTATACAATTTTAAAATATAGGAATTTTTTTTTAGTATATTTTTAATGTTTTTTAATGTGCTTAACAAATTAAACATATTTTGGTACAGAAGATGATGTTTAATGTGCAGTGTATTTTATATATTCATGGACAGAATGTATCTGTTCTATATTTAAATATGTACATATAACTAAAAATTACGTGGAATTTTGGAATTAATGTAATGAGTTGTATATGGTTAGGCATAGTTTGCTATTAAGTTAGTTCTAACAACTGTATATACATAGACATCTACACACACACAACACACATCTCCATACACTCACACACCTTATGCACACAAACACACATGCACGCAAATACATACAGACACAGACACACACACACACTCTGACATAAATATCTAGAAACACCCACCCCCTTGTTCACATACACATATATATATCCACACACCTGCCCCAAAACATCCCCCCCTTACATAGACACACACAAATATACATAGCCACATAATAGACCCCTCTACACACGCATACACAGCCACCCCCTATACACATATATGTGTGCATACACATGCATGCACGTGTGCATGTGCATGCACACACACACACACACACACACAGCAGCAAAGGTGCAGTGGTAATGTCTGCCTGCTGGCCGGGGGGGAGAAAAGGTGGGGAGGAGCCTCTTCACAGCTCCCTTTGATGCCATCATAAAAAAAATAATCAGTATTATTTATGTAATATAATGTGTATATATACATGTATATAATGGCTGCTCACAGCCTGGACAGGTGTACTCTTTGCTGGGTAAAAAACGGGCTGGATGGCCGTGCCCAGAGAGTGGTGGTGAATGGAGTTACATCCAGTTGGAGTCCGGTCACAAGTGGTGTCCCCCAGGGCTCAGTGCTGGAGCCAGTTCTCTGTAATATCTTTATCAATGACCTGGAGGAGAGGATCAAATGCACCCTCAGTGAGTTCGCAGATGACACCAAGTTAGGTGGCAGGGTTGATCTGCTTGAGGGTAGGAAGGCTCTGCAGAGGAACCTGGACAGGCTGGACCGATGGGCTGAGGCCAATGGTACGAGGTTCAACAAGGCCAAGTGCCGGGTCCTGCACTTGGGTCACACCAACCCCATGCAGCACTTCAGGCTTGGGGAGGAGTGGCTGGAACGCTGTCTGGCAGAAAAGGACCTGGGGGTGTTGATTGGCAGCAAGCTGGGTATGAGCCACCAGTGTGCCCAGTTGGCCATGAAGCCCAACGGCATCCTTGCCTGTATCAGGAACAGTGTGGTGAGCAGGACTGGGGAAGTGATCATCCCCCTCTACTCGCCACTGGTGAGGGGCTGACCTCTTCTCCCTGGTAACAAGTGATAGGACGAGAGGAAATGGGTTCAAGTTATGCCAGGTGAGGTTTAGACTGGATATTAGGAAAAATTTTTTCACTGAAAGGGTTATCAAACATTGGAATAGGCTGCCCAGGGAGGGGGTGGATTCGCTGTCCCTGGAGGTGTTTAAGAAAAGGGTAGATGTGGTACTTGGGGACATGGTTTAGAAGTAGTTTTGTCAGGGTAGGTTAATGGTTGGGCTTGATGATCCTAAAGGTCCCTTCCAACCTCTATGATTCTATAATCATCTAATATGTCTATATAACACATAAAAGAGTCTGTGTGTAAGGAGCGTGCGTAAGATATGGGTAGGGTTGTATGTATATATATACATGTATATATAAGTTATGTGTACATGTGTGTGTATGCATGTATATGTGTGTATATAAAAGAATGTAAATGTGTGTATAAGATATGTACATATATATGTGCATGTGTGTGCATAGGATGTGTGTGCACATGTATAAAAGCTGTGTGTATGTGTGTGTAAGATATGTGTACGTGTACGTACAAGCTATGGGTAGGGGTGCAGGTGGGATGACTCCTGACCGGCCCCTGGGTCTTTGCAGGGCTGCCGGCTGCCCAGGCTCACCATTGCCATTCTGGTGGTCCCTGGCCTCTCCCCAGGCCACCCTGGCGGCAAAAGCCCAGTTCTGACCCTGCCCCAGGGCACCCTGGGCATGGAAGGTTTTGATCTTACAGCACTGTTAAAGAGATGTTTCATTTTTCCCCCGGCGCTGGTAGTGTGGCATGAGATTTCTGCCTTGACCTTCAGCTTTTTTCTTTCCCCCCGCCCCGGAGTTGATCTGCTGAAGCCCAACATATCAGCAATTGCAATCTGGCACCAGTAGGCAGGGTGGGGGTGCGTTTTTGGGTTCCTGGCCTAGAGGCATTAGGTGGGTGATGTCCTCTAATCCACTTACTACTATTTTGATACTCGATTAAAAAATATGTGCTTGGATCTTAGAAATGCTGATTGCTGCCACCAAAAAAAAAGCCCATTCCCATTTTGGAGCCTCCAAACAGTTTTATAGCAGAGTCTGCCCAGCTGGCACCAGCCCATGGTGGCAAATTTACAGTCAAAGTTGACCCGATAGTGAGATTCTCATAAGCCTTAATAGCTGCCCAGTACAAAAACCTTATACGTTTTACATATAAGTTCTATATATTTTTTTACTCCATGTTTACCCTAGTCAATGAAAAAAAAAAAAGTTTTGTGAACAGAGGAACAAGATTTGTGTTTTTATCATGCAGTTCAACAAGGCCAAGTGCAAGGTCCTACATCTGGGTCGGGGTAATCCCAAGCACAAATACAGGCTCGGCAGGGAACAGCTGGAGAGCAGCCCTGAGGAGAGGGACCTGGGTGTGCTGATTGACCAGAAGCTCAACATGAGCCGGCAATGTGCACTCGCAGCCCAGAAGACCAACTGTATCCTGGGCTGCATCAAAAGAAGTGTGGCCAGCAGGTCAAGGGAGGTGATTCTGCCCCTCTACTCCACTCTCGTGAGACCCCACCTGGAGTACTGTATCCAGCTCTGGAGCCCCCAACATAAGAAGGACATGGACCTGCTGGAGCGTGTCCAGAGGAGAGCCACGAGGATGATCCAAGGGCTGGAGCACCTCTCCTATGAGGAGAGGATGAGAGAGTTGGGGCTGTTCAGCCTGGAGAAGAGAAGGGTCGGGGGAGATCTTATTGCGGCCTTCCAGTACCTAAAGGGGGCCTACAGGAGAGCTTGGGAGGGACTTTTTACTAGGGCATGTAGCGATAGGACGAGGGGGAATGGCTTTAAACTGGAAGAGGGCAGGTTTAGATTAAAAATTAGGAAGAAATTTTTTTACTTTGAGGGTTGTAAGGCACTGGAAGAGTTTGCCCAGAGAGGCTGTTGAGGCCCCATCCCTGGAGGTGTTCAAGGCCAGGCTGGACGTGGCCTTGGGCAACCTGGTCTAGTGGGAGGTGTCCCTGCCCATGGCAGGGGGGTTGGAACTCTATGATCTTCAAGGTCCTTTCCAACCTAAACCATTCTGTGAGTGTATGATCTACTAATAGTCTGTGTGTCTCCGCTCTAGATGTGGTGTAATGGCACAAGCCATGTTCTCATAGCAAAGCAAGCTCCTGCGAGAGGAGAAGCTGAGCCACTCTGGCTGTAACAGTCTGAAAAAAACGAGCAGGGTAAACCCGTGGCCATTCCAGTGGGTCATCGTTACAGAGATACACTGAAGAGACAAGAGACAAAAGTAAAATAAGAAATTTGCATTGAATATTTATTTTGATAAACATTGTGTACTCCAAACAACTACATGTTATTTCAGTTGTAAGCCACAATCTGTAGGAACCGACGTCCCAAGAGCTCTTGTCATCATAAACCAGACAGTCAATGCGTTACCACGGTCTGCGGACATAGAGAGCTTTCAAGTGCAAAGCAGACTATCAGAAAAGACATATTGCCGACCTCCTTAACAACCTGGACGATGCTAAACTCCAGTAAAAATGCTTCATATGTCTGCAATTTAGTTGTCTTAGTGCCATTGTAATAAATTAATAGAAAATATATCTTTTTTTCATTGGAAAGTCTATAAGAAAATGTACAAACATCTAACTCCGAAAAAGGACCAGCTATTTCGGCGACAGGTAAAACAAGCATTTAAACAGAGGCGAAACAACTCAAACATCTGAACAAACAATCAGACACACAAACAAAACGCAATCAAAAACCCCACTCTACCAATGGCAACTGCGTAGGCAAACGTGGAAACATTTGCAGTAATAAACCCCACAAAGAGGATAACTGCAGCTTGTGCAGGGACTGACAAGGATGTACAAAAGACAAGCAGTCAGGGAATTCACTAGTCAAAATGTGCACGTGCGGCTTCTAGAACAGTCAAAGATTAAAAAGTAATCATATGGCACAAAACGATTGCTGACTGGCGACGGTCCCAGGCTTTGTTCTGTCTTCAGAGCTGCACACCGGCTCCATCCCATAAAGGTCGACGGGAGCCCTTTGCATTTCCCGGGAGCAGCTGCCCCTTACCGGGATGCTGTAGTACCCCTCCGGCTGACAGGCTGCAGGGATCCCGTACTCCCCATTCACAGCGTGAGACCCACCCCAGCTCCGAAACAGGCCCCATGTGACAAGCTTTGCACGATACAATAAGCTACTTAAAAGTTTTCTTCTCTTAATAAGACAAGATTTTTTGTTAGTGAAAAAAAAAAAAAAAAGAACCAACAGAAAAAGGTTTTCCTAGAGCCAAGTCTTATGATTTCACCCTGAGAATTCCCAAAATCATAACATCAGAAGCTACACTTTAGCACAAAGGCAGTGTGCTCATAGAAGCTGAACAAACCAGTCCAGGGGATAGACCCACCTGATGTGGTCCTCCCGGGCATTCGCATGCTTACAGAGCGCAGGAGAAGGGAAGCGGCTGGTGGCCCAGAGCAGCAGCGTGCCACACAGGGCAACCCCTGCCCCAGGGGTCATACAAAGCCAAATCCCAAACCACGTACATTCTGAGCCCGGCTCTCCTGCCCACTGTTTGCCAAGTGCTCATGAAAGACATACTCCTGCTTTGGTCCATCTCTTGGAAGCAAGTGTGGTCCACTAACGCCGGTGCAATATCTACAGAACTGCCTCAGGACAGTGGAGAGGTTTAGATAACCCAGAATAACATACTCAAGGGACTTTTTTCAGTCTATTTCCTCGACTTCAGGGACCTGGCTCTGTTTTGGCTATCAGAGAATGTCAGCTAAACTGTTGGTTAATCACGATTGAACCACAAGTGAGACTGACTTTTTCAAGGTATAGTTTGTGAAATCCCCAAACCATCAGAGGACATCAGTAAAAAAAGACACCCACCTTTCCTGCCTTTTACAAGTGTGGCTCATTCATTCTGGAAATGGCACAAATGCCTAAAGAGCATTCATTAACAGACTCTCATTGAGAAGCCAGGGAGGGAAAGCTTGGCTCTTCTATTTTTTTTTTTTTTTTAAATACAATACACATGACATTCAGCAAGTTCAAAACAACTATATAGTAAGACTGAAAAGAACATTTCCAGTTTCAAAACCCAGGAGAGGCTTGAGGGGAATGTAACCTACAGTACTACCTAAATTTTGCTCGTGGTTGCTTTGACTTTCAGAGCAATTGATCTAAACCAGGCTTGTAGAGTGCAACATCTGCCCGGCCTTTGGAATGACACAAAAAATGGTTGCTCTTTCATTCTAGCTGCAAGATAGCATTTTGGATACTGTGGGGAAAAAAAAAACAACTTAATTGCACGAGCTGTAATTAAAACAGAGCAAAATGAAGTAACCTTCCGCAACTAGAATAATTTATGTAGCAATGGGGCCAGGCAGAGACAAGGTGGGGAAACAAACCCAGTTACTATTGGCAAAACTGACCTTCTATGTGCTTTGAAAAGCTGTTCATCCTGTCTTTTATCCCCTCCTAGATTTCTTAGAATAGCCACAGCCTCCGGAGGTGCCTTCATGGCATTTCTGACCAACAGACAGCAATATCACTGAACAGTGGAAGTGCTGACAACGTTTGACAAGATAATGTTTCATTTCACAGCTTCAAGAGATGTCCCCGCAGGAGTCCTGATCCACGCTAATCTGCCTTCATTGCCCAAATACGGCTTTGAAGAAGGGGGAAAGGAGGTACAAGACATCCAACTAGTATATGGGGATTCACACCCTTAATTCTTCAGCTACTTGGTAAGACTTCTGTCCCCTTCCATCCAGATCTCCTGTAACTCTTCCAGGAGGACCAAGGCACTCATGCCCTTAAGACAGGATCAGAAAGCAACACACAGGAGAGCAGCCTGATCCCACTCCCTCTGACCACCCTGGAAAGGCAAGGGCTGCTCACCCTGTTTGAGGCTGAATAAGGTGAGTCCCAGTATTCCCAGTTAAAAACTGGATGCCTTGAACAAGATGCTTTCTTTGACTGCCATAAAGCCTCCAGACTGATCCTGAACATTATTCTACGGAGGGACTATACAGGAAAGGCTGAGAAAATATATGTGCTAATTGATATTGCTTTTCTTCTAGCCTACAGCTTGTTGTTGAAGGAAAACCTCCTGTTTGAGCAACCACTATTAAAAAACTTTGATCCATAGGAGAAACGCGGTTTTCTGAGCAAGCAGAAAGATGTGGTTTATCAGTCTCCGCTGGCATCGTTCATCTTCTCCTTCTCTCGTCTCTTCCCCAACTATGTGCCATGGGTTAGCATGTACAACACAGATCCCAGAGCTTGACCAAACATCATAAAAGCTTTAGGATAAATTCTTACTGTCCAGTTATGTTTCCCAGCATCTCAGGATTCATTCAAATACACTCCTTCTATCTTAGATTTTCAACAAGCCTTCGAATTGGCATTCCAAGTTCAGTTACACCACAGGAAAAAAAAAAAATTTGGATAACTTAGGGGCTGGTAAAAACAACAATCCTCAATGGCCTTTGGACCCTGAACTCCCCCTTCGAGAGGCAGGACATGAATTATTCTGTCACAGGGGGTGCTGATAAAACCAGCACCTCGTAAAACAGGCCAACTCTTGCTTAGTAACAGGAGAGTTAACATGGCATCGGTGAGCAAGTCAACCGGCGAGGAGCTGGTGATCACAGAACACGACGCTGATCACAGAGGAAGGCTTTTCTGTCACACGTGGCCACTCTAGCTACTTACAGTAAGATTTCTTTTTGAACAACAACAACAACAACAACAAAATGCTACACCTCTGGAGCAGGCTGGCAAGGTGCCTGCGGTGAGCAGTCAGTAGTCCGTCCCATGGGGCAGTGCTGGCAGCCAGAAGGCAGAGCAGTGGGTCCTCATAACTTCATTTTCTTCACCACAGGAATTGGCAGCGCTTGATAGATTTTAGCCGAGTCCTCATTAGTGACCAGCTTCACCCAGACAGGGCGGAAGCTGCCTTTGAAGCCGACAAAAGCCATTTTTTCTGCAAATCAGAGCAAATAGATTAGGAGTGTGTCGGGGCTGCACCAGAGAAACCCCCAATGGCTGGAGGGATGCGGGTGGACAAGAGCACGCGTGTGTACACCAACTTTGCCAAGCATGCATTCTCCAGGTATTAAAGAAATACTTGCCTAATGAAGCTTAATTAAAATTCTATTTACATGTTGTATGCTTCCATTAATTAAGAATGCGTGATCCATAGAAGGAAAACCCCTTCCTAGCAGGCAGCTTGAGCTGTCTGTTGAAGATATTATTCTCATGGTGATTATACTCAAAATTCTTTCCTGCTTGGGGAAGATGGGGGGATGATGAGGGACAGGACAACAGACAAGACCTACGTTAGCGAGTGTAACACACACACAAAAAAGAGGAGAGTGTGCCAAAAGCTCACAGTTAGAGCTGATCAGAGCAAGGTGCACAATAGAGCAATATTCCAGTTCAACACAGGATGTTTTGAAGTTGATATGCTTTGTGCCATCAAGTCGGAATTTTGTTTCAAGAGAAAACCAGCTAAAAGTAAGTTCAGCCAAGTAAAAAATCCTGTTTGGGGGCTTTTAGTGGGGAAAAAAAAAAAAAAGAGTCCAATATTCCTATTGTTAAAATTCCTTTTTATTTAAAATGAATCTGGAAAATCAACCCCCTGAATTCTTTGTTTCTAAGAACAACTGCCAGAGCACTTTTTCCATCTACAGTATTAAACTGAGCGCTGTTACCCAAAGCTGCAGTGGATACAACCTCTCTGAACAAATAAATGACTGGTCCCAGGATGTCTGCACACATGCTGATAGAACCAAGCAAGGCAAAGTTTAGAAGAAGGAAAAAAGGTCCCTTTACTGGAGTCATGGGAGTGGAATAGATCAAAGGGGTTTAGAAGTGCATTTTTAAAAAATGGTTACCTTTTAACCTAAAACCCTCTTCTGCTCCAAGTTTCTCCAGTACTTTAGTCCATGGTCCTCTTGAAATGAATCTTCCTTTAGATGTCACCAGCACTATGGAGCTGAAGGAAACAAAGCCATTTATAAACAGATGAAGAGTCAGAACACATTACTCGCTTCTCTGTCTTGAGCACTGGTAACTCCGCCGCTGTGACTCAAAGACACCCATGAACTACAGTGGTTTCTGCTTTAATGGCTTTTGTCAGTGCTTTCCAACAGCTTAGTCATATATTCATTTTTCCAAAACCCAGTAGGAAGCTGACAGAAGTAACTTTTTTTTTTTTTTTTAACACTGTTCTCAAGAATTATTTAAATGTTTTTAACCAGCAGTTCCATCCTGCTTTGCTCAGAGAGGAACACGGTCTCCCTGGGATGCTGTGAGCAAGTCTCAAATAATTTATTGTTCTTACATCATTAGGAGTATGAAGCCTGAAGAAATGCAATTCCTTGAGATTTTTGCTGGCCTGATGCTTTCCCTTCATTCTCATCGTGCTTTTGCTTAAAAAGTGTAGTATTATTATTATTGTTGTTATTATTGTTGTTATAGTATTATTATTATTATTACTGCCTTACTTGCATGTACTGTATTTCACCTCAAAATTCTCAGGGTCTTCTACAAATGCCAAGTGATAAAGAGAAGACATGAGGTAAATGCGTTAAGCTAATGCAAATCTGTAAATGCTTGGGTGAAAGTTGGTAGCTGCGTAGGCTTCATTCTAAAAGGGTAGAATGAAAACCCAAATTAAACACCAGGGGATAATCTTATAGTGAGAATTGTCCGCAGAGAAGCATGATAACCTCCTTACTTCCTACCAGATGCACAAACACCTTCAATGGTTATCTCAAAGCGTATGGACGAGAAGCTCTGCTCCAGTGAGTTCAGTGGAAGTCTTGCTATTAAGCTCAGTGGGGCTGGGATATCACCCTTGTTAGGCTCCTAATTAAAGCTTCACCACAGAGTAATTGAGCAAACGGCCACATGAAATTATTTCGTTCCACTTTGCAGGGTTTCCATGAATGAAACTTCCCAGACTTGAACGGCATTTGCCGTCTTGCAGCCTGAGAGCCTTGCTGGCTTGGTTTCCCTGCAGCACGGTGGACACAAGTCGCTAAAATTAATTAGGCAACAGCTCCTGCAGAGCTCCAGCCCGGAGCTAGTGAGTGCAGCACTTACATCTTAACACCTCAGCTGGAACTGGAACTGTTCAGGGGAAAATAGCAAGGGGTGGTGGCAGAGGAACACCAGAAGCAAAAGAGTTAAGAGTCATAAGGACTTTTCCTAGTAAGCCGGAGGTGTTAAAATACTCCAGTGCTTACGAGCGGACTTAGCTGGCGGGCTGGTGTTGAGTACTTTGTGAATGCTGAATCACCTCTTTTTCTTCCTTCAGTTCACTACAATCATTACTTTCTATTAAGCCTTACCTACTATGGAAGTTTAAAATAAATTCACCAGGTGTTTTGTTTTCTTATCCCTGGGAAACTCATCAGAAAAGTGGATTTATTTAAAAAAAAAAGGACTTTGGCCTGCAGAGAGTTACTTAAATAAACCAAGAGGCTTATCCTTGCTAGAAACACCTCTTCTTGCATCCCCAAATCCACAAACCTAAAGGCTGTTCTAGCAGCCTCTTCACGAGAGGCTGGCGAGGCTGGGGGGCTCCCTTCCCCTCCCTTCGCACCGTCTCTCTGCACAGTCCGTGCTCTGCATCGCCGCGGGGAGAAGGGACAAGAAGCTGCTGGCTGTACAGTCCCACTGTCCGCACAGTGTCCACATCTGACTCTGAACACTTTCACCCAGCAAATGGAGGAAAGATGCCTCATGGCTGGAGCTGAAGCCCTTGCTGTATCAGATTGGGAAGGTTTGCAGGGGATAGGATGGGCTGGGAAAACATTTGATGAAAGAAGGACAATAATTTGGGGGTTCAATCATTGCAAAGACACAGCTGAGTGAGACCTGAAAGGTGCTGACCATGTTGGGTCAACTTCCAGTCCTAATCCTAATCCTAATCCTAATCCTAATCCGGTGCCAACACTTATCCAGAGAAGACAATGAGGCTTGGAAAGACTTAAATACCACTAAAAGTCTAATTAGGATTCAATTCTCTTAAGTAGGGAAGAATCCAGGAGCTGGATTTAGCCAGGATTGAGACTGGATTTTGAGAATGGTGGCATGTCTGAAAAATTGTCTTATTCTTTTCACGAAATAAAAGTGAGCAACTACCATGCTTCTCTGCAGTGACTACTCGATGTATTTTTTGCAACCTTCAGAATTATTTAAGACAGTAGAAACACACCTGATGAACCTGCATGGTACCCTTCTGAAACTTCCCCAAATCTCTAAAATAAATGCCAGAACAATATCCTGTCCATCTGCCTACCATTATTTCAAATGATTCATCAACAAAGCGATCATATTTATATGAAATGTTACATACCAGATTTCAAACCAAAACAGATTTAACAACAATGAAATATATTCATTTCCCAACAGCACTCCACAAACTAATATGAGAACAACCCCTTTGGTTAAAGGGTTTCTGATGTTGTTCCCAATCCTACTCCAGCCGATGAACCTGCTGTCCTCCAGGATGCAGGAACATGTGTTGGCTACTTACCACCCACTAGCAAAACTCTGCTTTTCTGGCTGCCCGTACTTCAAAAATAAAAGCAACCAGCGCTTAGGTCTGGGCAGGGAACATGTGCAGAGAGGAATGTATTTTATTAGTGGAATTTTCTGCGATTTGAGACAGGATGCAGGCAATAGAAAAACGTGAAGTGTGCACATCTGTACCGATGAGTGCTGAGAGTTTATTTGTGAATTTAAGTCTGCAGTTTGTCTGTAACCCACAACGTAGAAGTATATCTGCAGTTTATTAATCAAATGTAGCTCTGCAGTTTATCTGAGGCTCGATCGGTTCCTAAATCATAGAGTCTGCATCCTTCTGCTGCCCGCACGTCCTGCTCACGTTTGGACTCTCTGGGAGTCGGCAGGTACAAAAGCACATTGTTAGCCATGTCGCCTGGCCCATGTTGGGTGACAAAAGGCAGGAAAAAGATGAGTGTTGTAGAGCATTCTTGTACATTGCACCTTAGTAACACCAGATTATTTACTCACTGGTCTTTGATGTTGTTGACATAATTTTCTATCTGTGCTGGGATTCCTTGTAGAATTGAGTTTTTGAATGTTACTCGATCAACGACTTTTCCATGATGTCCATCAATCACAACCAGTTGGATACCCTCGTCAGTGAGAAAAAACCTGACACCGTCCACCTGTGCGGGGGGAAAAACAGTCTTGATCAATCACAGGAACACAACTGCAAACAACCACCTGGAAGAAGCGCTGATAGCGTTGAGCCACAGGACTGCTCTTTCTATCAAAGGGCAGTAATCCAGAGCCCTGAGGTCAAGTTGTCCTGCATTTTTGCTCATATGGGAAAGTTACAGCCTTTTTCTTTTTTTTTCCCCCCGAAATACAAAGCAAAAGTGACTGGAATCCACAGCAATGTTGTAAGCAAGTTTTCCGTAAAATTGAAGCGAGCATCTTAGAATTTTGTCCCTTAAAGTTCACTGAGAGGACCTGCTCACCTCAATGTATGCAAAGTCATCCTTTAGGTGGAAGTACTGTTTCTTATAAGTTTCTATTTTCACTTCGAGTAGGTGGTCCTTAGTCTTCTGTTTGGGAAAAAAAAAAAATAAGGTGAGAAGAGTTTTTCTAGTGAGGATGTCTATTACCTGAACGCTGCATTTCCAGGAAACATTTTAAACCTTGAAATTCAATCAACAAGAAAGCTACTGACTGGCCAAATTACATTGCTAATGAGACCGGGCACAATGGTAACCTCTCTATGCTCTGTCAGCATTTAAATCATTTCGCCAAATGGCAGAGTATAAGTGACTCTCACTTTGCAGAGCTGACACATAATTCTCTGAGGCTTTGCTGCGCGTTCCTGCTTCAAGAGTGAAGAGTGAAAAAAAAACAAAAATCAGATAAATACCCCCCTCCCCTCCCTCTGGTCAGAATCAGACTGGATGGGATATAGGAGACTGTTGTACAAAATCCTTTATATGAATGAGACGCTTAGCTATGCAGTCCCTTCTCTGACACTGCTGTTACCGCCTGGAGGAGCCGGAGGCCAGGCAAGAAACCTCTGTCTCTCCAGAATCACATTCCCTGGGCCAATCTGTCTTCCATCTCATCACTTGTCACCCTGTGCACTGAACTTCACAACAGAGCCCCAAAAGACTAAGTATCCAACTTCAAATGAAGCCTTGGGTGGCTCTGTCCTTCGAGGACCTGTGCTCTCTACATGTGCAAGAATCTGTTTCATGCCATTTCATGTACCTGGACCGTTTCAGCACAGGATATACCAAACCTGGTACAAAGTCCTTCTATGTCTGTGGGCACTGTATGTGCCAGAACTACAGATTTACACTGGCAATAATTCTGTGATAAAAAATCAACTACTTTACCAGTTGTGCACTAGAGAGCTTCTTGGGCATTGGCACCTCTACTATTGGAGTCTCAATGTACTTGGGATAGGCCATGGCTTCACAGTCACTGACGCCAGCCGTCTTTGGGATCACAGCTTTGATCCTTATTCGTTCACAGCCTTTGACAGAGCAGAAAGCAAATTTCTCCTTCTCATTTTGAGCTTTGAGTTTCAGAAAGAGCAGCCTGCAGGCAGGGGAGAAGAGTGAACAGCATCCTTGAGACTTCTGTGCAAAACATGACTAACTCCCAGTTTTGGTGGACTCCTTCCTAATGCTTTGCCATAGCAAACCCTGAGTGCCGGTGTCTGCATTTTATAGTGCTCAACATACCTCATGCAAATAAAAGGGGGGACACAGCTCAGAAATGGTTTGGGGAGGTCAGGGAACTTAAGCCAGAGAAATGAGATGACACCTGAACTCTCTTGGAGCTCTATTTTATAATGATACATTTAGGTAGAAATACATGGTTTGTATTTTAGGTCTCTCTTTCTTTCCCATTATTTTAATTCTTTAAAAGAAAATAACAGGCGTTACACTCTTAGTTCCTGTGCGTCCCCGTTGTGGTGTTTACAAATGGGTGCTTTTCAAAACTAAAAGGGTTGGGTGTGTCTCCAGCTCAGTTTCATGGTCTGCACTTTGCTTTTGTCTTTTTTTCTAATTTGTATTCACTTGGCAAAGCGTTCCCTAGAGGAACTGGCAGAGCAGCAGAGGCTATGAATGACTGACAGCCGTGGGAGTCCCAGGAAAATTAAATGCTGGTCACATTCCCAGAAAGACTTTCTGGTTTTGTTGTCATCCCCGCTAATGGCATTAACCAAACGGCTCACGATTCCAGAAGCTTTCTCAAAGCAGTGTCCAAATCGGCAAGACACGCTTCCTTACCCAGTGTCCTCATCCCAGTAGTAGTATCCTTTGCTAGGATATCTGTGCTCCAGTTTCTCCATTTGAGAGGTTCTATAGAAGGTTCCAGTTTTGTATGTTTTCTTCAAGAGACGATTGTGGATGTCTGAGAGAATGGAAAATGTCGTCCCTTTAGGATAGCAAAACCCTATTTGGATCCAGTCATTCCTAAAAATAGCAAAGACCCACATTATAACAAATCAACACATGACTATTATTTTCCTGGGCATGCTAGAAGCCAAACTAAATAATTCACTCTAAAATGTAACTTAATTTTTTCCTGGCCAGTTAAAATCTTAATGGTGTGGGATGAATCAATGCAATGTAAATGAGACATAAGAACCATGGGTTAGTTAAGCAATGTGGGTCAGATCTGCTCCTGACTTCTACACCTGCGACTTCCATGCACCAGGAATGAATTAGCTCTTGGCTTCTAAAAATGAACCGTGTTATCTTGCAGGGTTTCCCAGGGGAGGAAACAGGAATATGAGGGGTCAAATGGAAAGATGGTGAACTCAGTGGACTTCCTGGAACAGGCATGTTCATTCTGGAAGAGCTTATAAGGGGGTGACGTCACCCATTAAAAATGTGCAGTTACATTATTGGGCTGGAATGTTGGAATTTGGTTGGATCACTCACTTGTTGAAGTTGATGAGCCATATGGCCAGCTCTTCAGGGGCTGTCTTGTCCCAGTGGATGGTGTAGCCTTTCCTCAGAGTTATGACTGGCTGATACTGCTGGTAATGAGTGCTCTTGCTCAAAGCCCCTTCCAAGTAGAGGGGGTGATTGTGGTAGTCATTTTTTATTATTTTCATTTTCAGGTTGGCTGGCTTGTAGGCTTGGATGTATATCTAGATGAAAAAAAAAAAAGATCACCGAGAGTTTAATAAATGACAGTAAAGCATTAAAGGCACAGCTACTCAATAGACATGAACTGGTGCGAGGTCTGTGACTTCAGCAGTGACCTGTATGCCGTACACTGATGTTCAAGTTCTTAGGCTTCCTTTTCAACAAAGTAAACTATTTTCAGAAAAAAAAAGAAAGATCATTTCCTCATCCACTGAGGTCAAGAGTACATGCTGGTCAAGGCTTCAAAGAGGCCTGCATTAGGGCTGGAGTATTTCACAGCATTAGTGGCAACCCTCAGCAGGGGGACACTATCTACCTCAGGCATCTGACTCCTACTGAACAAGAACCCTTCTGTCCGGATTTCTGAAGCAGGAAAACCAGCTCAGTGGCTACAAATTGGCTTTAGTGGCACTACACGGGAAAAAACCCAACAGTTGCAACACCTAAGACAAAAACAGGAGCTACTCATCAGAGGAAACTGAGGACTCTCTGAAGGCAGCAGCACTCAGAACTCATGTGGTAGGAAGAATGGTTTGGTGGTTATGCAACAGGATGAAAGATCATGAGAGCTGAAATCTAATTTTGACTTCTCAGCACATTTCCCATAACACTGTGGGTGACACTTCCCTCCATAAATCAAGGAAAAATAAGTAGCCGGCAGCCCATAGATTTATGAATATTAATCTGTTAATGCTCATGGAGCTCTCAAGGGACCTTAGGCAGAAGTTGTTAGAGCTGTTAACGGTCAAGGCCAAAGCATCTGAAAATGTACCACAGTATCCTCGTGCTCAAAACCACCCATGCACACATGCAGATAAATAAACCCTGAACACCCCCTGAAGAAAGTCCATTTCTAAAGGTCAAGCTTTACAGTGCCAAGAAATTTAAAATAAAATAAAGCGATAACGATACTGCAAGGTAAGCAGCTTTACCTGTGCAAAGTGTCCACTGCAGATGGAACCTCTCCAGTCAGGCACGTCGATGCAGTCAGGGTGCTTGATTAACCAGTTATCTTCTTTTATCAGGTATGAGCCCGGATATTCTGACACAGAACCATCTACATCATGAAAAACTGATGTTTTATCACCATCCATATCCAGATCATTGAACCAGGGTCCAGGTTCTCCAAAGAAGACCCTTGAGGTAATCTAAACAAAACAGTGAAACATTTAGATCTCCAGAAAGGAATTAATCACTTACAGTACAGAGCGGCTCTGGTCCCTAGAGTGGCTCAAAGGACTCATTTTCTGACTGGATTTGGCACTGGAAAGTAGCTTGGACAAGAAATAGTGTTGGGTTTGTGGGTCAACTTCTGCACGAAGAAATCTGTGTGTGCACTAACATCACCATTCTTTAAATGGCCACAGATTTTGGCTGCTCAGCTTGGCACATTGTAGGCTTGATGTTCAACGGCTCTGAGACCCCCTGACTCCAGATGAATTCTGGGGTTGCAGGTCCTCTGAGGTAGGAGATATGTGGTAATAAAACTATCAGCTTCTGAGACTGACCGTCCAAAGGTGGAAGCACCAAAATAATTTTCAGCTGAGCTGGTCTAGTTAGTTGGCAGCAGTGCCATTTGGTACGGGCGTATTAGGATTGCTTCTGCCTGCACACTGCTTCTTCGTTAAGCCTGAAGTCGATGTAGAGCTGGGTCACACACTTTAAAAGTGTGACTGGTTTTTCAGACAGAACAGACACAGATTTCCCTGTTGGCCATGGGGGAAAGGCTAAAACAACCAGAATTTCAGCCTCAGCTGTGAGAAGGTTTGTTTTAAAATTCTGGAGGAAGGTTCAGGAGACAGGGCGATTTCACTAGACCCTCTTCACTCACTGTCTGCTAATAAATTTTTAAGGTTCCAAAGCCACATAAAGTCACACTGATGCTGGGAACAATCAGCGACCTCCCCTGGGAAATAGCTGCTCAGGCAACTTTGGTCTGATATTTTTATCCCGCATAAATAAACGTCATGTCACCAGCCTGCTAGTGCAATGTGAGAGAGTGACCGACCAACACTTTTAGGGGAATTTTGCCTTTCCCATCCCGTTTGGCACAAGGATCGCTAGTCAGCACTTTTCCTGAATTGTGAGCAAGTCTGCTAATTTTTTGAAAGTTAAGCAACTCAAGTCGTTTCAGTCCCAACCACTTTATTTATTTGTTTGTTTGTAGTGTTTGGAAGTTGGATTTAACAGCTGCTAGAGGTGAACCTCAGCAAACCAGTTAGCTCATAAGTGTGCAAGCAAATACAAAAATAACTCAAAAGTACAGACCCCAGAACAGGTTCAGACCAGCACCCAGAAGTTCATACTGTAATTCAAAGTTTGGCAGACCCTTTTTGGCTGGGCTCTGCTCTCATTTATGCCTGCAGAACTGGAGTCCATGGAATTACCCTGTCGTGCATGGCTGCGGAATTACCCTACATCGGCTCAGTTTCACTGGCTGTTTCCCAAAATCAGTATTTTCTGCTTCTAGGTGAGTTAGACCTTCCACAACAGACTTCCCTCTGTTGTTTCTTTAATATTATACTGCTGTTGAAAATAAGGGGGCAGATTCTTCTCCCTAATTCAACAGTTTCTGAGACACACAGAAATGGAAATGATTTCCACTTGAATGTTGCTATTTTTTTGAAACTGATGCCTGCTTCTGATTTGCTGCAAACCTGTCAAGAGAATTGGATTTTCTTGTTATTTCCCCCATCTAATTTTCTATTTCTCAGCTGCCGCCCTCCTTGTTAAACTTCTGGCAAAGACAATGGGCAACCTCCTGCAGATGCGGTGTTTTCTCCTAAAGGCTGCTACACTCTTTTTGCCCACAACCCCATTTCCGAGCCAACTGGAAAAGGCCTTTCTGAGAAGGGTAACTCACAGGAACGTCTTCAAAATGAATGTCGGTGACGTTGTTGTTGGGGCAGCTCTGCCAGGCGTTATTGAGCCGGAAGGCCAGAGCACTCGTGTGCCGGCCGTCCAGGGCAGCGAATTTGCGGAAGGTG
Source organism: Charadrius vociferus (assembly GCF_000708025.1). Lineage (NCBI taxonomy): Eukaryota > Metazoa > Chordata > Aves > Charadriiformes > Charadriidae > Charadrius > Charadrius vociferus. Next base: position 821,977 of record NW_009648559.1, on the reverse strand, counting down.
CAGTTCTGGACATTGATCGGTCCATCGTAGAACTGAATCCCTCGAATAGGAAAATCCCTAAAACACATTTGGAGGAGACAGAGAGAGACATGGTCATGACACATTAGCATGAGGATGAGAATGTATTCTAGACACGTACAGTCCCACAGCACTTGTTTCTCAGCTGCTTTCATTTCTCACAGCCCTTCAGATGACTCCTGAGCTCATGTTTTGGAAGAGAAGGGATTTCCCTCCTTTCTAGGTCTGTGAAGTCCTCTTATCCTTGCAAGTTCAGCTCAAGTTCTCTCGTGTCTGAACAGATCATCTGTATTTGGTCTATGCTCCTCAAGGGAAGGAACTTACAGCAAAGCCAAAGCATTGACCTAAAAACGAATAAATCCATGTTTGCCATCAGAAATGAGTTCTGCAGCAGTGAAACCTGAAACTCATCAGAGCCGTGCAGACTCCTTGGGCTGAGTAATGGCAGGGCTGAAAGAAGTCCCACCGCATCTTTCAAAGGAACTTGGGGAGAAACAATGTAACTCAACTGCAAGAAAAAATGGATTTGAAAACAAGGAAAAGTCTTACAATTTATAGGGTTGAAAAGAGGTGAAGGAGCAGAATAATGAACCTTTATTAACAACCTTTTCTGATGTCATTTGCAAGGTAAAGATGACACCACTTTTCACAGTAAGTGAATGAGAAGCTTAAACTTCTTAAGAGGCTAAGATAAGACATTTCAAATTTCACTTATGATAAATAAATTGGATCCCTTCCTCATATGAATGGTTTCCCTTAGACAAGGCTTGCCTGCTTCTGTGCATCTGTTCTGTCCCTCCAAGCTTCTGCATGCAACATCCAAGATGACATATGCCCACATATATGTACGTAAAGGATATTAGAGAGTTGTAGCAGATTGGGTTTTCATTATTACTATAGTTAATAATAAACCTCCTGTAACTCTACCGACAGGCAAAGTTGAGGTGTATAATATGGCAGAAAAAAATCAGCTGAGCTGTTTGTTCACTGTAGAGCTGCTGTTAGGATAATTATGTTTTTAGGAATAACAACAAAACATTATTGCACTTGCAAACCAATCTGTAGGACTAAAGTCTAGGAAGAGGCCACACATGAAGTCCACTGGCCATTTCAAAACTATTTAACAAAGGCAAATTCCTGTAGCAGAGCAGGAATAGTAACAGCAGGTCTGAGGACTTCTGTGGCCACATCTGCGCCAGTCCAAGCCTAGGGAAGAGCTTCTATGAGATTTCCTGTCAGCTGACCTGGATGGAAACTGCCACATTGCTCAACCACTGCTGACCACATACACAGAAGCGCCCAGGTAGCGCACAGTCCTCATGCTGTCTCCTCAACTCTGTTTGCAAAGGGGAGGGGGAAGGAAAGAGGACTTTGATGGCAGCCCACAAGTATGTACCTGCCAGCAGCAGCTGCACGGTGAGGACTTTGGGATCGAGAGACATGAAATTAAATCCTTTCTATGTAATGGTTATTAAACCAAACAGCACTGAAGAACCCACACTGGGCTGGAGTTTGCACAGAGAGTGGGAACAGACAGTGCTTTGATGTGCTGAGCTGGACTTACGGGCCGATGGGCAGGGTCCTTCCTCTGTGATCCAGACCTCCAGGGCCCCAGATCTCATTGTCCATCGTCTCGGTGCCCAGGTTTCCACTCTCTCCAACAAACAGGCTGTTCTTGATTTCTTGCTTTGAGCCGTCATCATGAGGGAAAGTCCCACCACTGGGAAGGAAGGGCAGGAGGTGAAGGGGCTGCTCACAGCCACCCCCACCAGCTGTGCCCCAGGCTGCAGCACAGCCGCTGCCACACTTACCTCGCCAAGGTCAAGCCAATGCCATTGTCAGCAAACCTGCAAAGAGAAGAGGGATGCTTCAGAGGAAGTTTGGTTTTGCTTTGTTTTATCACATTGTGTCAAACTAAAATAACCAAACTGATGAGGTGGAGGGCAGCAGGCCTTAATTACTGAACAGTGCCCATGGGGAGGCTCAGGCTTTCCCAGGTTTGTTCCCTCTCTAGTTTTGGAAGATCTTTTTTAGACACATCTTGCAGTATATGCAGCTCATGTGAAGCAGCAGATGTGCACCTGATTGCTCCCAGCTGAGGTTAAGCTGGTGATTACTGGGCATAGTTTACTTGTCTGATAGAGCTTCTTCCCTGGGTCTAATGACCACACTCTTTTCACTGTTAGGTAAAAAGATCACACTTATCTCTCACTCTAACTAGCTTTTATTATTTAATAGTGCTTTGCCTTATGCACACCTCTGTGCTCCCCTGTGTTCATGTATCACATACTGCTTCCATGAAATAACTTTACAAGAGGAATTGTTACTAAAACAGAGAAGCTTGGCTTCTCTTTCATCCACAGGAAGACAGAGGTCAGATCTTCCTTATTAAAAATAAAAAATAAAAAAAAAGAAAGAAAGAAAAATGATTAAAATGTCTTTCCATTTTGCTGAAATTCCAAAGCTTTTAGATGAGATAAATCACAACTGTTGGTCCATGACTCCTGCTTATAGGAAGGCTACAGTTAATATGATAGCATGAGTTAAGTCTTGATGCTTGATGGAATCGTCCCATCGGTGTCACTCTTAACACGTCTGTCACTGATCTCAGCAAAAACACGAGTGGAGAGCCCGCAGCAGTGAAACCCAGCTTTGTCCTGCTTCTGTCTGTAGGTGGCAGCCCTCCACATGCTATCGCCTCCCCTTCCCTCTCTCCAGCCCCAATGGTCGCACACCGTCGTTTATATACTGCATGCCACATTACTATTTGTTTTGTTAATGTAATACATAAGTCTTTCTGTAGCAATAGAAAAGGAAATTACTGTGGCTATAAAGACAATTACAGTTTGACGACTGCTTCCTCGAATTCACAAACACTCGCAGGTTTGCTGCTGGAAACTGATAAAGTACTCAGTCTTTTAGGAACCTCCATACACTGCATTTGCTCTGTAGGTAAGGTAAATATGTCAATGACATGAATGTGATCTGCGAAGACAACTCCTGCTGGCCATGGAGTGTGCTAGATACTTCTAGGTCATAAGTTCGTAAGAAGCACAACCTGCTTCGATGTTACTCGATATTCCATTTCTGACTGTTCATGGTACAGTCTCATCCTCGCCAACCTGACCAGTCGCTAGAGCCAGCTTATGCCACCGGGTGCTTTAAGAGGTTTGGGTCAATCGAAGGTAAGGCAGCTGTGGCCAGGAGCTGGACACCAGATAACGGTGTGACAGCTATTCCTACTGGAGTTACCACAATATGCCTCCTAAAGTAGCTTTTGCCTTTTTCTCTTTCTTCATTGAGGTTGATATGAAGAGCCTGGCTCAGCAAAAGAAACTGTAGACGATCATCTGTTTTCAAGTGCAAAACAAATATCTGTTCTGACCAGTGCAGGAAATGGCCTTCAAAGAGCACAACACGCACTTGCCCAGTCTCTCTCCCTTGCTGCTATGATGCATAGTTTTATGTCTGCTTCGTCAGTACTCGCTTATTCAGCATAACACTGAACCACATAAAACTGATCTGTGACCAGGCTTAGCCAGGGAAGGTGGTGAATTTTGCTGCTTTCTTTTCAAAGCACCTTCTTTTTCATGTAAAAAGTTAAGGTTTTATTTTCAGTTATTTGCACCTGCGTGTCTATGTCTCTGTGCGTGTATGGGACCATTTTTGAATGCTAGTTAGCATCACACAGAGAAACAATCTGAGGGATCTTCAGTTCAGACAAAGCAGGTTTTGTTTGTGTAAAATAATGCCTGTGTTTACTTAACGTTTCATCTTTATTTCAATCTTGGCCATAGGGAAGGTGCAAAGCAATATAAATAGTCTGAACCACAGCTATGCTCGCCATAAACACCAGGCTGAACTCTGAGAGTTGAAATAAGGCAAAACTCACTGGCAGTTGTCCAGCCACACATCTCCACCCCGCAGCCAGGCCCCGTGATCCTGATTCTTGTAGGCAATAAAGCGCTCAATTATTGCAGGTTCCCTGGGCTTCAAAGGATCGGCGTCTTTGTGTGGGCTGTATCTGTAACCAGAAGGAGAGAAGAAAGGTTGGCGAGGGAAGGTAGCCTTGCTCGGTGCACGGCCATGAGAAACATCTGGTTTCTGCTAACTCAGGAACAGCTTTGGGACAACAGTCCATCCAAGTGGCGTGTCTAGTCAAGCAGCGATGGCCAGACCCCACTGCCAAGGGAAGGACGGTCCAGGCGAGGCAGTTGTAAACACCCGCTCCAAGTTTCCTTTCACCTTTCCATTATTGTATTGCTGATATACTGCTGAAAGCATGGAAAGTTTATTGTTCTTCCCAAAAGTCAGAGGCATTTTTTAATCCCTAACTGTTATCCTTTAACATATTCCTGTTATTTTGATAAATATCCTTTTGTTTTCCCTTTTGAGCATTCTTATCTCCTAACCTTGGCTATACTGTGGCAATGAGTACCACTGCCAAATTTTCCTTGCTGTGGAAAGGAATGAAAACATCTCAGAGAGGGGCTGAGAGTATGTCCTTTACTATTCCCACTATACATTACCCAGGACACACGTACAAGATTTATTAACTCTGAAGTCCTCAAGTATGATGAAATATTGGCCTGATGCAGGAAAAAAAGCAGACACAAGTGGGAACTGCAGCGACGTGTCCCCTCAGCTGGTGGCCACTGCTCAAGCCACAGGACCTGAGCAAGGATCTGGCTCGCTAGGGTGATGCTGAGCTCAGCTCTCATTTAGCTGGTCCTGAGGCACAGCTCTCCCTTTTGCTACTGAAGGAGCATCTTCCATCACACTACACAGCTTAGAAAACCTGACAGATGAGTATCCAACTCAGTGCCAGCAACGGATGGTCCAGAGATTAAAATTCATGCCTCAACAATGGGTAGCGAGGCCAAGCTGTCAAATCGCTAACAGATATTCAATAGCGCTTTGCTTTGCTTAATAAGCCATCATATCAATCTAAAACTGAGCATCAGGCTGATAGGATTCCAGTAAATGAATATTGCTTTGGCAGCTTCATCACTGTGCATTTGCTTTCAGAGAGAGATTTAGTATCAGCCCTTGTGAATTCCCCAGACATTGTTAAATACAGATATTTTGAGATAGATTCCAGTTTCATTCACATCCATGTGTAACTGGAGAAACACTATAGAGTACAGAATTTGGCCCAGATATTTAACGCTGTAACAGAATGCAGAATAATCTCTCCATCCCTGTAACTGCCCAGCCTACCTCGAAGTTTGCCCCAGCCAGTCCAGCTATAATCATTTATTCAGTCTTTCAGTCTTAACACATGAAAAGCAGAAAATGGTATAAATAATCTGAGCTGCAGCCTGTGCTGGTGGGTAATCCCCGAGCACAAACATGACTGCATTATGAATCGCTTGGCTTCCAGGGGTCATTCCTGCCCTTGTCTGGCAAGGGACAATCTGCCTTTTGTAATCAGTTACTGCGCCTGCGGCAGCAGGCAGTTTCCCAAGGCACGTGTTCAGCTATATGGTTTTCCATATGCTGCTATATGGCAGCATCAGGCTCCCAAGAGAATTTGGAGGTACTTGCAGAACAGGCTGCTCTTAATAAGTTATTTTTTTAGCAGTTACTTTTATCATTGAATTAACCATTTCAATTAATCGACCATTAAAATAATGTAAATAATATTCACTTTTGAATGTCTTTTAGCATCAGCTGAGAGGCAGAGCACTGAGCTGATGTGGATCACGGGATAACTGATAGCTGAGCTGGTGGCTGGGCTCGCCTGGGGAGGTGGACTGATCCCACCCCTGCAATTCTGGTCCTGTGCGTGACTACAGCAATCTGGGTAACCCATGCCCCAGGGATGGAAAGGAGAAAAGGAAAAAAATTGTCCTTCTCCCCTGCTGAGCAGAGGTTTTCAGCAGGTTTCTCTTCCCTACGTGGTTTCTTCTGTCAAGAAACCCAGTTGTGGAGTTGGATGCTGTTGCAAGTTGGGTGCAACTGGAGGCAATTGGAAAGGAAAGAAAACTGTCAGGAAAGAAAACTATGAAACTTGAAGATATTTAAGTCCTTTTCTCTCCCTGGGGTGGCTAACTAAGTTAACAGCCAGACTCAACCTCTAATAAGATAAAAGGGTGCAAGGGTGGTCCTTATGCTATTACACTTTGCCCACCAGAAGCCCTCGGCTTACATCAGCCTCCTCGCTGGGGTCAGCTTTGGGGAAAGACTGGGGATTCTCAGAAGCCACCAGACCTTGGTGGGTCTGCTGATACGATATGCTCTATAGAGAGGTTTCCAGTAGTTCTACATGACTCCATTATGCCAAACAGAGGCTATGCACAGCAGCAGGCATGAAAGGTCACTCTGCGTATTTAATTGTCATTATTATCACTGTGTCAGATTTGGAACTAGACAGAAATTTGAAATCAAAGTGGGAGCTGCATCGCATAAGGTCTCCCTGTTCAAGCAGGTCATAAATGAATGAATCAACAGCACTCCCAGGAAATACTTTAATTTCTTCTTCCTGGGAAATTCTCACATTAAGTTCTGTCCAGTGGGGCTGCTGACCAGACAGCATCTAATTTTCTTGGTTTTGTACAAACAATAAGAAGTCAACAGCACACCCTAGAGCAGATGTAACATCCATGCCAGCTCAGCTCAGAGCCGAACAGCAAGGACAAAACCAGAAGAGTGTGGGTGCTGGGGGTCCCTTAGGACGGGGAATGGAGAAGATGAAGTTAGAAAGTTCTAAATCTAAGTGAAGACCTTGCCTCAGTAAGGGCCACCCTAAAGGGATCACAACGACTCTTGTCAGCTTCCTCGGGGGCAGTTTCATAGCTTTCAGTCAGTGCTATAGAGAAGTCCTTTTCCAAATGAAATTACAAAACACTTTACCTCCCAGAAATCAGTGTCAGGATAGGTCTTTTGTCCTTGGCTGAGGCTGGAGTGGTTTTGACCCCATTATCAATGATCATTCCAGCCTAAAAGAAAAGAGAAATGCAATATTATGGTATATTTATATATTCTACAGTTCTTTCCATCTCCAGGCTCTGCCTCCAATTGTTCTAAGCCCAAGTCACTCACACAATCCTAAAACCTGCTCCTTTTAGTAGCACGTGAAACAGAGGGTGCCCAGGACTATCCTGACTTGCATATACCGGCCAAAATTGCCACAGATTTCCAGAAACTGCACCTCTCTTGTAACTGCATGTATCCCCATACACATAAACACCCCGCCGCAGCCTAAAGCACTCAGTGACAGTAACACACAGCCCGACGGCACGGCATGCTAAGGGTAAATAAGTAAAGAGAAGGCGATTAGACACAGCGGCCCATATTTATCCCTCTAGAAGCTGTTCAGTTAATTGCTAACATTGGCAGTTGAGGTCTATAATTAGTCAAGCTGCCAATAGATGCTCCTGGAGGTACTATTTTAGGAGCGCAGAAGCGGAGAAGCAGCCTGAGCAGAGGGAAGAACCTCTCTGGATGCCCAAGAGCCAAGCGAAGCGGGTGCTGGCCGCCTCTGAGCACTCCCACGCCAGCTCGCAAGCTGCTTTATCTGCAGACACAAACAAGCTTGCAGTAACTTCCAGTGAAACAGAAAGCACAAGCATTAATAGCTTGCAGACCCAAAGAGCTGGAGCAAGAAGACGGTGTTTTTTTCGAGGGCAGCGTTCCCGTTGCGTGCAGACTCACCCGGTAGTTGGAATGCGCGCGGTTGTTGGAGAATTTCCCCATCGGCATGTGCTCGGAGTAGCCAGGGGAATACATGCCCGCTGAGGGGCCCGTCGGCACGTGGTGCAGAACAAACCAAAAGCCTGTTTCCTAGGGAAGAGAACGGACATCTGAGCTCTGAGCCTTTGCTTGAACCTCTTTGCTGCTTCACGTTAGCCCAAGGATTTATCAGTAAAGCCACAAGACATAAGCCAGAAGATTTCAGGACAAATCACAGCTAGCAGCGTTGACCCATATGATGCAGCAAAGGGTTTAATGCACACATACATTCACATTCACGCTCCTGAGTAGCATCTTCAAGGTGCCTTAAGTTAAGCTGTGACATCTATATTGAAGCTGTAAGTGAGATTTTAGAATTCCGTCACACACACACACACTGCTGTCCTCCTATCACTGCATGAGCAGATCTTAAAAATCAGATCATTTTTATTTAGTTGCCTAAAAATGTATCTAGGAGCCCGAATCTAGGTACTCAGATTTGGAAACTCTGAAAAGACCCCATCTCTTTGTTTAAGGCTTGGTTTTCTTGTTTATTTGTCTTAGCAGGAAAATAAAGGCTCTCGATGCGACCAAGCATTCCTGTGGAATTAGCATTAGTGCTGATTGAAATTTCAGAGCACCATTACTGTACTGCAATCAACAGAATCATTGCCAAAGACTTCACTGGGGCTCCGCAGTCACGTTTATTTAATTTATTCCAGCGGCACTGTGCGCGAAGGCTGGGAATTTTTGCTAAAGCCATCCAGCTCTAGAAACAGCAAGTGACAAGAGTGTGGAGCAAAAGGAAAAGCACTATTTTTTGATTGGCGGCATTAGACACATTAATATACGTCTCGATCTAACAATTTCGAAAAATGCCTGAGTAAGAGGAGCAGGTTTTATTCCAGCAAGAGCCTCAGCCTTGCAGGGCTGTAACCAGTCTGAGTTGTTACCGAATAAGAAACTTCAGCACTCACTTCAGACCCCGCAGCTGCACAGTTTATCAGGTTGTTGTGGGGGTTGGCTATCCAGAAGGTGGATACGGCGCTGCAGGTCAGGAAAAGAAAGAACAACATGAAAATGACACTTCGAGCACACACCAGAGTCACCGATCAACCCCCCCCCTGCAGTACAGGCAGGGCCGATAACTCTCCAGATAAGGGGTCCTGCCTAGGGGGCAAAGGGAATGGGGTATTTTTCTTTCTCTTCTCGTACCACATGTGGCCTCAGCCGTTTGACAGAGAGCATGGCCTTATCTTTGCAAACACCGAGTATTAAATGAGGAATTTTGACTGCAATTCCAAGCCTGCTATGAAGCTGTCAGATGTCGATCATGTTTTATGATAAGGTAAATACGTTGTTGCACAAGTCACAGAAAAGAACTTTGCCCCCACATAAGCCCTTAGGTTCATTAGAGACTCATTTAATCAAGGGATCCAATGAATTGCCTCTTAAGGGCTTTCCAAGCGTACCCTGGTACCTGCCTTTTCCAAGGGCTGCTGTGATTCATTAACTTTATTTGCTCCCACCCTCCTATGCGTTTCTTTTGGGTCAAAAGGGTTCCATTTGCCTAATGCACATAAAAGACTCTTAATTGAAAGATTCCCATCAACGAGGAAAGAACAATCCATCACTGTCCATCCTGTGACATACAACATTCATTAACCAACAGGCACATGAACTTTGGGAGGAAAACATCCAGCGCTTGCAAGCAGCAGACTGGCTCCCTAAATTTGATGGGTGAGATTCCCCCTCCCTCAGGGGATGAACCTACAGAACGCTTATGTCTATTTTAATATTGCTATGAAGGACTTCACGGGGGCTTTAGGCCACCTGATTTTGCTGGCTTAAGATGAAGTTCCATCTGTGCGGCTTTATCATGAAAACATAGCTAAATTTTTCTATTTTGGGCATGGGACTGGCCTAGAAAGAAACGATTCGAGATTATTTATAGACTACCTCCTGCTGCATAGGCAAGAGCAAGGACACTGTATATCCACTGTGACCTGTCTTTCAGCCCAATCCCATTCCTTAGAGCCACGTGGTGTGGGCAGGTTACTGTGTCGTTTGGCACAAGCCTATTGTCTTAATTTCTGGCAGCGGCTGCCTGCCTGCCTCGTCCAAGCCGGCGGAGCCGCAGCCGGTGCTCGTCCCTCATCCCTCATCCCTGCACTGGGGGCCCCGGCCCCTGCCCCAGGGGCAGCATCAGCGTACTCGTGCACTCGCCGGCTGGATGAGCCCAGTGCAAAACAAGATCTTTTTCTCATCAGACCTTGAATTCTTGTATAAAGGGAGACATCGTAGATGAAAGTACCGTAGGACCTGTTCATTAGACCTCCGCCTATCATTCCTACCGTTTTTTCATATAACAGTCTTCAAAATGACACAAAATGTGTGCTTCTGACTATTAAATGGGTTATCAGTGGAAAATTAACACAATGGCTGATTAACTCTTATTTTATGAATGGAGACATTAAGTGTAATTTATAAACAAACACAGATGTGAAAAAGAGCATTGCATGAATTCATCTCTTTTTTTTCCCTTGCCAAACTGAAAAGCTAAAAATATGTTTCTTTGGACAAAACCCCAGTTTGTTCTGAGGACAGAATGGGTGATACTGATACAGTCTCAGCAGATTGAGAGTATTTCCAAATAAAAGGAATCCCCTGAAGATTTTTAGCTGTTAGGCATCAATCAGCTTCTAACTGTCTCATTTTCTGGACGGAAGTCTGGCTCCAGAGACTTTCTCATTGATTTTTTGTGGGTCAGAAATTTAGCTTTTTTTTTTTAACTTTAGATTCCCCCCTGCCTCCCCACCGCCTCCAACTACAACAGAATAAAATCCTGGAGAAAAATCTGGACTATGGGCAGAAGCACTCCTGTCTCCCAGCAGCTTCAACACAGCACCAACGCTCTGTGGTCTCAAGACAAATCTTCACCATGGTAGACCTCCCATTCTCTTGCACAGGGGTCTTGTCCTCAAGGTGATCCACCATCAATTTTAAACTCTTAAAGGCAAGCTTGGCTTCCCGCTTTTAATGGAAAACACTCTGAAAACAACGTGGTTCCACAGATCTGCTCCAGACCACTTGCTATGCTCCCTGGACTGCAGCTGGGGATCTGCTTGCCTCTCTGCTAAGCACACAGGTTTTGCTTTAAAAGTTTAGTACTCTCTCAAGAAGAGTTGGGAGGATGGGAGAAGGAAAAACCCAGCTAATTAGCTGCCTGATGTGCATCAAAATGAATAGGTTCCCTGAACAGCCAGCAATTAGCAATGAAATCACATTCCTAGGTTGTGCACCTTGATTTTGGGGCAGAAAAACATCTGGGAAGTCATGGAAAGAAGGGCTAGAACGGCTTTCAGGGCCTCAATGAGTCCATAGCCTGCCTTATGACAGGGTCAACTACAACTACAGTATTTGTGACTGGCATTTCTCTAACCTGTGCATAAAAATTACTGCTAATGAAGAACCCATGGATTCCGCTAAGAAAAAAAATCTAATGCTTAACTGTGTTGCCAAGCTGGTTGCGTTTCTTCTATACTTCACCTGATTTTTTTCTACAGGCAACAGAACTGCAAAAAGAACTTGTACAATCCCTTCTTATTGCAAATGCTTCTATAATCCTCATCTAAACCTCAGTTGGCAGACCTGCAAGGACGCTTAGAGGAAAGGATCTTGCAAAAAGGGAGATAAAAGGCATTCAGCATTTTTCAAGTTTAATACAGTGTTTGCGGTAAATGGAAGTTTTAAGAAGTTATAATGGAAACATTTTCATGAGCTCATGTATAGACAGACTATTAGAGATCCAATGGTGTATATAGTCTTTGATCTTTTATTGTCAAGTTCCAATTCTGTGCTAAACTGCATTCATTGTATCATTTAGTTTCACTCCACAGTTTGGGCAGACTGTGCCAAATGAGTGCATAACGCCAATGCTGTATCATTAAACACTATCCGTTCTTTGCAACTAATGACTTGTGAATTAATGGGAGTATTTTCAAAATCAGTTGCCATTTGACATGAGCACGAATGTCAGAATCCAGCCCATTCTGAACTCAGCAACTTTTCCCTGAGCTGCTGGGATCAAGACTCCATTAGGCACAAGGCATCACTATGTACTTCGAAAGAGAGATTTTCAATATCTGAGATAGAAACCAACTCAATTGACTTGATGCTAAAAATGAAAATTACACCCTAGGTGTGTAGGCATCTGAATAGTACAAGTACAAAGATCCCGAGGAGGCTGCTCTCCCAACCTTTGGGGCATGCAGCCCAGACCTCTACAGATGACTACTAAATCATATGCACATAATGCCATCTTTTATGGCTAAGTCCTGCAAAGAAAAGAAAGAAGAAAAGGAAGGCTCCTGCTCACCTACAGTCCTGCCTGGGTTTAGGGATGTACCCTGGGTAAGCGCCCTCGGTGATCAGCTTGCACATCCTGCTGTCTCGGTCGGAGGGGAGCAGAGTGCTCGGTTTAACAAGCAGTCCAAGGCAGTGATCAAATGTGTTGCGCTCTTCTGGGCCATCCTCCGTAAAGAAGCAATGGCCCAGGGCATCATAACCCACAACATCCTTCACCTGCGTGTAGAAAACAGAGGTCAGTGTTCAAGTTTCATGCTTCAGCCACTGCATAATAAGAAGAAACTTTACAGCAATGGCACGCAGGAACCTCGGTACCCTTTTGAACTCAGGGTGTATAAGCAAAAACAAAAGCAAGATCACTCTCTGTTCTTAAGAGATTATAGTCTAAGCAATAACTCCAACACTTAAATTTAATTAGCATTTGTCATCACCTAGGAAATGCTCATTCCATTATTTTGTCTCTCTGTGAAATCAGAGACTGTCTTAGCGTGAGGCTGGAAAACACACGGGGTGGGGGATGAACGGAGGATGTTAGATTTTCAAATCACATCTGGGCTCATTCATCTTCACGTGGAGTTACATGAGCAGCTACATAAAATGCATCTGAAAAATGCAGCTGAGCTGAAAAAATATTTTTTCAGGCTATCAGAGAGGAGGCAAATTGTTTCCCAGACAGGCTGGCTTGTTTTAGGTTTGACCTGATCCTTTTTTCCTAGTTGTTGACAGAAGCTTTACTTGACCCTGAGACAAATCAGCTGGTGTTAATCAGGGCTGTTCTGGTTTTGGTTTGAATGTTGCTAACATTGGGACACTGTTGTGTTGGACAGAACAATACCCATCGCCCCACTGAAAGATCTGAGAAAACAATTTCAGGAGCAGATATGTGGATTTGAAGCCTACGGCTAGGACTGGCTGGGAAACAACAGCCCTCAGACACACCATGTCCAGCAAGGCAGTTGTTAGTGGACCTGTCTGGGATGTGGAAAATTAATTTCAGGTCTCCATTGGCCAGGTGAAGTGCTGGCTCTCCTGGGCTCTCTCCTTCCTCTTCCTATCAGCCATCATCCATCAACCTTGGCAAAGCTTACCGTGACACCAATGTGTTCCTGCAAATTCTTCTGATGAAACAGCCATTGTCAAGGGGCAAAAGACAATATTAAACTGGATAGAACACCTATTCTTTATGGTGTCATTGAGAGACCTGGGTGCTCAAGTGCCTGAATTACTTTCGTAAACAGGCCTGAGACTCCTCTGTCATCTTCATGCCTCATTCTCAAGGCAAGGAGAACCGATTTCAAATAAAATGCCAGGACTAGTGTTGAAATGATTACAAATATGTTTTCACATAAGAAAGAACACTTTGCTCACCAAACCTATAACAAGCTTACATCTGCACACACATCCATTATGTATCATCCGTGTTCCAGTGTAAATACTCAAATCTCTGAACACGAGTCATCACAGTAAATTAAAAGCAGCTAAAATTACCTGCAAAACGGTCCATTCCTTTAAACTACCTCACTGAAATTTACTGCTAACTTCCTCTATCTAGTTAGATGAAAGCTTTTGCAAGGTAGAGGCTTCTTTTCTTAGGTGTAAAACTACGTATGTACTCCTTGGAAGCATGAGCTGTCCCAGCCTTGTAATTGTTTACAGGATAGGAGAACGTTTCAGGAGAAAGACCTATCTTCAGAAGAAGTTTTCCAACATGTAGAGGAAGCCTTAATCACAGAGATGTCAGAATTGCACAGAAACTGCCACTGAAATCTATTACACACAGTAATATTGGAAAGACACATAAGTAAGTGCTGCAACATTTAGATGATGGAGAAGGTTTCCTTAGAGAAATATTACCCACTTTGTATGACCATTTCTCTTTCCAGCCAGCACAGCACTGCACTAAGACTGGGACATGAAAACCTGTAGGGACCAGACCACAGGTGGGGCACAGCCCACGTCTGTGGATGGGGAGTGACATCGCAGGGGAACGCATCTCCCAGTAGGGCGAGAGAGGAGCAATGCAGAGAGAGGAGTGCGCACTGGCAGGGCAGAGGGGCTCAGAGCCAACAAATGCCCATTGTTCTCCTAACTCATCTCCAAAAGCCCATAGAACAACATGGAGCTATCAGCCCGGGACCTGGTCCCTAATGTATTTGTCACCCTCTGTTTGATTAATTACTTTCCCCGTATCTCGTCTCTTGGTCAGCTCTGACTTAGTTTCCTGTGTGTGTTTCCATGCACCAGCACAGTACTGAAATGCTTGCATAGCAAACGAGATGTGCGTTCCATAATCATTTTTCTGATTGTTTTAATTTTCAATTTGATTAAAACCTTCCTAATCGTCCACAATCTTACTTTAACCATGAGTAATTTATGGCCAGAAAATGCCCCTCATGGTAAAATAACTGCTGTGTAGTATAGCTGGATTACTAAAAGCAGATACCACTGAAGCAGTTAGAAAACACAACCTCTTATTCCATGAAGTACAGCTCTCCCATGGATTCTGACAGACTGTTTATTGACCTCCATTTAGTTTCCCTCCCCAATGGCTGTTTCTAGTTTAGCTTGCATACTGGGATCCAGTGGAAAGAGCAGGAATCAGAGCAAAGTTTCATCCCTGGTATTGCAGTGGCGTAACTACGTGGTTTTATGGCCAATATATTAAAGAAAACATTGGGTAATTATTGCATTTTCAAACAATAATTATGGTGAGAAAAGAATCTCTACAGATTTGTTCCCAGAAGGACCCTCTGGGCCTTCCAGTGAATATGAATTTGCAGACAAGTGCCGAATAGCCCATCAGTGGAAGTGAGGTAATGTTGAGGTGGTGACTTTTAGCACACTGTACAGAGCCACAGAAAAACACATCTGTCATCAGCAATAACTGGACACTCTTTTCTCCTAGTGTTTTCAGTATGAGTATCTCTGAAGTGACACAAGAAAAGCAATAGCAAAGCAAGCAGGGAAGCCTGCGTGTAAATTACCAGCCTGCTTTAATGACAGTTAAAGATAACTGATGCCCCTCTCCCATTTGTTAAAGCATTTGCACAGGTACTCAACCACAGTCATGAAACAAGACCCTCTGAAATCAATGGATGAATGTTAAGGACATCATGAAGTGCTGTGCTATGCTGAGGTTTAATAGCCCAGCTAGATTTTTTTGTATGGCTATTTCCAAAGTGTGGTTTGTGGGCAACATCCAGGCAAATTTTCCCTCAGTAAAGCATGCCTTGGATCCACCTGATCTCAGAGGGAATGAACATTACCTGGGGGAAAACGGAACTCATCGCTGTTTGCACAGAGTGTCCATGCATGTAGAAACAGGCAGTGTTGCCCAAGTAAGAAGATAATAGGGAACTAGGAAATGTATAGCACAACTATTGTAATCATCAGAGACCCATGTGGGTGTGAATATATCTGGGGCTGAAGAAAGGGGAAAGGAAGGAGAACAGAGTCAGAAAGCAGACGATATTGTGGTGGGATCACCTGATGAATCAAGGCATGGAGCTGCTGACCGCAGATGTCTATCACAGAGCAATGAAACATTTAAGTGGTGCAACCTTTGGAGCACATCATCTTCTGTGACGCAACTGAACAAACTTGGTCAGATTGCTTTATTTCACTGGGGCTTTCTTTTCAGCTGTCAGCAATAATTATACAGTTAAAATAAAAACCAGGTAAGAGTCAAGTTTAGTATTCACACATTTTGGTAAACTATAATCAACAGAGATTAAGTTCTTGACTAACATTTCAGATTACGTGTCCTAAATTCTAAGATTTCTCTTGGGTTCCTTGTCACGGAGGCAAAGCACGGTCATTTAGGGATTTGTGGCTGTTGCGTAACAGCAAGAGAATCATGTTGCTTTCATCAGCTACATCAGCCTGTCTAAATTTCATCATGCCATCTTGGCTGGAAAAGCCTGAGCACATGGATCCCTATGCCATGCATCCCCTACGGCACAGTTGTCACTTGGAGAAAGCACAAGAGACAGAACTATTTCCAAATGCTCTATATGAACCCATCCATCTGACTGATAAGAAAAATGCCAGGCTCTGGGTATTTGCTTTGGCAAGTGTTATTCAATAGGGAATGAAGATGTCCCATGAGATCCAGAAGCAGGGCTTTAGCTGGTCTGCAGCTCATCGACAGCTGTGCAACCGCTGTGCAGCCAGAGAATGTGTTTATGGTGCCATTGGTAACAGCCTGTGGTGGTGCGACAAATGAATCCCGCAACACTGCCCTTCCACTTTGCACGTTAATCCTATACTGAGCCCCTGTACTGACTTCAAATTGGGAAGATGCCATATGACCCTGAATGCCTTATATAATTTATATAGTAGAGCATCTTTTTTTTCTTCAGAAGGCGTGTTCACTTGGTAGTTTTTTAGGATCGTGTTATAAACTTAGAAGGATAGAGGTCAAAACCAAAACCTCGGATTCATAAATAGCAGATAAAAGCTGCTTTGCTTCTGGAGCTGCAATTTCAATGCCCTCTCTTCAACTTCTGTGCATTTTAATTATGCCTGTGACTTTCCCTTCCAATGTTGCCTCTTTTAGAGGTTGCAGCCTTCAGTCATTGCCAAAAAGAAGACTAAGACGAAGCCCTCTATGTGCTAGACTCAGTAAAGGAGGAAGCATTCATCAGCAAGTAACGGGCAAAAATCATGTCTTAGCTAGGTGTTGAAAGCAAATGCTATTCCCCAAATCAGTTCAGGGAAAATAGATTCTTACAGGCTCCTACTATGCGATGGTATGGCAACTTTAAACCAGTGTTGTGGATATGAACTAATGCACAGTGACCATCCAGGTTACAACAGCCAATGACATGTCTTCTCTTAAAGCTCTGTTATATATGGCAGCAGGACTCTTGACTGTACAAACGCTCCTCTTCAGGGCTCTGATACACTTTTTTCGTTTTGCGATACACTGCGATCTCACTGAATGAGTGGGAGTACTTTGCCTACAGAAATCTTGACGTTTCAAGAGTCAGACCTGATGTTTACTTCACACCTTTAGCACCACTGCTTTTGGGATAGATTTCTGCACATTTCCTGAATATGTGTAAGAAGAACCCACCAGAGGCAGGATAAGAGTGAGGAAAGCCTTTTGGGGTTATGTGCCAGTCTCCAGGATGCTCCGTAAGGCAGCATTGTTTTCCGTCTGCCTCCTTACCCCAAAGAAGGAACCCCTACATCTGGGGGGGATCTGAACGTGTTCTTGCCATCTCTGGTGTGCTGTAACTTGTCTAGTAAGCATAGGTCATTTTATAGATTTATCCTAAAGGATTCAATTTTTTGGAGAGCAACTCTGACAAATCAGAGCTCTGTGAGTGCTTAATGTTGTGAACGGCATCGCAAACTCAAACCTTTCTTACAAGAAAGATGAAGCACACTTAAACCTTCTGATTACGCCCTTTAAATAGCAAGCTGTCTGTCTATAGATAGATCCAACTACTCATTAGAGATGGGCTGGTCTGAGGACACTGCTGCGCACAGACAAAAGCTCTGCCTGCTCTGAGTCACACACAGCCTACACTGCCACATTCGCCTCCTCCTTTTTCATGCAGGTTGAAATATGTCTGGAATATATAGCCACATAATCAGGACGGGAGGAAGAGTCAGGCACTAGTTCTAACAATAAAACACATCACCCTGCAATAATTAAGCTGTATTCATGCTATGAGGAAATATTTTGACTGGTGCCTTGATTGCTAAGGTAGACATTGGGGCTTCTTACCAGTAAACCATTGGATCCATGGACTGTGACACAGCGGGAGAAGGTATGGTGGATGGAGACATCCTTCACGTACGTTGGAGGGTTGTAGCCTCCTTTCTCATCCACATCTCCGGCCATATGGAAGTGAATTGGGTAATGTCCCATTGTCTGCTGGCCCATATATTTCAATTCTAGACCTTCAATATGGGTAGCCTTAAAATCAAGACCAATCTGAAGAACAACAGAACGTCAGTCAAGAAACATAAAAGGCTGTTGAGGGCAAGAAAGAGGGGGAACACGGGATAGAGAAGAGGAACACAAGGACAGAGAGATTTTTTTTTAAGGGGACCATAGTTGCTCTGTGATCCCACCACTGCTGCCATGGCTACATTTGACTTAATTTTAGAAGGAAAACCATTTGCATTTAACGTTTTCCATGAGTTTCAGTCAGCTGGGCTCAAATCAAACTCCCCAGGCTGAGCACCACCAGAATCTGGGGAAAACTGGGATTGGGATATGGAGACTGTATCTCTGATGGGTTGAGCACCAGCCTGGCTGGCTGAGCAACATCTGCAGGGGTGTGAGGTGCACTTCAAAGCCAAGGGACAGGCAGCAGCAGCAGGGTGGATCTGCTGCACTGTGGGGAGACACTGTTTGTTCAGCGGCTGACATGAGGGATTTTTCCCTTCCTGGCTTCCTCAGTATGTGAAGGTGGGGCTGGGCAAAAGAAAGTGCCAGGAGAGGGCTCCAGCCCTACCTTGATGTGTCCCCCAAAGGTGTCGAAATCAAAGAAGGAGCATAACTTGTTGCTGTACTCATAGCACTGCCCCTCCATCTCGCCCATCACCACAACGTTGCGGCTCAGCAGCCCCACTTCTGCCCGCATGTCAACACCATCAACGACTTCGCCAATGTGGAGGTATGTTGCTTTTCCTAAAAGAACAAGATCCAGTTTCAGGGTTACTCTGCCAATCCTGCTGGTTTCCCCTTGTGCTTCCTGTGGTGGAGTTGGCTTGATAATGAAAGGAGTAACTGAGTCAGCAAAAACTGTTGGCCGACTCCTCAAAAGAGGGAAGGCTGGAGCACAGGTGCCACCCAAAGTCTTGCTGAGATATTTGCAACAGAGGAAGTGGGATTTTTGGTCTTTAGGTTGCTTCATTCAGCCAGAGAGTTAAACTGACAGTCTGTTAGACAAAACACATTTCCTACCTTTAAAAGGGACTGAGATCACTCAAGAGCTTTTTACTTTGGATAACAATCAGCTGTGTATGAACATCCAATACAAAGAAAAACAATGATGTAGCTACTGAGGAGTCTAAATCCCCAAAGTTAGCACAGCACTTCCTATAGCAAGACACTGGGAGCTGCTCAGATCCTACGGCACAGCTCACAGGCGAGCATCAGTCTGATCCTGCTAACACCATGGCTGTTAATCTAAGCAAGGAGAGGACTGGGCAGAAAGCCTTGTGGAAATTGTGGCTTGGGACAATTGCAACCCCTCATCCAGCTTGTGGGCTGCAAAACCTCCTGGTGCCTGGCCCCTCAAACCTCTCAAATTTAGATCTGCCCGCACGTCTCCAACTTGCTTTCAAGGCTTCCCTCTGCCCTGCTGTAGATGGAGTCGACGGGATCTTCCATCCACCCCATGCCATATCTCCCTTTACGAAGCCACGTTGCTCAGAACCTCCTCTGCACACACACCTGGCTCCAGGGAGGGGTTAAAAGCACAGAAAGCCTTCCCTGGCCTGACCAGAAAGGGGTGAAGTCCAGGCAGTGCGGACGTCTAGAAAGCAAAATAATCTCTTTGCTGTAATTTCATTCAAACATATTCATACTCCCTCCTTCCTTCCGCAGCTTTCTGCAGAGAATGCAGTTGGGAAAAGGTTCATCTTACTGACTACATTTTGTATTATTCCAGTAAAAATAAGTAATAAACTCTTTAAGTAAACACTGAACTTTAAGGAATGCTACACTTGCATGTATTTAATTTCAATGGAATCGTTCAAAGCAGTAATTAGAAACAGGCCTGAAGCCTGGCTATGCTGCGAAGCACTTTATGCTTAAGCAGAAGTGCCAAGATGAGGGGAGGATTTTGAACATTGAAACACTCTTGTTTTTAACCAAAACATGATGCTTTGACTTTATAACAAAGATAAGCAAACACCATTCACTCCCTCTTTCTCCTGGAGCTGGGAGCAGTGTAGTTCGATGGCGATACTGGGATTTGGGAAGGGTGAATGCTTCGCCTTGCTTCAAGACTGCTGTGTTCGTGCTGCTACGTGTACCCTCTGCTTTGGCACCTCCGCCTTCAAAATAATGCGATCACATGAAAAAACACTGTTAACTAGAGGAGTGGTGATGGCAGGACAGGTGGATGCTTTTACCTTGGGGCTGCAGTGGGAAGATGCAGCTCCTCTGAGCTCCACACTCAGCCCCAGAAACGAGGGGCTGCCAGGGACCACAGGTTTGCACCTCGCCTACCTTTCTAATTGCCTCCTTAGAAAGACCCTGGGCTGCGCTGGGTTGTTGCTCTGAAGCCAGTGAGCCTCATCAGGTGTATGGGCAAAATCAGACCCAACCCGTCCAAAAAGCAGCTTCGCTTCCCTTATTCACATACATTAAAAAAGCCGCAGCAGTGAGCATCCTCCATACAGGGATACACTGTGCCGGACCCTTGAGTGAGTCTGCTAAGCAACACAGCCTTTCATTATGAAACTGTTTTTAAGCTGTTATTTTTCAGTTTCCCCTGGCACTGACCTTTCCTTGATTTACTGAAATGCAGGAAGAAGTTCAGATAATCATAAGAACATCCTATTTCAAGCCACATCTCCAGGATTTGTAGCAGTGAAATTAGATAGGCAGTTTTGTTATTCATGTGCTGAGCTCTAGAATAATAAATGTCATGCTTGCATGTATTTAATTTAATTTAACACCAGTCCAGACATGCAAAACAGTGTAAGCACTGACAGGAATGTTAAATACGGACTAACCAGTTTCTAAATATAACTACTTGGGTTCATGTTTTTGACTTTGTGCTGTTGCTGACTTGACTTGTTTGGAGATAAAAGGAGAGATGGAAAGCAATTCCCTTCTAATGTAAAAGTGGATTTTGAATAATAGCTCTTTTAACAGAGTTTGGAAAACCAAATCTTTCCTCGAGGCAGCCAGAAATTCAAGCTCCCCATGGCAATGGGGTCGTGCTCCTGAAAATGGCTCACGGGAGACAAACCCTGGCACGGGAGCCCTCAGGTGCTGTAAATGCCCACTGGAAACCAGCACCCCAGTACTGGGCACTTCCCACAGGGCTGGGGGCACCACGATAGACATGTGGCATTTCAAAGGCAGCCACTGGGGCGTGTTTAGTGATGGGCATGAAAAAAAAAAAACAACAAAAGAGGCTGCTCCATGGCAAGTTCAGGGAGTTCACGCAGGGACGGGAGCATCTCACTCTGCAGAGCTGCACATTTGAAGTTAGTGTGCTGCTCACAGCCAGCCCGTGGAGCCTTCCCAGGGAGCAGGCACAGTATCTGAGACCCTGGGCACTGACCACGGGCAAACAAACCCACGGCAGGGGTTTGCAAACCAGCACTGAAGTGGTTTGATACTAAAAAAAGGCAACACTGCACTTTGAACGTGGGAGGAATTTGTCTGCTGGTTCAGCATCAAAGCCAATGCCTGTGATTGCCCAACCGCTAACAAACCCAGGGGTCACTGGTTCACCACCTCCTCCTTTGGGCTTGTTCTTGTTGCATCCATCACGGACAGACATTGCTTCTCCAGAATGCCAGGCTTATGCCATGGTATAATCACAGCCAAACAAAGCCTTGCAGTGACACGTATTACGTTTTCCCACAACAGGCCTGTGTGACGGACTAGGAAAACCGCCCTGGCTTTGCTGCTCTGTTTGTCATACGAGTGCCTCCAGTTAGCAAAATGTAAATTCACAGGGAAGAACTTCTTTAATGTGCGGGCTTGCCTGGTAGAAGTCTTGATTCAGCAAAATAGATTCAGCAAAATACGAGAACATTTCCATGCTTATTACTCAAGACACTGTCTATTAAAGTCACCAGTTGTTGGTAAGGACAAGGTAATTATTAAAAGAAAGTATGCATTAAGATAAACACGGGTGATCCACTAATCAAGGGCACACTTATGTCAACACAGCAATTCAAAGCAGAGTCTCTCCAAGCTGTACAAAGCTCCAGGAAAACCTGCCATACTTGAACCTAGCCATAAAACCTGGGTCTCAGGCCTTATCAAACCTAGGAAGGGCGGAATTTTAAAACTATTTCAGCTGCTACAGATGTGGAAGGTTGCTCAGCTTGGCAAGTTACACAGATGTCTCTGAAAACCCTCCCAGGTACACTCATGCATTCCTAAATGCCTTGGCTCTAAATGACACAAACTGCTAAATCTCCCTTTCAGAAGTGAAACAGGCACTCAAAGGCCTGGGTTTGGTGAAGATAAAGTGGAACTAAAATGCTCCTGGATTATTCTTTTTTTTTTTTCCTCTAAGGAGTCTTTTCTTCTTCTCTGTGCTCTCTAAGGCTAAGACCTTCTCTCTCATGGTCTTTTAATATTTCCTAAAAAAGCGTTTTTAAAGGAAATGATAACCACAAACTTGTCTGTTCAACCCATGTAATCCAGTGACAGTGAATCCTTCAGGGCATCTTTAAAATCAGTGCAACTCATTGTAGATGCCAGCCCAGACCTCTGTCAGATTTAGCATTTTTGCCAAACATTTGTCATCACTGATGGTAATGCCCCTATTGCTTATATTTAATAACCAACAAATGTTCACACAAGCTTCCTGTCAAATCCTCATTATTCTGAATTATCTTGATGAGGTTTGCTATTGCATCCCTAAGCCACAAGCCTGTAATGCAAAGCAGCATGGTTTGGGTGAGCTGACCAGCTTCTCGAGTCATGTAGTACAGCCGGATGTCTTAATGAATAAATATTCCTCGAATTCATAATTCATAACATTTACATGGAAAAATAGTTTCCATTAAAAGACATACAGCAGAAAGGATGAAACTTCATAAGGAGTTCAGAGCTAACTAAGCCTTCTTGGGGCAGTTTCCTGCTGGGTAACTCATCCTACTATAGCCCTTCATCCTTCTTTTCCTTCAAGATCCTGCACGGTGTCCCACAAAGGCTCCTCCATTGTAGGAGTGTGTTGAGTTCACATGGACATTATTAAGTGTATGCTAAAATGCCTTGTTGGATCAAAGCTTCTGTAGCTGTTTGGTTTCAAGGCTGAAATGAGTGGATCTTACTGCTGCAGAGAGGTGCGACAGGAGGATTGACATGGACTGAGGGCAGTGCATCTGCTCACGCTGGCTTTAACTGAGCACTGAGAGGTCTCTGCAAGGTCTGTTAGTGTTTTATCCCAACGGCAGTGTCACGCTCTTGCCTAAGCCCACTCCTGTCCCACCTCATGCCCTCTTTCTGCAGCAGCTACTCAGCAATCTACTGACATACTTCTGTCAACGACAGGTTTTCCCCCTCTGACCTTACAGTTTTTCCTCTCCTTATCCTGACACATAAGTTCTTGCAGCTGGGATGGGAAGATTAGACGGGTCTGGCGAACGAACAAATCAAATCCTTACTTAAATCAGGCTCAAACTCAACCCTTCCGAACCGCTATGTAAACTTGAGTATGTTTCTTTCAAGTCTGCTTCTAGGCAATGGCCAAAGGTAGAAGAGCGAGCTCTGAAAGACTGTTAGAAAGGGCCATTTCACGACATTTCCTGCCCAGCCCTCAAGCACCACGGCTGCCTTAAAAAAAAAAGCTTCTGGCAAGTTCCAGCCAAAATGATGCCAACTTCTGAACAGAATCCCTTAAATCTCTAAAAGTATCTGAATTTTGATAGTGGAGTAAATTCTCGCATCCTTACAGCACAAGCCGAATGCTGTGACAGGCTGTGAAGTTCTTAGACAACTGAGTATTTACATTTTTAATTCAAAGTTCTCTGCATGAACAAGATCACAGTAAACTCCATGTCTGTATAGTATTCACAACCCAGTAAGCAGGATTTAAGATATGTGTGCTTGTAATCATAGATTCACCAGTATAATTGGGATAACTGGAGTAATTATGCCAGGCACAAATAGTTTTTTCATACTTTATCAAGAGCATATAGGAGCACAAAAGAGCATTTCATCATTTTTGTTCCATGGTGAAACTTATCAGCATTGGTAGTAACTTCATACAGAGCAACCAAGATGCAGATAAGACTTGTTTCCCAGGGAAACTCGACAAAATACTTGATCTTTCCTACTATCCAGTTCTATCATAACAACACAACCCTTCCTTCCTTCCTTCCTCCTCCCTCCCTCTGCCCTGCACTGTCGTCCCTCCCCAGGCCTTGTGAAGTTGGAAGATCAAACAGTTTTAATCTGTTCCCACAGAGAAAATAATCTAGGCATAAAGATGACAAGCGAAAAAAGTTAAACAAAGGAGGCGAGGGGAGAAAAAAGTTCCATTTAAATGAGCGACCGTTTGACGGGCAGCAGGACCTGCAGAGCCGGGTCCTCGCACAAACCACGCTCTCTCATGGGAGCGGCAGTTTTGACATTAGTGTAATTACTCCAATAAAGGAGTGCACAAGATCAGTGCCTGGGTGCTCACCATCACTTTCTACACTGAGATTGGCAGAAGTCCACAGTCAGACGTCTAAATCCTACTAAAACCTGATGGAAATGGAGTATTAACTCTCTTAAGCTGTTTTGAAGAGACTGGCCTCTAATCAACCCGTTTCTAGCAAGTAAAGCAAGTATGAGTTTTCAGCAGG
>NW_009648559.1:782665-797389 GCF_000708025.1 Charadrius vociferus | reverse complement strand
AGGAAGTATCAAATATAAATAGGACATGAGCTAACTAATGAGTTTGACTTATTTGGCACAATACACTAAACCATGTCTATTAAAATATTATTAAATGATGAGCGCATCAATTATAATTAAACCTTGGTATGCCAAGCGTCTGCCCCACCAAATTGTCTGTCCACAAAGCAGAGGTTTTCTGCCTTTTTTTAAACAAAGAGACTCTTAAGTAGTTCAGACATGACATTTGGGTTTTGTTTAAAAAAAAAAAAAAAGGAAAAAGAAAAAAAATAAAGAATAAAAGGGAAATAAACCATCATGGGTAGGAATGGTTTTATCATTTGTCTTCCAAAGGGCAGACTTTTGGAGTTCCCAGCTGTTAAACTAAACCTCTTAGGAAAATTAGGCCATTCCACTTAATACAAATGACATCCCTCTGAGATCCTGTATATAGATGTATCTGTGTGGACGCCTTTTTTTCAGAAGGAGCAAAGCAATCTTGACTGTCTCACATAGGGAAAGGCAGGCAGACATTCATCACAACATCTTCTGCACGTGATGGAGAACCCAACGCAGCCACGCGAGCACGGGCTGCACAGGGGCTGCTCAGCTCTGCTCAGGCGGGAGGGCAGCCCACTGCCTGCCACGACGGTGAGCCAGTGGGACAATTAAAGCCCCGTTTAACGGTGGGGCAATTAATTGAATCCCAACAAGTTTCATCAAATTCAGCGCTTGACCGTGGGAGAGTCATGCACGCATGCCCGTGCACAGGCAGGTTTCGGTGCGAGCTGAGATCTCAGCACGGTGGCGTTCGCCTCCTCCAGTGATGAGCACTGCTCAGAGGCCACCGCCGCAGTGCTGCCGCCCGCCTGGCAGGGCAGGGGCAGCGCAGGCAGAGCTGTGCAGGCTGCAGGCAGCTGCAGGCAGCGTGGAGGGGAGGAGGCGTGGAGAGCACCCACCCCCTGGCTCATTATTGCTCCTTATCCTGGCTAATTGCATGTCACGGCACAGGGCGATGGATGAAGTTACACCGTGGCCGGGCATACAGCAGCTCAAGGACCTCCTGCTCCTAAAACCAGGGGAGATCTCAGCCTTGCCTGGGTTTTATTTCTTCTGGACTGAACTTAAAATCAGGCAGATTATTTTATTTTCTAGTGTGAATGTGCTGTTGTTACAAGAAAGTTGGATGTGATTTTTATTACTGGACCAGATTTTGCCTTGATTTATATAATCGGTGAAATCCCATTGACGTCAATGGAGTTGCCTGGATATAAGTAAGGGCAGACTTTGGCCCTGGTGTTCATGTCATTTGTGGTAATAAAAGGAATGTTCTAATTCTCCTAAAGAGTAATCGGAGACCAAGAGCACAATTACTTTAACAAGTGTTTCCACTGCTTCTGTACTTGAAATTCACATGAACTTTTTTGTTGGTTTTAACTCTTTATTAATTTCCTTAAACTAACTTACTTGCCATTGTTGTAGAAGATAAATGTAATTACATGAATTTCACAGATCCATTAGATTATGGGAAGCCTAAGAGAAATATCCCTATGTCATCTTTATTTTTACTGACAATCTTCCAAGATCATCTTCATGATGTGACTTGTATCATACTAGTCTGGTACAGTTTTTCCAATAGCTCAAAAGTTGCTCAAGAAAAATATTCAACTTGGACATGTGTCTTCTTTGAAAGTACTAGTCATTTTAAGTCATAAGTCTATGATACATTCAAACTGCAAATAACATTTTTCTTGGCTTGATGAACATCCCTCTCTCAGGCCATCCAACAATGAATGGCTGGAGATCTGTGGGAAGGCAGTTGCCAAAGGAAGTGTATTCGTACCTTCCAGAAGATGTTGCATCAGAGACAATGGAGAAGTAGTTCATTTCACAGAACTGAGCAAACTCCCTAGTGCATTGGATGTTCCAAGAGCCCTCATGGTTTCTCAGAAAGACCTTACTGTAAATGCAGACAAAACCTCTGCCTGGAGCAATTGCCACTGCGTAAGCAAAAGATAACCTAACATGCATCACTTGCCACCGGCAGATGCTGCCTTTGAAATACAGCTTCAGCTGTTAAATACTTTTATATTGTAAAATAACTTTAGCTTCTGCAAATTCGAGCAATTAAAAGTTCTTGATCTATTCACAGAAGAGGCAGTTCATGTGGTATTTCCATGCTCTGTTTATCATTGTGCCAAAATCTAGTTCTAGAAAGAAAAGACCACTTCACAGACTCAAGTGGAGATGCAAATCTCCTGCTCTGGATTTCACTTTTATGCTCATATTGGTAATAGCTAGGGCTTCATCACGGTTATGCTACTTAATTAGACTTACTATCTGAAAGCCACTTCACAGTCATTACCCTGCAATGTCTTTTCATCAAAAGCAATTTGTTCTGGATTTGAGCTAGTCACCTTCAAGAGAAAAACGCTGTGGCTGTGCAAAGCTGCTCAGACTAACTCAGGCCACACTGCCAACTCCACCTCCCCCAGAGCTGTGGCTCAGGACAACCCGCTGGCCACGTGACACCGGAGATGTTTGGCTCATGCATCACCTCTAAGCAATGCCGTCTAGAGACACAGTAAAAGAGAAACGGTAGCTTCAGTAGTACAAAACAGTATTTCTAAAATGTAAGATTGCAGTTCTTGTTAAATATAACTCTCTTAGGAAGATAGCCAGCTGCGCATTACTTCATAGCCTTGCAGTCTCTCTCGGTCTGCTCCTGCCCTAGCTCACTCTTCAGATCAGCTGTCCTCATCTCCTGCTTTCTAGCAAGTGATACATTTTCAAATACAGTCAGGTAAAACCGGACATTTCAAATACATGACCTGTATTTGTTTCTCTTAAATAAACACATCCATTCAATAGTGTACTTGAGGACAAAAAAAAATGGAGTCAGCTATGAAAAGGGAAGGCAGAAAGGAACCAGACTCAAGATAGATGGCTTTCAAGCACGGAAGGCGTATGTTTCCCAAAAGCATCTAAAAACTAGCCATCAAATTCAGGTGTCTTTTAAATGTTTACAATTCCAAATGGAGTTACCTCAGTACACATGACAGAATTTGGGTAGTGCAACACCAGCATGACAAGATGAAGCACCTTACCTGCTACCTTGACCTGGGTGGGTCTGCAGGCTTTGCAGGGCAGTACTTGGAACTCCTCCGCCTGGTACATGGAGTAGTCAGTGCTTGCAACCACCAGCCTGTCTCCAGGTTTCCATGAACTCACATCATCCACCAGATTCAGGACTGTGCTGTTCACATTGGTGTCAATGGTTACCGTAAGCTTTGGTTTCACTGAAAATCCAAAATGGATGGGTGGAGAATTCGGTTAATCTTATCAGAAAATGCTTGCTCTATTTTTTAATTTTTTTTTTTTTTTGCCTGGAATGCCACCAAAAGTGATAATTTCCTCATGCAATAAAAAATAGTTAACTCTTCCAAACACTCTTTTTACTGGGTTTGGCTTGGAAAGCAAGCAAACAAGAAAGTGTTTTCCTTCAGTTGCGGGCAGGTGGATTTTCCACTACCCCACTGCTAAATTTAAATGTAGCTCTTAGTGGCTCATTTTCACCACACCCACTTAGCAGCAGCACTTGTGGGTGCTGGGCACTGTTATTTACAGCAGCCAAGTGGTCTTTAACGTAATGACTGTTTTTTCCAGCAAAACACCCATCTTCTACCCTCCTTTTCCCGCCAGCTGAGCGCCGAAGAATCCTAATGACCTGTCTAATGACCAGGTCAGGGACAGCGGTGTTGGATTTAATAACTACAAAACAAAGTATTACTTTCAAAACCTGTTGTCTTCGCGCACTCTGGTTGACTAATCCTGCCTCATCCCAAAGTGCTCCAGCAAAAGACAAGATATTTACAGGGAAGGACTTGCCAAGTATTTGCCATAGCCTCGCGGGGTTTTTGAGCCACCACCCTGTTGCCTCTGGTAGCGCTCAGGAATTTTTCCTGAGATAAATCTTCGGCTGTTTTATCTGTGTTTGTGTCAATAGTCCAGCCGAAGGTTTAGCTTGGGGAGTTACTCAAGGTGTTCTTATACCAAACAAGAGCCACTCATCGGAAGACAGTATTTCTGCTTTTCCCGGGTCTGGCTTTCAACCGTGGGGCACATACCAGATCTGCCACACAGGAACCGTACTCTGTAGTTCTGGCAGCCCTCGCCCGTCTGGTCCTTGCCATGGCACAGAAACCTGTAATCGTGGCCACTCTTGTAGAAAACCTCCGTTGTTAAATTAGCTCCATCAAGCGTCATTGCCTGGAATGAGAAGAGAAATCTAAAACAGATGACACCTTTTGGTGAAGAGGTTTCACCAAAACATTGATGCCGTCAAAAGAGGCTTTTGCTTTGTTTTGGGTGCTGCACAACAGTTGTATAACGAAACAGGGTGACTGTCACGTGTCCTATCCAGCCAGCACTCCAGCTGGTGCTCAGACACAGCTATTTTATCCATGAGCTGCACAGATTATTGCTAAGTGCATACATTTCTCCTGTATCTATGTTAAGAGCATGTGCTTTTTCGGGAGGAGTATTTAGAACTTCTCTAACATCTGCCTTGGTGCCCTAGATTTTCTTCTGCAGTTGGTTTGAGGGCAGATGAAAAGACGGAACGCAGATGTTTGTACCCAAATGAACTCATGGTTTCAAGCCTCTTCACTGTGCTCATTCCATCGCTTGTGGCTAGGCTGTGCCTGAACCTCGCAGAAGAAAGAGGTGGGGGTCTTATTTGCATGCATCAGTGTCTCTGTAAGAAAAAACCCAAAGCTGCTCCAATGCCCATTGCTCCAAAGAAGTGGTGGCCTTTTCCCACATACAAGTATCAGCCTGTAGAGCTGCCTTGAGAAAAAAAGGCTGTATCATACCAAGAAGCAGTGCGACGTGTAGCCTCTTCTGTGTTCCTGCTGGGGCAATGTCACTCCTCAGGGTCATGTTAAATTTCACAGTCCGGCTCTACAGCTTGCAATTCTCTTGACCCTTTCACAAAAATGCGATGCATTGCATTGGGCAATCCAAATATCACGTGCGTTTTAACAAGGCACCAGGAGATAAGCCGTCCCTCAATGAAGGGTCTGATGCTGATTCTCTCACTCGTGCAAACCTTCCTTATTAATGCATACACCCCGCTGTCATGTATGGGATTAGCACTGTCAGCTGAAGGAATGTGCCTCTGGCTGTGCTGCGCTTCTGTTATTATCATCATATCTTCAATTTTCTCATATGTAGCATAGCTGGAGCAGGCCAGCTGCTATAAATCAGTGTAACTTTATGAAAGCAATGAGCAACACCAGATTACACTACCTGAGGATTTGCCCTAAGATCTGCAGGATAAACTGAAAAATGTTGTCTTGCTTTTACTACACATAGAAAAAAAAAGTAACTTTCATTTAACAGAAGAGAAAAAAAGTTTTGTTTCTTGAACAGAAGAATATCTTTCTTGTTTCCCTTTTAACACGCACGCTAGAAGGGTCTGTATCATAACAAACATCTGACCCCTGTTTTGAACTGAGTTGTCACTTCTAATATATGTATATGGAAGCAGAAATGAATGTGGATTTGCTAAGACCTGGCAGAAAATTATAGGGCAGTTTTTTCCTTTCTGTTCAAGAGGAGATTCTTTATAACATCTAGCCCTGGAAACTTTCACTCATGCTGTCAGCATTCCCGTTTACTTCAATAGCCGCATTCTTGTGAATAAGGAGAACTCCACTGGTTCAAAGTATGCAGGAACCTTAAGTTCAGCCTCCCACAGATATGAAGTACTTTATTGTCGTTTGTGAGGCAGTGCCTCTGCTGTAGTTGTTTTACCATGTAGACATATAAAGTATATGGTCAACATATGTAAAAAAAACCCCACCTTGGTTTTTGCCTTTTTTTTTTTTTTTTTTTTTTTTCCTTAAAGAGGCTTTTGCAGTCTCAGATAAGGTATATGATTTCTCCTCAGCATGCTGGCCTGATGGCATAATTATAATGTTTTGCCCCAAACATAATTCAAATCTCTTTCCACTGAGAAAAAACAATTGACTCCAAGAAATGGCTGGAAGCTCACCGATATTTTTCCCAACCTATTACAGCTGGTAGCTTTACCATCTCATTACTTTTCGTGATTAATTTTTTAGGGAAGGTTCTTTCCAGGACCATTTAAAAACCCTGAAATTTTCATGTGTTTTTTCCTTTTAATCTTCCAGCAGGGAACCACATATTTCATGACAGCATCTGTGCTGTCCATGACCCCATCTGTACTCCTTTTCATGCCAGAACCCAGAATTTACTGATAGGAGCTCAATTCTATAAACTTGTCTCGGAATGATACAAGACTGGATACCAGATCTTGTTGGTTATGTATTAGAGCAGTAAAATAATCGGTGTCTTTTATTAAGAAACAAAAACTTCTGACAAGCACAATTGTTTTGGGATGCAGTGTCAGTGCAAAGAGGACTCGCCCCTCTAAAGCGAGCGGTGAGCGAGCCTACCTGGATGTCAATGGGTTGCCTACAGATTTTATCAGGATAAGCAGCTTTGAAGTCAGAAAGCTTCTCCATGTCCTTAGATCTTGCTTTATCGGGCTTCTGAAACCACTCTGTCCATTCTACATCTGGAGACAAGTGCAAACAAGAAAAGTCATTTGAAAGTCAAGCTTAATGAATGCAGCAAAAATGCATGAAGCATAATATGATCTCAGATATCATTCACAAGTTTCTTCACTGATGATCTGATTCCTGCCTCTTCCTGCCAGTCTGTCAGCTGCTTGTAACGATGCTGTGAAGTGTAACCAGCCAAGAGAGAATGGGGTTATTAAAAGCTACATAATTGGAGTATGTAGTATGAGCATTATTAATAGGTATGGATGTTGGGTCTGTGTCCTCCTTAGCTGCCTTTTCTGATCTTCAGATCAAGTTACGACCAGTTACTGTAAGTTGTCTGAAACATGGACATGATGACTATGCAGTTAAAAGAAGTAAGAGGTTGTGTGTGATCTCTTAGATCATAAGAGATGGAATTTCATACCCGGTGCAGTAAAGGAAAAAGGATCGCAGTTATTCAGAGAGTCCTGGAGACAATTGGGGAAAGAATCCGTGTGTGTTCTTCACTTAGGTTAGCGGTGGCATAAATAGCAGCTAGCAAGTCCACTCTTCCCAAATGGAAAAGTGTTGCAATAAAAAGGATGATTCACTCTATTTGTCAACTGTCTACCACTGAGTTAAATGGCACAACAGACCTCTTACCTTGAACCCACTCACTAGTCGAAGAGACGTTAAAATGTTCTCCATTCTCAGCTTTGAATAGTTTGAATACTTTGGCCACAGCCGACCCTTTGTGACCTGTAAAAAATGAACATTGGTAATATCACTGAATGCAATCGATAACAGTCAGAACTGAAAAGGTAATGGTCCACGTGTGCCTTTGCATGTGTTGGCTACATTAGCCAAATTTAGCCCTGCACAGCTTCCAGAAAAATTTACTGATCTTGGAATGAAGCTTCAGACACTTTTATAAGTGCTTGGATAATGGGGAGGAAAAATCTTCAAAAATCAAGAGAGGATAAGAAAAAAAAAAAAGATTTGTAATACATTGCTATTTTAATTTGACACTGTAGCAAGCAGTGTTATTAGCTGCTCTTGAAAATGTCATGAAAAGACACAGCCTCAAAAGTCTTCAGCTTGCAAGAAAATGGTTTTGCAGGAGTATTTGAGGTTACCAGTGCAGGATACACTGATTAAATTTTCAGCTGGTGTGAAATGGGTTTGTTCCATAGCTTTGTGTCAAAGAGAGGCGGAGTCCAAGCTCAACAGAGTTACATGGATTTGCAGTGGTGCAGGATCTCACCTTTTATCTCAAGGTTTGGATAACCTAGTTTATACCCCACTCAGCTGCTTCAGCTGCATTAATGGGAAGAAGCAATATACACAGAGAGCATTCAATTAAATACGTCCAACTATGAGTTGCTCACGGCTTCGATGTAATGCAGTGTCAAGTGAAAACACCATTGACCAAATTAATCTCAGCCATAACTCCCAATAACTTCCAGAGATAATGTCAAGCCAGCATTTTGTGCATGAATTACCTTGATATTCAATGTGGTCTTCAACAGAAGAGGAGGGATTTCCTTTAACGGTGATAAAACTCCATGGGTGCCTGGAAAATGAAAATGAGAAATGACCACGTTATGTCATGTATGAAGTGCATATTTTTTATAGCACGATGTTCTTGCTTTTCTCGGGGGCATCATATTCAAAACAGTCAGATTAGTGTGACAGGCAGCTTAGTTAATATTAAAAATATCTTAACACTATATTTCTTCAGTAAATAGAAAAGATGGAATTTTGAAGACAAATCCCTGCTTAATACACTCCTGTAATAAGTGTGTTTCTCCTTTAAATTAGTCTTTAAAGAAGCTGTGTGTGACAGACACAAGGGATGCTGGCAATTCCTGAAAAATTCCTGAAAATCTTTCATATGTATGTGTGTGTGTGTGCACTAAAGAACATGAAAAGACGTCATTTCTGCTTAAATAAATTTAGCTCATGCTGAACCCTTGTATATCACACTTGTCTTTGGAATGACCCCTGAGAATTTCTAATAGGCAGACTGGCTGGCAAAGGGCATTAAAAAAATACCTAGATAGTCTCTGGATATCTGGTTTCCTCATTTTGAACATTGAACAGGGATAAAGTTTTATGAGTCTGAATTGTCTGTTCAAATCTGATCCTATGTCAGAAGTAAGTTCATTACCGCCTGATGGGTATTGGTTGAGTCGGTTCAATAGCTATCAGCAATACTGGAGAATGACCCACATGGATGAGTAAGCAATGAAGACGGAGACTAAAGAGTATCCCGGCCTTGGAGGTGAACCCAATTAGTTGGGGTCAGGAGGGAGTTTTATTTTCGAAATAGAAGTAGTTCAGCATATCTGCTCTTCATGACTAACAGAATAACAAATAGGCTTTTAGGGTGGTAGGGATCCTGTCACCCTTACCCTGAATTTAGCAAACAACCCCACAGATTAAATCATGTCTCTATAGGTATAAATAGCCAGTGAGTTCGATTGCATCAAGAGTCACCCATGAGTCTTGCAGGTCACCTTACATTTACTGTCTGCTGGTATAAGCGAAGTCACAAACCACTCTGGGACTCCAGAAGAAAACGTGTACAGACGTTGACAGATAGCCACTAAAACACACACAAATCACCACTGATGCGAGCTGGGCTTTGCTGGGATTCGCAGTCCTGGGCTTTGGGGTCAGCAGGAGCAGACTCCAGGAGGACTGGTGCACCCCATGCCGTGCCGAGGTCCCACGCACGCACCGCACACGGCTCCTCAAGGGGAGGCAGTCCCAGTGGCGTGTCCTCGGCCCCAGCACAGGACAGGCTCAGCAGAAGCTGCCAGCACAACTGCCTCGGGAGCCTGCCAGCGAGCCAGATGCTCCTGCTGGAAAAATTGCCTGTGCGCCAACTGCCGAAGGCATTGCCGGGCTGTGATCTCCATCCAGGGAGAGAAGGGGGATGGGGGCAGGAAGGACACTTTATCACTCAGCATGCAAGATACTTTTTTTTATTATTACTATTATTATTAATTTTTTTTTTTTTGGTCATCAAATTTGAAACAAATGACAAAAAAGATGATGGTTGCAAAATAATCTGCAAAATAATCTAAAGAATAAGAAGCCAGCTAGTTCTGCAGCTCAAGGTTTGGCCCGATTTCGTATGTTAAAATACTTGTTTCTCCCAGTTATTTTTTCACTAAAAATGGTTTTAAAGTCATTCAACCCTTATACATAAGGACACATGCAATCTGTTTGGGCTACATGAAATGAAGGGACCGGTAAATCCAGAGCCAAACTGGTGATATTTGGGTGGGATTCCAAAGAGAATAACTGTGTCATCAAGCGCTGAAAGGCTTTCTTTTAATATATTAGTAGAAGGGGGGAAAGAAAAAAAGCTCACACTTAAAAGAGCAAACTCACTTTTCAAAAGGACTACAATAGAGGAGGAATGCAAGGTTTGCCTCTCATTCCTAATGTTCTGGAATCAGCAAATAGGCAACTGAAAGAGATGCCAGGAGCACAGAAACGTTTTTGGTTAAATCATCATTGCTCATTGGCTCTTTGACAGCAAGGGGGAGTTGCACAACTTTACAATCTGGCTGACTATGGAGCAACTGGAGACAGACAGGAATTTGTCCATATAACCCCCAACACACCCCAGTGAGAAAACAACCCCATCCGCGGCTGAATAGCCTGGCTCAAGTGGCGCCTCGCAAAATGGGAAATAGAAATTTCCTAAGCCAAATTACTACCTGGGGCTTACACAGTGATGCCACGGTCAGCCCCAGCCATCCGCAGGGAGCTGGGAAGATCTCACAACCAGAACTCCGCAGGAGTGGCCAGCAAACCCTGGGTGCCATGCAGTGAGTGGTGAGAACATGTACATGTGCATGCCAGGAGGAAAAATCCATCCACACTCCTCTGACAGAGCCTTCCTTTGCCATATGGGTTAAAGTATGTACGCGTGTGTGTAATTTTCTCATCCTGAGCATAATTTTTTTAAGATCGTCCAAAAATTTAGGAAAAGCACCTATCAGGTGTATACATCCTTATTCATAGGTATAGATGTGTCTGAAACATGAACCAATATGTCTATATCATGCTACACTAAAGTGAAGTGGCAGTTCAATTTGTGTAAGGAGAGAAGCTTCAATACATCTAACAACATTGCCTGTCTTCCACTTTGCCACATAGCTGCCTTTGTAAATCTGGATCCAGCCGCCATCCAGACAATGGTGAGCTTTTTTTGACAGTTGATTAACTTAAACACTGAGAAAACTCCTAAAAATATGGTCTTTTAAGTAATGCAGCAAGATGCAGGTATTTTTCTACGTACCAGTATGCTGGTGGGACACCATATTTACCAACTACTACTACATTATGGTACCCACAACATCCCTATTATTTATATAATTGTAGAATCATTGAATCATAGAATGGTTTAGGTTGGAAGGGACCTTGAAGATCATCGAGTTCCAACCTCCTTGCCATGGGCAGGGACACATCCCACTAGACCAGGTTGCCCAAGGCCACGTCCAGCCTGGCCTTGAACACCTCCAGGGATGGGGCCTCAACAACCTCTCTGGGCAACCTGTTCCAGTGCCTTACCACCCTCATAGTGAAAAACTTCTTCCTAATGTTTAATCTAAACATGACCTCTTCCAGTTTAAAGCCATATAAGGAAATACTGTGGTATTTCAGATAACAGCATGGCAAGGATTAGCTTTTTGACTGCAAACAATAGCAATGTTGAAAGTCACACTTCCATGGATGAATTTCTATGGTATTTCCATTATAAGCATTTGTTTCAAAGAAGTGAGAAACTAGCATTAAAACAACACAGCAGCCTAAAAACACCAAGTGCAATTTGCTTTTGTAAACATATGCAAAACCCATCAATTTCTTCCTGCTGCACAATTGGAAAAAAAAAAAAGAAGTATGATGTTGAAAAAATCTTTTTCTGTTTCCCTAATGTTAGTCTTTGAAAAGAAACCCAGCAGACTACTGGGCTTTAATATGGGGTTTGGCTATCTGAGAGCAAGCGTTGCACTGATGGAGATGGCCTGGTTTTGGAGACTATTTCTGCAGCTTTGGTTGATTCTTTGAAATGCATTATCTGATGCACAGGAGTCCCTGTAATATTTGACACAACCTCTTCATCGGCCACCCCAAATCTCACTCCATCTGCCTGTGCCCAGCTGACACTTCTCTGTTCCCACAGACTGCTGCATTGAATCACTTCTCCCTACAAGGCAGATTTTTTTTCATGTTCTGCAGTGACCCTCTTAGTGCCTTTAAAAAAAAAAAAAAAAAGAGCCTACATAAATTCAGATAAACACTAAAAATATAATGGCTACGGTTGGGTAAATAGCAAATATTCTCAACACCATGTGTGCCAAAATAGACACTGTATTGGCCACAGAATTATTTACAGTCCACAACATAAATTCATGCATGCTAAATTTCTGTGCTGCACGCGTCTTCAAATATGTGTTGGCCAAGCTGAAGAATATGCTGTATGTGTGTCTATACGTATTTAGCCAGGGTTACATGGCCGTTATTCTACCCTTCTTGATGTTCAGCCCATACAATCCACTGTGTGTACGTAGTAATGCTTCTTAAATCTTTTGGGGGATGGCTTGAAAATAAATTGGAACAAGTAACTTTTGGGAACAATATCTTGGAAAAACATCTTTTTTAATGTGAATCATACGCTATTCCTCAATTTGCTAATAAAAATACCCAATATAGGGACTGAGTGCATCTTAAACGATCTAATTAACTGCTAAAAACTTCACATTGAGAAGTTTCCCTCTTTTTTTTTTTTTCCATGTGAAAGAACTTTGTGCCTTTGAGAGAGTGGAATTATTTGGACATCTCAGGAGCATAATAAAACCTATGTGCTGGGAGAACTGGCAGGACTGGCACATACCTAAACCCAAGGTGGAGGAAATGCTTGCTGCCCAGTTTGGTCATTGCTTTCCTGGCCGAGTCGTCCAAGTTTCTAGATCCTTCATCGTTCACTGCAACCGACAGGATCATGCCATTTGCGACTCTGCCCAAATACTGGGCAAGACGTATGCTTTCTTCTTTTGCTCTGTAGGTATCAAACCTAAAATGATAAAACCATCCGAAAACATTTACTTCAGTGAGCATCGCAGCATTATGCTCTGAAAAGCAAATGTTATAACAAAATAACTCTTTTGTATAGTTTAACAGTAATGATATTATCCTGTTGCAAAAGCACTTGTCTAACAGGGTATATTAGGGGTTTCTGTTAAGCCACATTGATTAAATTGTAGTTGACAGAATAGCAAGGTACTAACACTACTCACTCTTTGGCTTTGGAGATTGCTGATCTAGAAAGAATTATATATACATGCAATAACACCCATTTGAACAAGATGCTAAAATGGGTTGTTTCTGAGCTTGCTGAGATGGTGTCCCCAACCTGTTCCCAAAGATCCTCCCATCCACACAGCTGAAAAGTCACTCACCGATCTGAGTGGACAACTGTCCCCGTCTTTGGATCAATAACATGGACAATGACACCCCGATGGCCCCAGCTCCTTTCAAAGTAATATCCACCTTCTTCCATGCCACCAGGATGAAGAGTTTTGTTTAAGAAAGTCCAGGACAGCTTTTTCTTCCCGTGGATCTCAAGAGTGCCACCCTTACTTACTCCAAGATACTTCTGCCCAAAGTAGGGATTCGGCTGGCTGCCGTCATCCGCTCTGCAGCAGGAAGGGAGGAAAGGAACCAGTTTTGGGTTTGTATCTGACAGTCAAGGAGCCTCTCCCCTTGTTCTGCTATGGCCCAAGAAGAGAAGTGTCATGATTTGCAATGTATTTCTTTCAACTACTCCAAGAATCAGCAACTGCTCATGTTGTACAGAAAACAAATTATTTCAAATAGCACTAGCAACTACAGAAGACCGGCAGCAATCTGGAACTCAGGTTGTATATATTATATTCATTATAACCGGGCCAGAAGAGGCCTGAAGCCCAGACTGAACGTGTTTGTGTTTTCAAATTTTGGAGGAGGTTAGGACCCCAAAGCAGGAGCTAGGAGGTCTAGTGGTTTTTGAATATGAGTTTGGCATTCTTGAAAATCTAAGAGACCACGTAGCAATCTGCAAGACATACTTTAGCTCACCACCTTCATGCAGAAAGAAAGGACGTTTAGGGATAATTTTCAGAATAAAATAACTCTTTGGGCTTTAAGCCTCTTCTGGAACATCAGCTTGAGTGGTGGCCACATGCATGCTGATTTCCTGGCATGCCCAAGTACCCTAATGTTCATCTCCCAGTAGTATTTGAAACCAGAACCAAAACTGCATCAATTTTTAACAGAGCATTTAAATCGTTTAAGAATCTACTGAACTTTCCACAGAGCGCTGATGATACGTATAGCTGAAAAAATGTAATTTTAAGGAACATTTTGTTCCCTGTTGTGGAAGAGGGATCCTAGAAAGTTTGAAGATAACATTTTATTGTGTATACGTACCGCCCATATAAGATGATAACCACGTTGCTTTGGTAAGGGCACATCTCACTGCCGATGTGTAACTCTCCATCATGTTCAATAAGTATATGTCTAGTACGCAAAATGATGGGCTGCACATTATCTTTAATGACCAGTTTTCCTAAGTAGAAAAGGTTATGACATTTGCTTTAACACATAGCAGCTCGTTAGAGGTTGTGATACCATTGTGCTAAACCCAGTGCTCTCATCTCATTTTTTGAAAAAATCTGCCTATCCTCCCCAAAACAGCTCACAATACAAATCTTAAAGACATTACATGTTTTTTATTCAATCCAATTCTTGAAGAATGTAATTAAGACTCGCGAGAAAGAGGACTCATTCAAAACTGAGACAGAAATTCAGAGTTAAGATGAATAAAAGCTATTCATGCTAGCAGTCACCAGCAACACTATGACTCTGTCCTTAGAGACAGAGAGGCACATATGTAACTGCCCTGTCCTGAGACCCTGAGAACACAACTATTGCAGTATGATGTTATCGGGACAACGATTTAGTACAAAAATGTTTTTGAAGCGAATCGCAGAAGTAGAACTAATGAATATACTGAGGTACTTTTGAAAATTCTCCAGAAAGGACAGCAAATAGGTTGATCATAATGGCTAAGGCACTGATAGCATCTCAGCTACCACCCACGCTCGCACCAAAT
>NW_009648559.1:775402-782635 GCF_000708025.1 Charadrius vociferus | reverse complement strand
GAGACAGAGTGATTTCAATAGCCACAGTGGAAAGCTCCCTTCAGCCAGCCTTGCCACCAGCATGTTTTACCTCCGTCAGTGATGTGAATGGAATGAACAGTCGCAGAAGAAGAGAGGAGGAGCTTCCTGCCATTACGGATTTCAACACGGTTCTCTTCGTTGTGACCTGGGTTCCAGATTTCTAGCTCAGGATCCTTATCAGGACATGTCACAGCTGCTTCTGCTGGGTAGAGATGGAGAGTGAAGGCAGTTATCATTCGTTCGGTGTGAGACAGAAAGCTCCTTTTCTGGGCATCTTTACAGTATTGTTCTCAGTACCCCCCTTTGCTGACTCCTTGGAACACAGCAATATCTCAGTGCAGCAGAGTACATGTGGGTCACGACCAAAAGAAAACAAACAACAGCTTAGGCTGTATGGTTTTCTGTTTTCTGGAAGCAAGGAAAAAAACGTGACCCGATGCAAAGGAGCATTGCGAGGGATGCAATTTCCAGAAAACAACCAAGAAGAGGCTGTCACTGAGCCCTTCCTGCAGTGATGTTCAGCTCTGTTCATACCATCCAGACACAAAGCCTTTTGCAAACCCAGGGAAGATGTTGATGAAAGGATAAAACAATGACTACCTTTAAAAACGCCCCCAAAATACCTGTGAGGTTTGAAAAGCTTTGTTTAATGTAAAGATGTCAAAATATATTTCCATACTATGTTTTTAGCTGAGATGGAAAGTAAAAGTGCTCGAACGAACCTGAAAACACCAGGCACCAGGGAATTACCAGTCCAGCCAGCAACAGAGAGCAACAGGAATCTCACAAGAGAGAGACTCTGGGTTTGTGAGCTTTTCCAGGCAGAAGCAATAAGGATTCGTTCACTTTGGTTTCACACATCACCAGTCTCCGCACACAACTTTGATTACAGACTGTCATGACATGTTAGTCTAAACGGCTCTCATACCAAATCCGAGAGTCTCATGTTATAAGTATTTACTTAAGATAAAATATTTCTCTGATATAATCTCACTCGATCTGTGAGTCTCACATCTTACTCCAATCAACAGAACGGCGAGTGCAAGACTCCCATGTGTGATGCATATTTTCTGAGGGTAGAAACCTTTCTAATCCCAGGGAGCTGAGGTCAGTGGAAGTTTGAACAGTGAGCCCTTTGCCATCAGAAAGGGCTGGGAGTTCTCATCAGCTGTCCAGTTTGTACCCTTTAAAACAAAAACACCACAGGAAAACTACAGGATCCAGAAATCAATGATAATAGACATGGGATAAACCCCCGGACTTCCGCAGGGTTATTGCTCTGGCACTGACTATGGTAAAGTTGGGTGGGTTTTGCCCCACAGATATGAATGCATTCAGTTAATGGAAAGAACAACGACGTGAATCCATGCAGGGAAACATGTCGCGGTGCTGGTGTAAGTGAGCTGTTGTGTGCTGCCACTGTGAAACCTGAGGGACATCTGTAATTCCACGGCAACAGAAACAAAACCTGTCCCTCTGCACTCAGTCTCCTCTCTGATTCCTCCACCAGTTTCATGTCTTAAGAAAACAATAGAATTGGACCAGCCACTACCTTAATGTCTCCAGAGACCCACTAAATACCAGCTAGTCAAGGTAAGCAAGGGACATTTCATGTGGGCAACATAGGCCTTGGCTCTCTGCAAACTTTTTCCATGTACATGTGATCAAATCAGAGAGGGCTAATAATCTACCAGGTAGCAAGTCATATACTGGTCAACATCCAGGACCTGATTTTGATACGACTTGTGGCAGCTGGAAATTGGAAGTATATCACTAATGTCAGAGGCATCTTTTCCAATTTACAGTAATTGAGGAAAATAAGAAGGAGTTTCTGGGTTCCTACAGAAGACACACGGAATTAATAAGAGTTGGAAAAGATAAATATTTCAGGCAGAAAATGGGACTTGCATTGTAAATAGATGTTCAAATATAAGTGTAATACACACTGACAACAAATTAAAAAAAAAATGAGCTGCTATTCCCATAGGAACTAGGAGAACAGAAAAATTTGCTCATAATGAGAAGCTAAATAAAACCAGAGGAATTGATTCAAATGTAGAGGTATAATTTATCAACTAGATTAAGTGGACAGGATAAAAGCTTGTTCATTTTTCCATTTACTTGGCTATGCTTGTGTCCAAAGGAGCTTCCTGCACTCTCAAAAGATGACTTGCGCCCCCAAAATTCATTACTTAGAAACAGAGAGGTAGACTGTGAAGCCTAAGGGGAAATCAAGAGGAATTTACGCTGCTGATTGGGACGACAATCAGCAAAAGCCAACACGGTCCGGAACAAAGGATCCAAATTCCCAATTTCATTAACCAATTTGTACCAGAGAGCCAGAGCCGTGCACGGCACCCGCATCCTCTGCGCCAAGGACACTGGAGGGCTGAGCATCTTCTGCCAGCTGCTCCAGCTACCTCGCCACCTTGCACTATTACTCTCATTGTCATTTTTTAAAGAAGAATGCAACTTCTACCCAGCACAAGAAATTAACTGAATGTTTTGCTTCTTGACCAAAAGGGTCTGAGCATGGCAATGAAAGGTTGCTTCATGCAGCTGCAGTGTTTGGGGCAAGACATATGGTCTCTTTGTTTTAAACAAATACAAACCCTCAAATTAGCTCTATTTAGAATATGTATATCCAGCTTCCCTTTCCCCCTTTCCCTAACCTCTTAGGAAAGGGGCTGCTTGGAAGAGACAAAACCCAAGGGACAGGGATGTCCCAGCCCAGATGTGGAGAGCTTTTTGCTTTCCACATCTGGGCTTGGGCAATGCAACAAAAGGCTCCACTTCACCTCCCACAGCCACAGCTATTAGGACCTGAGGTTTCTTTTGTTATTTCTTTGTGGCAGTTGCTTGGATCTGGGTTTGTTTTAAGAACACATGGCAGAGTCTGAGAGATTCCTGAGGGTACTTTCACCTGCTCAGAAATTTCAGCCTTTGCCACTCCAGCTGCCCTCCATTGAGTATTGGCACATCAGAAAACTGCTTTTCTCCCGAGTGTTCGCACTCTGCCTTTGACTCTTCTAATACAAAGAAGAGTGAAAAGCTGCTCAGTCTAAACCAGTGATGTCTTTATTTAAAAACAGTGTTACAAACAATGCCCTTTCTCCCCACGGCAGGAAAACTTACCTGTGCTTACAGAAGAGATTACAAACAGAAGAAAAATGAAGTTTTCGGCTAGATGCTTGGAGGTAGGTAGAGCCATTCTTCAGGATTTTTAATTCTCTGGATGGACACCTGTGAAGAAAGAACATTGAGCAAATGTCACTTTTTGGTTCCAGTTCATGCAAAAGCATTCACTGCCCAACAAAGGTTATATCCAGCTTTATGGCAGCCCACATCCACTCCCATTGCTCTACGACCAAGAACACCTTCGCGCTGCTTCGGGACCAGCCCGAACAGAGCGAGAAACCAAGGGCAGCTCCTCACCCTTTGTTTGGTTTAGGATAAACCCACTTGGGAATCCAAATAGACACTCAGAAAGCAACCACCAGATGTAACCAAAAACGCCTTAGGAATGTGGTATAAACACATCCAGTGTCAAGACTCTCTAGGGCTGAATATTCACATGTGCAAAAAAGTAATGAAACACAACAGAGAAGGCGTTTGCAGAGTGACAAATTTGCATGGTGTAACCTTTCAATGGCACCTCTCTCTCCCCGTACTACCCACACATTTTCAGCCAGGGTGTCTTGTGCGCCCCCAAGATAAACCCTACTCACACTTCCAGTCTGAAGCGCGCAGTTTCTTAGATTTCAGATCTAAGAAAACATTGTCTATTTAACGTGCCAGCCCAGAATTTTCTTGCAAAACCAAAAGCTGCTTTTGAAACCAGTCTACCTAATGTTGTTTTCGTTTCTTCCATAGCCAACCCCCAGCAAAAACAAACAAGCGGTGTCATGAAAGTCAAAGTTGGAATTAATGTGATTCTCTCCAGTGATTGATTCTCTGCAGCTCTGCCCTGTGCTCATGACCATTTATTGACATGCATATTCACGCCGAGGCAAGGACACCCACTTCGGTAGGTGTCAATGCTCCGTATTCATAAGGCGCTGTTTAAAATTCACATGTAGTCCTTGGATCCATTAAGTTTTATCACATAAGCCAATATCTGAGGAATATCGAAGAAATGTATTTGTAGCTCTCATGTCACAATCACAGTGGTGAAACAGGATAAACGTATGCATCACACAGCTTAGTTAGACGCCAAAAAAAGCAATTGGAAAAAACTCCAGAGTGCCCCAGTTTCTTTAGGGCAAAACACACATGTTATTTTTCACGACACTTGTTAATATAAACCAAACAAAAAACATGAGAAAAAAGATATGCAAGAAGCCAGGATTTAGTCTGGAGCAAATGTAACAGTCTATATATGCAAAACACATGTCTGTAGTGTTCATAAAGGTGATATAGCTCAAAGTGCAACGATATGTTCAAACCACATGTAGTCCAATGATTGTATTAAACATAGTGTTAGAACCAGATTTGTCAGGAAATATTCCAGCAGGAAAATGTTTGCTTGTTTTGGTATAGTGTATTTGACAGCCGTGAGCTCTGGAAACAGCATAGACTCAGGGCTCAGTACAGTCTATCAGGTGCTGAAATGCTGTTACAGAACAGCAGAGAAGAGGAATGCACTTAGTAGTGCTATAACTTTGAATGCTATACATTATCAGAGAGCAATACCATCGCCATAGAATTTGTGCCAGACCCAGGCTGCACGTGCCTGACATTTTAACAGCATTAACCATCAACATTTGGTAAGCCAGGGCTCTTTTAAATGAGCGTTATTAGAGGTACGCCCCAAGTGCAGGACTCACCATTAAAATGTCAAGATTTATTAGCGATTATTACACAGCCTAATCTGCAAACCCAATCACTAGATTCTGCTTTAACGATAGAGGGAAAACTAAGCGAGTGGTAAAACCACATGATGGTCATTACAGACAAACAGCGGTTCTCACAGCATGGACACAGCTGTATGTTAGTCCAACTGGTCAGGTATGGGTCATAAAATACGATCAGATGATATAAGAGTTCACAGAAATAAAAAGAAAAGACTGAGTTTTTGACAGTGATGGCATGCATTTGCTTCACGGGTAGCAAAGAAATTTCTTTGCTCTGGTCCATTAAAAACTCCGAGGACCGTCTCTGCTCCATCCA
Source organism: Charadrius vociferus (assembly GCF_000708025.1). NCBI lineage: Eukaryota > Metazoa > Chordata > Aves > Charadriiformes > Charadriidae > Charadrius > Charadrius vociferus. Next base: position 777,445 of record NW_009648559.1, on the reverse strand, counting down.
GCTCACGATCGTGTTTCTGAGAGTAACCTGTAGCAAACTGGGAGGAAATCAGTGTGAGAAATTTCACAGCCTTTGCTGTCTTTAAAGCCAAGAACTGCACAGTACTTACCATCAGGTTGTGCAAAATGGCTTCTGCTGTTATATCCCCAGTTGCTCACCGGGGACCGCGTTCCTGATTACATCCATCTTCATCAGCAGAGATCAAAACAAGCAATCAGACACTGGAAAGTCAGGTCATTTTTGGAGGCATCAGTTGTGTGCCAGGCTCCAATGTTTTTGTAGTGTCTGATCTGCCACAGTCCAAAGAATATCCTGCTTATTTCGTGACTGAGGTGGGGTGTTTGATTCGGCTCGCAGCGAGCCCGAGTTCATTGCAGTGTTAGTATGAACTGGCACTGGGGTTGGAAAGGCTGAGAGCCGAGAGGGCCAAGAGGATCCGACTCCTCTGATTCAGCTCTGACTAACACACTGCCGGAAAAAGGCTGCTCGGAGGATAATATCAGGAGTTTTCCTTCAAAGGCTCTCAATTAAGCACCTTTCCCAAATATTAGACACAAACAGTGACATGTTTGACTTTACTGTTACATGTAAGAGATAGTGACTCTTTTCATTCCTGTCTCCTGCCGGAGAGGACTCGGGAGACGTTATCTCCCGCCAGCCGGCCGTGTGGCTAGCCGAGGGCTCAGAGCCACGTGGGGATGCAGCACTACACCACATCTCACTTGAACGGGCGCCACGTGGCTGAGTTCAGCTCTGATGTAACCGGCAATGTCAACAAATCTCCCTGCGGACTCGGGCACTCTGAGAGCGTAAGGGCCGTACAAGCGTCCTCCTAAGTCTATCATCTCAAACGTTTCTCAAATACCATCTGTGACTTCTCTCTTGGGTGAGAAAAGCTTTTTATCTAGCCTTGAAAAGCTCCCTGGCAATAGCAAGTGGGACTCATATCCCTGGATCTGGCAAGGCAGACTTTCTGAAATGATTCCCAGCTGCTGGATCTTTCCAAAAAGTGAACAATAGCAGCAGACAATGCTAAAAGTAGATGCAGGAAACCATTAGCCCTCCGCTGGCTGCTAGCGCAGGTGTCAGCGGCAATACTGTACTAGAAAGCACACTGCACCGACGGGGATCCCGATCCACCACCCTCCCTGCGCTTTGAACGCTGGAGGCAACACAGAGCAGACAATCCTGACAGCAAAACAGCGAAGAAATGCTCTGAGGAAGCTGGATCATCACGGGCATCGTGGTGGGGTCACATGGACCCCCCAAATCCCTGGGGGAGAGCAAAGCTCCCCGGAGCGGCACGGCCAGCCGGTCAGAAACAATCACCAGGCTCCCACCTCGACGCACCACCTTGCACGACTCTGGGCACACTACCCAAGCCTGGCACCAGAATTTAAAAAAAGTCACTCGCGATATCTTATCATGCTTTTTAAGACCAGCGTGACACACTTTGGAGGATGTACCTTCAGCACCTGCTGAAGATGAGGCTCCTTTCTGGTACGTCAAGCAGGGCATGACGGGAGCATTGACCGTCCATTACAAACATGGCAAGGGCAGGGGGAGAAAAACAGCAGCTCCCAGATCTCCCCTGAAAAAGATGTGAAACAGGAGCAAGAAACCTGACAGCTACTAGTGCTGCCAGTGCCCAGCAAGAGAGCCCACAGACCTGCGCAGAGGCGAAGCGGGGATCCAGAGCCATCCCCAGAGAAGAGCGGGAAAAGCTCACATGGAAAAGGCGCCTTTCAGCCTGGCAGAGAGTAGAGTTCACAGCAGGCACTAATTTGCACTTGAGAAGACCTGTGAGTAAAAATCCATGTTCCCCAGGGGTCGGCTCTGCAAGGCAAGATGCTCCAGGAGACTCTGCCGGGTCAGTGCCAGGGCTGTGGCCGTGGTGCTGCTGCGGGTGGCCAAACCCAGACCTTCCCACTGCCAGAGCTGAGGCTGCGGTTTTACTGGTTTGATGGGGAGGTCTGAAGCCTTGCTTCGCACTTCTTCATTCATATGCAAAGAAGCCAGCATCGATTTGGAAGCTGATTCCTG
>NW_009648559.1:743914-775349 GCF_000708025.1 Charadrius vociferus | reverse complement strand
CCTCTCGCCCCACTCGGGGGATTTTACATTTTAGCCCCAGCTGGGAAGATGAATTTGAGGAGCGCCTTTGCCTTTCTGACCCGAGGACATGTCAGCTCTTGCCACAGTGACATTCCTGTGCAGGGGGAGCCTTCGCACACCGGGCCACAAACAGAGCTAAAGCCTTCGGATGGCCTCACAAACAAACGAGGGCATTTCTAGGGATCGCTAATGAAAACGCTTTCCCAGTGCCAGCGCATGACAGCAGCGTCCGCTGCCTCTGCTCTGCAGTTTGATCTTGTGCTTGCCACCCAGCCGTTCGCGGCTCGTTTTTACTGGCAAGTAGAGGTGGATTAAACACAGGAACAGACTTTACTTCTCAACACTGGAGTCAAAAGCAGCGCTCGGACTTTTTTCCCAACGAACCTTGGTTTCTTATAAATCTATTTAATATCTTTCCCGGAGAAGGTCCTGCTCAGGTATTCCGTATATAAACATTGCTGCAAGCTCCTTGATTCCTGATGTGCCTAAAACCAGATTCTGAATGAGGAGCAGGAGTTACAGGAAATTTTTACAAGGAATAAATTAAAGGAAACAAACATGTTTGCAAATTTGTTGTAATACTTTGAGACAGAAAGAAAAGGGAAAAAAGAGTTATTTTAAAACTATGCTTTTTTTTTTTTTTTTCCAGATTTAACTTTTTTTTTTTTCTTTTACAGAGGCTTACAGACCTTGAAAAGGAAAGGAAGCAATTTTTGGCTCAGCTAAAACAAAATCATTTGCACATCACTCCACCCATCCGAGGCTGACTGAGTCCCGGTTTCACATGCTTTTGAAGTGCTCAGCATTTCACTGAATTACACCCTCATCCACCGCATGGAGTTTTCAAAGCATCAAAGTGGTGGGAAGCTGAACCCCATTTTCAGAGGCTGAGGGTGCACTGATTTTGCTTTCCCTGCTGACAGCGACTCAGCGTGTAGCCAAGCTAATGCTTTCAGGGAGCGCCAGAGCTGCTGTGCTCCCACTGCAGAAGTCCTCTGGGAATAACCAGGACAGCCATATGCCCTGAACACATTAGATGTACGGAACATGCCTGGATTAGCTGCAGGTCCATGTGGACACGCACAGTCCGTGTGGCCTCCAGCATGCAGGTGGAGTTGCTCCTGGGCAGGAGATCCCCGGGAGGACTACGGCAGCTTCCCACAAATGCAATGCCCACACGACACTTACCCCCGCAGCTTCACACACACAGGTTCGTGGTGCATGCCAAGTTAGCGGTAGCCTTTGAAAACATCGTCTTGAATGTCCCCAAGGGTCCGTGGAGGAGCTGTACCTTCTGCAGAGCGTCCCTGATTTTGAAGCCTTTTTTCCCTCCCAAGGTAAGGAAAGCGTGCACAGTGGCTGATGAGGATCACAGCATCCTGAATCCTCTTCAAACTGCTGCTTTTAACTACCCAAATAGCTGCATCAGGATGTAAATATTTTTCTTTTTGCTTTTGTGGTACTTTACTGTTTGCATCTGGCTCGCCACGGCTCCATGCCTTCCTCTCCAGGACATTTGCCATTTGCTCTCCTTCTGGGGCGGGAGGAGAAATAGAGATTTTTCAGAGGTTTAGGCACATTCCTCTCCTTCCTTCGCTAGGCTCTTCCTTTGCCAGTTGTTTAGTCTCAGCCTGGGGTTAGAGCTCTGCAAAGTTTTATTGGGATCCAGGGTCTGGACCTGTCACAGATTATCAAATAAATCTCCAAGAAGCTAAAAGCTTGCTCTGTAAGGGCTTGTTCCGATGTCGGGCTTACGCTCACAAGCCAAAACCATCTTGCTTTCTTGCCCTGCACAGCCTCAGAAATCATAACAATTAGGTACTAATAGGAGTTCAAAAGGACTTCAGGGAGCTCCTCGGAGGGTCAGTCCCAGCCACTCAGGCTCCCGTACCACTTCTCGTCTCCACCAAGGACATCAATCTCCATCGCTCCCTCTGGGGGCCGGCTCAGGCCCAAGGTGTCCTGTGCATCACTCTTTATCTTACCTTTGCTGAGCAGCATCAGTGATTTCTTCACACTTTCTAGCAAGCCGGGACCTCTCCCCTGGCCAAACCCGACTCGCACCTCTCCTACCTGGTGTGGGGATGGAGCCACCGCCTCCTCCTCCGTCTGTAAACCTTTCAGGTGTCCTCTCACCCCACATCCAAGGCCCACTGGGCGGTATCTGTCTGAAGGAGGCAAGTGTCCCAGCCAAGGAGGTCAGTCCCCGCTCAGAAACACAATATCAGCTGGCCGGCGCGTGGATGCCAGAGCGACTAACTCACCAGGAAGCATAAGTCTGGCCAACAAAACACTAACCTTTCCCTGTAACACCTTGTTTGGCCATTTCTGGGAATTGCAAAGAAACAACGGGTCATTAGTAACAAAGCCTGCACCTACCTGTTTGAGTAACCCATGTGACAAAGACACGGATAGTCTGACATCGCCCGCCCCTTCCCCACTGTCACCAAACAACATCGTGTTCAAACCAAAATGAGTCTGTCAACATTTCAGGGCAATTTGTACTTAAACTGTGGTCGTCAGCTGTTTCTCGGTTTGCATACAAAGCTCTATTTTTGTCTTTACTTCAAAAAGCAGCAGCATAAACAAAAAAAATCAAAGAGAATTAGCCACTAATACTGGCAGTATTTCAGTCCTCAATGAGAGCAGAAAGTCAATACGAGCATTGTTGGAAAGGAACGCAAGACTTTACACTATGCAGCACATACTTTATCCTGGGTTTTATTCCTGTAGATCTTTAATTAAATGTTCACATCAGTTGGACAAACATAATTTCACCAGTCATTAGCTACAGACAGAAACACATTTGTAACTCCTTGTTGCACCCTGTATTTTCAGTTTGATTAGAAGATATTATCGGAAGATCACTGCGTGCTTACCAAGCAGATGTTACTGAGTTCACCTACGATGGCACAGAAGAAGGACGCTTAGGTTTTTTAAAACCAGACATTAATGGAGGGAAAACAGCACTGAAGTGAGAGTTCCCTACCTCTGCTGAAGTTCATCAGCTTCCCTGGATGTTGCTGAAGTTTCCATGCCAAACTTCATTTCCAGTCCCTGTTACAGCAGAGAGCAGGTTTTTGCCTCTGAAACTTACCTTTTGATACCAAATCATGGATATTTGGAAACACTTCTCCTTGGGAAGGGCAGCCCGCAGGCTTTTCCTATCCTGCCCTGTGAGGCACTGCTTGAAAAATAAAGCTCTACCACGGTCGGTAAGATGAGAATATATTTATTAGTTATAAAATATACAGGTAAACACCATCGGTTTGGTACAATCCCGTAAAAACAAGAGCAGGTTTTGGTGAGAGCGGTTGGCTTTGCCTGGCGGGTGTCACCCCAGGGATGCTAACCCCGGGGCGCCGCGGGCTCTGCAGAGATGTGCTCCGAGTGGCTCTGAGAAAAAGCAAATTTTAGCGACTCATCGGCATTAGCTGGACATTGATACTCTTTCAGCTTCAGGGGAACATAATGGTGTAGAGAAGCAGCTTTCTGATAACCAGCATGATTAAGGACTTTAATCCAGGAGGGTTTGGCGTGTCCTTTATAGCCAAGCATGGCAAAACTCCCTGAAAAACAGACAGAGAGAGAGAGTGACCCTCTGGCTGGGTCGGTTCACTTATTAGCAGCACAGCATGGACTCCCTCCACACATCATGGAAACTTCTTAGCCCTTCTTTTTTTCCCTGGATTAAAATAACAGAACATTCAGGAGAGAACAAGGGTGATAAAGGAGGGGATGAGCCGAGCTGTAACCTCACTGCATCGCAGATCTGCAGGTATTTCAATAAGCTAAGCTAGGTTCCCAGATGTCAGTTAGCAGGAATATTGGTTTACTCTTTATTTTGGAGTAAGACTGGTACTTTTTCATATTTGACTACATACAAATGGTTACGCACTCTGAATCCTTCTTTTATTAGTTTACAGCAGTTTCTTCCTGTTATGCCTAAACTATTCCCCATGTCGACTCTGCTCTGGTCCTCTGCTGTCACATAGTACAAAGGCATTTATGTATTCTCCCATTTTAATAATAATGTCTTGTGTTTATATTATGCTTTTCATTGCAAAGACTCCCAAGGCTATTTGCAGCTGGTTGGATCGAGACTATTCCTGTAAACACTTCTAATTTAAATAAGGTTTTGCAAAACCAGGCAACAAGACCCTAAACCCTGATCCCACTGGGGTCAAGGGGATCATGGTTGGATTTTTATTTTTTTTGTGTGTGTGCTTTATCCCTGGCAGAAGCAGCATGCACTTGGGAGAACTGCTCCAGCCTGCCCTGAAATGCAGCACGGACCAGTCCTGCGTGCGATCACATTTGGAGCTGTGAAGCCGAATAGTGCGCATACCTGAATCAGCGGGAGAAAGCTCATGAAGCAGAGAGTAATTACCCAGACTGGAAATCAGGGCAGACATGTGGGTGAACACCCTCGCCCTTAGGAAAAGCAAAACAGGGGCGGCCCGTGGTCGGCCGGCAGCGGGTTAGTCCTGCCGATAGACACCAGCATCCCACTGAAGTGGCAGGGCAAGGAGATGGCCACCAACCAGTGTGTCCCCAGGTCGGTGGTGGCCCTGCTTGCTGCTTTTTGTGCCCCGGGAGCAGTCGGGGCTGGAGGCTACCACCGAGCTCCCAAAATGACCTGGAAGTGCTGTGCCCAAGCGGGTGGCACAGGTGGCTCAGGGAACAAAGTTTGACAAAACAAACAAAAAAGATTGCTTTTTAATCAAAAAATTCCTTTCAAAAGTATTCAGGGCTTTGACGAAAGAATGAAGCAATGAAGTTTCAGGACAAACCCCCAAAACTTCATTTTTTTGCTTTTAAAAGGATGAAAGAAAACCCAGCTTCTCAGGAATCAAACAGGCACTGAAGTGAAATCACTGTCTCTGCTGTAAAGACTATGCTGTCCTCCCCTGGAACGGTCATAGCAATAAGCTTTGAAACTTGAACCAGAAATTGATATAAATTTCAGTAAAGCAGTAGGGAAAAAAAAAATCCCCAAACCCTCAAGTGAAAAAAAAAAGAAGCTGGAAATACAGCCAGTTCACCATCTGATCTCTGCTTGAGAGACTGCAAATGAAATATGAATCGAGCTGGCCGGTTGTTCTCCCGATTTCCTTATCACCCGAATTATTCGTCCAAACCTGAGCTCAATAGCCCCTAGTTTTCCAGTAGGAAACTCAGCATGGATTTCCTGGACCAATGATACCAATGGATTTCTTGCAGCAATCCAAGGTAAAACTGTAATAAGAACTTCCCAAAACTGGTGATTTCACCATCCTTCCATCAAAAAAAAAAAAAAAGAAAAAGCTCCTATTTCACTCCTATTCCACTTCAGTCTATTTTCTTTTTCATCAACCATTCAGTTTATGATTGTTTTCCTTGCAAAGCAGTTGAACTTTAGAGATGGAATCCTTATCATATGATTATTTTTTTATATATATTTTGATATATGATATTTTATCATATGATCTTTTTTGTTTGTTTGTTTGTTTTGGTTAGAAACACAAGTTCCCTTTAGGGTGAAAAATTTGCAGCACGCAGCTTCTCACTGGTGAAGTAGGGTCAAAGCCCCAAAATAACTTTCCTACTTCTCACCACCCCTAAGCTAAGAGGTTTTTACTAGGTTATGCTGGCATATTGTGGTGGGAAATATATTGATAAGCACTATATAAGGATGTGTACATTTTTGGTAGGGAAACACACCAGTAATTCTTAAGCAAAAGAAACAAGGTAGAATAAATACATTTACCTTCCTTATGGAAGACAATAGGCTTTGCTGAACCTAACCTGGTAAAAACAGACATTTCGGAGCTCCCCGCCACCTCTGCAATATCTCTAGAGCACACGAGAACAAGTGATCTGAAAAGAAGGACAGTATTACTTCGTGATTGCAACTGCAAGACTTTTAAGCTCCAATTAAAAAAAAAAATACTTAAGAGCTTGCTTAACTTTAAAAACATGCTTAAATCCCTTTGATTTCAATCACACATAAGCTTTCCTAAGTTTAAGCCTCTCTTTAAGTGTTCCTAAATGAAACCTGTGCTTCACATGGAATCAAAACAGGCACAAATGACTATTTGCAGGTGCACCTCTTATGGGAGAGGGACATTCAGCTGCAGAATAAAATCAGTTTCTGTGCAGTCCTGAGCCACTGAAACTATCTATGTCCTGGGTCTGATTTTCAGTCAAGCTTCAGTCCGGCTTTGCTCTACACATGTGCCTTCAGCCCCCAGTGAATTGTCCCTGCAATGAATTACAGGTTGCACAACTGGTTGCCTTTAGCTGAACGCCTAGACTTGCAAAAATACACATCCTACCAGAAAACCAAACCGAATGCACAGGCATCATCACATGCACATCTGTCACTTCATGCACATTTTATATGTGTACATACTCATGTGCATAAATACAGATGTAACAGCTCAGGAGCGTTCAAATCTTTGGTCATGAACTGCTCAGAAACGTCTTGGACTGCGAGTCTGTTTTCTGGTTATTTGACCTGCTTCTGCCAGCAGCCAAGAATTTATCTATAAATCTCTGTTGTTCCATGTTTATGTGGCGACACGTAAAACCACAAGGAATGTGGGACAGACACAAACAGAGATGATCCAGACCAGTGCCAGGACACATGCAAGGTAACAGAGCCCGCAGGCAGGCAGGTCTATTCATTGGCTCGCCGGAGAAAAGTCCTATCGGAAAATCTGGCACGTCTATGATTTTCATCTGTCACAAGAGGCAAAAACAATCAGTAAGAGTAAACAGAAACCAACTTGTTTCAGAAATGGAAAACTGAATCATTGGCTGCCAGGAAATTGCTGGACACCAGGATGGGTGCGCAGGACTGCAAATGTCATTGCAAGGACCTTATCTACTCCATGGTGGAAAATGAATGGTTAATTTAGAAGGAATTGCTAGTTTTCCAGAAAACCTCTTTCTGTCTGCTCTAATTTGTGCAATCCTGGAAGAGAGACGCTGCTTCTTTTATTATCTGGGTGATATTTGGGATTTGTACATATTTAATCCGTGCCAGATTTCTTCAGAGCACAGGTTTGGTTATGAAAGTAGGTAATTTTTTCCTTTCTGTGTCTGTCAGACACAGGTTGCTACATGAACAGAGCTCTCAGCACTTTACTTACCTCTCTTTTATAAATGTTTGAACATAATCAGTTATTGCACTGGCAGTGTTTTCACCAGCAACTGTGTCAAAGTGGCGCCTACTCACGACTGCTCCTGAACATGCATCGAGCACCACCAAGAATATCCCACGGCTGTTGAACAGGAAAACCGTGTCGTTTATCTGCAACAAAAAACAGAGGTAGGTTTTATGGAGGCAGGCTGGGGAGCTGCAGACGCTGATCCTGCTTCTCCATATAAGGGAGTTACAAGCAAGGAAACTACCAAGGGTGTACACCCTATAATTTTAAAGGTATAATTAGTAGAGATGAAGTGACATCACTGATAGATGGTCAGGGGCAGGAGGAAGCAAAACCCTTAGTTCTCAGTGGGGTACAAAAACATGAGAAATGAGGTGATCATCATCTTTTGTGTATTAGGAAGATACATTTGGGAAGCCGAGAATCCTGGGAGTCAAATGCTTAGTTCGATCTTAATACAGTTTCTTTCCATGTGGGGGAAATTACTGTCACTTGGCAAAGCAGAGTTGACCACGGAGCAAGGGAGAGGTGCTGAGACAGCAGATGGGGGAGTAGAGGAGACACATGGACATTTTTTGTTTTCCTGTGAAATGTAGATATCAAAACCAAAATATCCCTTCTTGGTAGGGCTGTCCCAGTGCCTCAAAGATGTTGTAGCACAAGTGGGTCCCACTCCTCTCCCTTCCTACAGCAAGGGCTCCTTCCTCAGGTTACAGCTCTCAGGATGCTCCACGGTCTTTGCTCTTAGAAAGGCAAAGGCTCTCTGAAGTGCCTGGCACTGGTGCATCTCCCCAGTATCCTGGGGGGAATGTCCTCCCAGCCTGGGAGGACACAACCTCCACCAAGGAGAGCAACAGCGTACCAGGGTCAGGCGGGCAGGAAGCAGAGCCCAGGATACACAACACCCCACTGTAATCCACATAGTTGCCCAAAGCCCGCAGGCAGCAGGAAGCTCAGATACTGCCCATCAATCTGAGACATGTGTGTGCCTCTAGGGAATATCGGGCCAGACTGAATGAAGGAGCCAAGTGTTAAAAAGTGGTTTCTGCAAGATGTTCGAGGATGCTGAATGCAATAGGGGGTCAAGGGTAAGAGAAACACGAACGTCCCAGCCGTGGGTGGGCAGGGGGGAGCAAGGAGGAGCAAAGACACACTGAATCTTTTGCCTGGTCCTGGCTGTCTCACACCCCTAAGCCTGGGAAACGTGTCAAAGTCTGGATGCACACGGAGCAGAGAGCAACCACCACTGCAAAGCAACCTAAACGTGAGCCGCTGGCAAAGGATGCAGCTCCCCTGTGTGTCCTGCCCTTGTCCGCCGGCTGCGGTCCCGCCAAGGCGCCAGCACCAGGGCTCGCACAGCCCCTCGGCAGCGGGAGCGGGGCACTGCCGCGCACGGCGCCCTCACTCCTTGGGGAGCTGGGGTTATAGGTGGAAAACGTTTCTGACTTTGGCATTTCGTTCAGCAAAAGAAGCACAAAGCACGTCCTTTGGTCGTGGGGGGTCTCCTCTGCTTCCCTTCTTTATTTCCAAATTTTCCACACCTTTCAAGATTTAGGGTAAGAATCCTCCTTTAGACATTAGTCTTTATTGTTTGCCTAGCTCAGCCTCTGCTTCAGCTAGGAGTACATGTGCCAGAAATAAAGCTTCCTTTGAAAAGCAATACTTTGCATTAAAGCTTTAGAAAAGGCAAAGAAGCTTTGAGGGTACTACGCCTGTCCCGTGAGTGCTGCACACACGCAGGTGTCTGCGTTTCACCGCAGGGGAGGATGCTGCCTCCAGGAACACCTGCTTGCTAATGGTTTTGAATAAATTTTTTATGACGCTGCCAGTGCACGTGGCAAGAAATCTTGGCTGCTCAGACTCCTTAAGGATGCTGTACCAGCTTTGCTTGGCATTTGTTAGCATTAATTATGATTCAGTAGCACACAGGCACATAAGCCCGGACAGTGTCCTTGCTAGCATGATTTCAGTCACCCTTCACCACCTGGACAGACATACAAGGCATACACAGGGACAACCTGACAGCTCCAAACCCCTTCAGTAATGAAATATAGCTATTTTTATCTTTTAGCGCAGTGCCAGCAGAGAAAATCAGAAAAACAAACTTGTTTTTTTTCCCCACATCCTTTGTAAACAATGACTTCTGGTGCGTTCCCCCCCCCCGCTTCCTCTACATTAGAGCAGTGGTGTTAATTCTTCTTCTGAGGTGATAAAAAACCTTTTTTTTTTTTTTTCCCAAGGGCTCAAATCCTCATCTGAATAGAATACGAACTCCCAGTGACTCTAATAGAGTTAATTGTAAGGGAGAACAATGCACTTGCCTCTTCCAGGGGAACTTCCCATTTCCTTCCGCCAAGGCTCAGCAAGATTTTGCAGTAACTTTCCTTGGAGATAAAGTTTTATCGACATTTCAAATGTGGTAAAACACGACATACCTTAATGAATGCAGATGTCAAGTGGTTTTGTATGTCTGCCCTGCTGAGAGACTGGATCTGGATCCTTATATACTTGACTGAGGGGGTGCTAGTGACAGCCAGCTGCAATGACACCACAGACAGAAGCTTAAAAACTGGTTTTCATCAACAAAATGACACCAGGTACAAGTGCTCATATATATGATCACAAAACTTTGAGAATTCTTTTCTCAAACTGTGATCCAGGTTCACAAGTTAAGTCCTTATTATTAAGGCACTGCTAGTCAAAGGATCAATGCTGGTTGGAAGGGACCTCTGATGGTCACTCCGCCACTAAGTAAGTTTAAAAGTTGAATATGAATTTCATATAATTTGCCCGGCTATAAATTCAAGTGCAAATTTGTATGAGCTTGAAACAATTCAACAGGATTTCGAGTGAGGTGAATTTACAGTAAATGAGAAGAGAAGCTGGCTCTAATTTTCCAGTTATTCCTATTAACCAGAACTGCTTCACAGTTTGAAATTCAGCACCAACGTCGTACGTTGGAATTCAAAGCCAATCCAATCTAAGCCCTCTCGAGAGTCCTTTTTTTCTTGTTAAAAAAAAAAAAAGAAATGAGGAAAAAAAAAGGTGCCATGAATGTACATTCACATGCTTCCAGGTGAGCAATTTCTTTGAAGCTATCTTTGAGGCACAGTACTAAAAGCTGCAGAACTTCAGAGCAAAACCCCTCCCTTCTACACGGGTTACATGATACCGGGCAGATTCAGTGGGAATTCCCTACGGCTTTCCCTTGTATGCTGTGAAAACAGATTGACCTCACGTGGCTGCACATACTCTGCATAACCCGAGATGCTGTTTCATGCGGTGGGTACCTGCGGGGCCCCGCACGCCCTGCACGGCCCAGCCGGGCGCTGGGACACGGGGCGCTGGGCACCGGCTGGCCTCTGCGGGAAGGGGTTGGGGTCGCAGCTCCAGGAGTCCCCTGGGTACATATGCGCCATGATTTTAACACGTTCGCAGCCACGCTGAGAGCAGTAACTGTGTCCTTTCCGAGCTTCGCGGGCTTGCAGGTGAACAAACAGGTACCTACAAATGAGAGCAAACAGAGGGATCAGAGCCACCGTCTGCCCTGAGGAAACGCCGAGTAGGGGCAGGGTCTGCACTCGCTAAATTGCGTTATCCCCCCGTTGCCCAACATCACAAACCAACTCTGCCTTAGACCAGTGCAATACGGCACAGCCATTGCAAAATGGGTCCTGCGAGATGCAGGTCGAGCTCCCCTCTCATCCTGCTGTGACCAGACCTGCGGCACTCGCAGCCCCTACGCCCACACCAGGTGCCTTCACCAGGCAAGCGCGGCGTGGGGCAGACCCCCCCTCCAGCCCCAGGCGCCCCGCGCTGCCCCCAGGCGCGGTGGCATCCCACCAGAGAAGGAGCAGCAGCGGTGCTCAGGCTGCTGTGTAGAAGGAGACGGGTTTGCCTGGAAATATCAGCATCTCCCCTTCGGCTCTCTGCGTGGCAGAGCTTAGCCTTAGGCATGCACGACAAAAGCCCAAAGGCAGCCAGGTCTTCTGGCCTTTGGAGTCCTTTTTTTTTTTTTAGCTAGCTGTTCTAAGTGTGTTTTCAATCGTGTCCGTTCTGCAATTCAGGCTGAGGAAATTATATAAACAGCTCAGTTCAGCTCCAGGATCAAGAAGATATGTGAGCTTTAAAGGGATTTTTCGTTCTATTTCTTTTAAAACTAAATATTTGTTTCTATTTGTCTGAAAGAAAGAATGAGTAAGCTTGGTTCCTTTTCAAGGATTCCGCATGTGGGGTTAAAAAAAGAAAGGGAAACATCCCACTCATTATGAAATAAAGTCTGGAAAACAACAACAGGAAAAGAAAAAAGCCAATCCCCTAACTTCTGTACTCTGAAAGGCTAAAAAAATCACTGCTGAATTCAGCAGAGAACCAAAAGGCTGATACTGCCAGAATTAAGTGAGGTTAGACCCATCAATCTGCATGTACCAGGTCCAGATGGCTGCTGGCAGCCAATGGCTCTTTCCCCACACACCCACATGTGTAACCATTTTCCCCACTATTTAGTAGTAAACAACCTGTTTACAGAATTTGGGCAACATATTTTTTTTAACACACACACACACACAAAAAAAAAAAAGAAAAGGAGGATTAATTAGCAAATTGTTATTTCACAATTCCTGTGATGAGAGAGACCTGGCCATCAGCAAGGAGCCTGGTGAGCAGGGAAGGCATTACGGGATGCGATTGCTCATGTGTTATGGTTGAATGAATAAATATATCCCATCTTATTTTCAAATCTGGCACTTGTGGATTGATTCCTGAAGCAGCTACTTAGTCAGGTGAAGCGTCATGGGACCCATGGTTAGACCACAAAACACTTTTTTTTCCTCCCTAACTGTTTTCGCTGACTGAGAAACACAGTTGCATAATATGTTTTTTTTAACCAAAGGTGTTCTAGAGTCTTATAAAGGTCGAGCAAGATCTCAAGAACTTTCTTCATGCCTTCAAAATAAGACATGTATTATGGTGCTCTCCTTTTTTTACAAAAACTAATTTTTAGAGTGTGATGACTTTAGAAATCTCTCTTTATGGGAATATGAAAAAATTGAAACTTCCCAAACTACCTCAGTTTCAGAGCTGCCGCAGTCACAAGAGGGCTCCTTCTCATGGCCCTTTTGGGGTAAAATAGATTTTAACAAATACTTACACCGGACCCACACCTGCAGCAATCTGAGCAGCAGGGGTGCCTCAAAGGAGCTAAGTCCAGGCAAGAAATCTGGCATTTTCTTAACGGCAATGCAAATCACTGCTCAGTGCTACAGAACCACACCTAACCCAGGTACTCCAGCCTGTAAATCCATTATCACCTGAAATCGGTGCAAAGACCGTGCAAGATGGATGGACACAACTTTTAACTACGAGAAAGGGAAAAGAGGTGCTGGGGCTGGTAAGAGAAAGACCCCGAGGGTTTGCTGCCCATTCCTTGCGGGACCCTCGGGGGCAACGCAGGGCTCACCCCGATGCTCTGTCGAAGTAGAAGAGCCGCTCGCCCGTCCTGTTGAGAGCGCTGGCCCGGGAAGGAGCGGCGAGGTAGTGCTTTACGCTGTGCACCGTCCCTGTCCGTCGCTGGTAGATATCTGCCACCACCTGGAAAACAGTTTCCCTGGGATAGCAGAGGGCAACACGCAGCCAGTCTCCTCTGTGGGCAAAAAGGGGGAGGCAGGGAGAGAGAGAGAAAATGCACTTAAGGGCTGGAGTACGGGAGAGGGTCTGCAGCCAAGAGTACAGTCTTCAGGGGAAAAGAAAGAAATGTCCTTTGAGGTTCTCTTCCTCCTTTAAAAAAAACACAACAAATCCTCAAAGCCAAAGAAAATCAGATTTTTTTTGCTTTGTCTGGAAACAACGGCTGCTTATTACGAAGGTCTGATCCAGGGACCCCGGCTGACCTCAGAGGACTTTGAGTCAGGTGCCAGGATGGCTTAAAACCAGAGATTTTCTCTTCCTTGCCCCATAAGGCTGCGGTACAACCAGTCACATACCCACTCGTGTCTCCTGAGGCAGCCGGGGCTTGTTTCAGTTCATCCGGAGCTGCTGTGGGAGAGGGAACCAGCATCCAGCAGACATTTCACCGGGGGCACAGATTCAGGAATTAGAAAGTAATCTCTGACTTGAACCAGAGCCACGGTCTAAAGAGACCTGCTTCCTCCACTTTACAGCAAAGTTTATTATTATGGTTTCCATTAAAATCTCCCTCTCCTCTGCTCTTTCTTCAACAGCAGTTTAGAATAACTGAGGGTAAAGTTAAATCATCTTTTAACCCTTGGGTATCACAATTTCAGCATGCACATTTACAAAATTTGCCCCCGTAGCTTTGCTTTATCCCCCGATTTGCATCGCCACCCTCATGGTGAGAAAAACTGGTTCCAAACTAGAAACCTTTGTCACACGACTCAGAGGCAAAAGATGGAGCTATGGTGCACTTCAGATACGGATGGGAAGGATCTTCCACAAAACCCAACACCCTTTCCTGTCTGCAGGATGCACTTGTACTGTACAAAGCAGGAAGCCACAAGAAGTTTACGCTTGAAAAGAAAACCTGAATACCAGGATAATTAGCTTAATTATTTTTTCTCTTTCCACCCTCTGAAGTGGCTCAGTGGACCACACCAAAAGGCCTGAACCAGTACCAGGGTTAGCTTTCCTCATGTTACTGAAAGCATCCAGGCTTTAAATGTGTTCTCTTAATTACCTGGCTTTGTGGTTAAAATGCAAGAATGTAAATTTGGCTTAAAGAAAGACAAATACCACCTTCATTGGCTGTCTTTCTGGGCCCTACAAAGCTGAGGAAGACAAAGTTTCTCCAAAGGCTCCCCTGAAATGACCCACCACACGTCCCTCCTGCGGAGTGAGAAACGGGGGGACACCACTTCGATTTGGAGAAATCTGGGAATCTGCATGCCTAGACCTCTACTTTACATTACATATTGAGAGCACAAAAGCAAAGCTATTTCAGTCTTTTTCTGGTTTTCTCATTAAAACAAAACTATCTACAGGATGGAAGAGGGGACAGGCTGTTCTAGAATAATAAATCAAAGCCGCACAAAGACCTATCAGCTTAAGCCAGATACTGCCCTCTAGATTTTAACCAACTCCAGCTGTGTCATAACACAGAACAGCTAGAAAACGGATATATTTTCAGATGATTTGGCCTCCGACTAGAGGAAATGAAAGAAATGCACCAGAGCCATGTTTGTGGAATATTTTTAGGACGGAGTCCCAAGACATTTGGCTGTTTCATAAGGGCGATTTGCATTGCGTTAGCACATTTCATCCCCCGAAGACACTGTCACAAAAAGGGTTTGTCATCTCCCTCAGATGCTGGGAACCAGCTTTGGTGCCGCGCTACGCTGACTGCCACCTCCCTAGGGAACAAGAAAGGCACTAGAAAAGGCAATTGGAGGGTGAAATAAAAAAATAAAAAAAGTGTGAAAAAATCCACAGCTGTGACCATCTTGAATCGCTGGAGCATTTGGGAATATGAGCGCTAGAGCCCAGTGTGCATATGAGCAGGCCGAGTGAGACGTTGCAATAAATTATATCAAGACTGAAAAGATCAAATGAAAAGCACCTACTTCGGAGTTTGTGGAGGAAGAGATGGAAATAAATGCATTCCCACAACAAAGGGCTTGGGAGGCGATGTGAGAAGGGAAGGCATTAGAAGTTATCTTTTATGTAAATATAGGAAAGAATAAGGTGGTTATTTTCTCTTTAATTTAGTGGTATTTTAACAGCTTCCTATTTAGCTCTTTACTTCAGTTCTGTTCATCCAGCTTGTACAAAATCTGCCGTAAAACCTCCCAAATACCTGGCCGTGTGGCTGAACTTGGCTCCACCATCTCCAGGAAAAGCGAAGAGAGAAAGAGCAGGAGCGCTACGGCGGGACGGTCCCCGGGACTCTGCCCCGCAGCTGGCCAGCGGCTGGGGGTTAGGTGCCTCTTCTCCAGCCACTGCCAAAACTGAGGGAGGAATGCAACCGCAGGCAACAAGCAGTAATCAGGCATGGGGCGGCTCGGAGATGGCGTTCAAAATAAAACAGATGTGCGTGTGCCTTCCTCAGCCACTGCACTGGCTACCGAGGACCTCCTGGCTGGTTCTCAAGTTCAGGAAGCCTTCATCTTTTTCAGGGTGGTCAATAAACTGTGGCTCCTGCTTCATTTTTCTGCTTAAACCACTCCGTTGTGCCTTATTTTCCAGTTGCTAACCTGGGGTGGATATTTGCAGACAGAATAAGAAAAATAAGTCCTTGTTCTGCTGCTCTCAGTACGGGCACCTCAGCCTGGGTCTCTGCAGCTGCCCCGGAGGCTTGGGGACACACGCAGCACCAGCAAGAAGAGAAACACACCGAATTCATAGCAGATCCCAAATTATGAATTCAGAGTAATTTCAGACCCCCGCCTGAATGTTGTGGGAACATCTGTTAGATGCTCTTATGCTTAAAGACCAGCACAAAGGGGAAAGAATCAGTTAAAACAGAAGGGGCAGAAGTCAGACTATCAATACACAAAATGCTGTCCAATGTAGCAATACAGAGGGCTTGTTTGGTTTTTTTGACTTTCATTCTTAGGAGTTTCTTGCAAGAGAAACAAATAAAAATATTCTCAGGTGGAAAGTCTAACTTTGGAATTAGCTGTCAGTTTAAGAGAAAGCCATATTAACATATGTAGGAAACTAACTTGAGCTATTTAAGATATTTTCACCCCAAAACTAAGTAACTATGTCCACAACCTTTTCTAATTATAGAGTTCAGTCCATTTTAGAAGTAAGGAACATTCTTCTTTGTTTTTTTCATTCTTGTTCTTAATCAGGCCAACATTTTCCTTCGTGTTTTTACCAAAAAAATTGGCATTCGAAGGAGAAAAGCTCAATATGCACTAGCAAAGAGTCAGCGTTTAGTGGGTCCTAACGGTTTCAAACACCACTTGGAAGATTTTTGAGAGTCTGCCGACACCAGCATGTATAAAACCTGACACTTCTGCCCCTCTGTTACTGCCATTCAACAATCCCCACTGTGTGTTTCATGCATTTTTATGAATGTATTTAGCCTGTTTATTTCCTTTTGGAAATGGCTGAGTGAAACAAACCCAAGAAGCCTTTCTTTTTTCACCAGGATATTGGCATTTGCAGTTCTGGCTCTTTCAGGTGAAGTAAAAACATCAAGAATAGGTTTGTAACACTTTGCCTATGTTTTGGCAATGAGCAGGCTTCCTGGGATAAGCAAAACCAAAAAAAAGGATGAGAGAAAGGCAAAAAAAGCAGGCAAGAGGTTTCCTGTTCTTGGACATGTGGTAGATACTGATCTGCACGTAGACACATACATACCTCATTTACAACCCTCAGAACACCCCCCCCAGCTCAACCCAAACTCCCAAAGGCAAAGTCACTCAGAGAAACATGACCATGCAGGCAAAGGAGGGGAGACTTTTGTGAGCGGTGGGATGTGAAGTGAGTCATGTAACTTGGAGATGAGATGTGGCCGGAGTAAACCTAGAAAGAGTACATGTCTGGGGCTCTCACCGCCTGGGAGAGGACAAATAACCCTTGAGAACATGCCCCTTGACTACATCGGATGGAGTATCAGTCCCAGGCAAATGGGTGTGATCTAGTGCTGGGGTTGCTGCTTATGCTGGACATCAGTCCTGGCTGTATTTTAGCTAAGGGAACTTCTCAGCTGATGAATATTACTCCAGAAAACATCTCCACCATGTTTATTGACATGGTGTGTCACGTAGCTGATGACCATGGAAGTGCACGGTCCAAATCCTGACCTCACTGATGAAAATCTGGGGTAAGCTAATGAGGGAATGCCGTAGAGTACAACTAGAAATTACTTATTTTTTCCTTGAGCTCGAAAAAACGAGACTTTTATCCAGTGACTCAGTCTACCCCAACTGTTATTACTCCTACTTAAAAACAACCCCTCTGACATTTTGGTCAACATCTACGTGAGCTGAACTTTTAAAGGCAGTGAGACAAGTGGGAATTTGAAACTTTCCTGTTCATAATATGGGAACTAAGCAGAAATCCCCCCATGCTGCTTTGGTAAGTTTGTTTCTCACAGACTGAATTTTGAACTTCAAAAGACAAAAAAAGCAAAGCCACCATTCAGCCTCCAACCCATCCCAAGAACAAATCACAGGAGGCCAATGTTCCTTGCTCTCAATCAAGATACAGCTGTCTTTTCTCTCCAAAAACATCTTCCAACCTCACAACAACCTGCCCAGCACCGGGCTGAATCTCCTCTGGCACAAAACCTGCTTTATGGACAAGCCACCTCCTCTCCAACCAGCATCACCGGTGGGGAAAATGGAGCGAGAAATACCCACACATCTCTCAGGTGCTAAGAAGAGTGGAGAAAGGGCTATAAGGAACTCGGCCATGTCCTCACCACTTTCTTTCAGTTCAAGCTCTTTTCCTTGAACCAACGTGTCCCACCGGCTCCCTTCAGCTGTCACTCGCTCCTTCTCTTTTTCTAGATTTCTTTTTAATTTTCTGCCTTCAACTCAAGTCCATTAAACACAGCCAAACCTCCCGCGATGACAAACACGGCTACTGGGCAAACATCCAGCAGTTTTTTTCAAGACCTTGTTAATAAGGATAGACTTTTCTGGAAGACCTCTTGCTGCCGGGATAGTAACAAGTTAGGTATGTGTTTAGCTAACTAGAGTTATGTGTATTGGGATTTAAATGCCTTTCCTAAATGTTGCCATTTAGGAAATGCCATTAAAAATTCAAAAGCATAGGCCATCTCTTAATATAAATTAAAATTTTTGGTTTTACCCACGTGCGTCCTTAGGCAAAAAAAAAAAGAGTTTTGCTTTTGCAAAGCTCAACAAATTATAGAAGGGATCCTGCCCTGAGGTACACTTCTGCTGAGACTCATGAAACCTGGGTCTGACTCAGACAGCATTTGGCTCACAGACAATTGTATTCAAGCAAAAATAAGAACTTCCTGTATTTAAATACAGTACAGCATCTTATCATCTTTTTTCCCACCCTACATGCTTTCGTGGAGGAATCACATCCCAATTCAATTTGTATCTTTCTTAATGTATTCCCAAGTACTCTGTCGCTGACTATTGTGTATTTTCTATTTTCCTGCTGCTGTGCCTCAGATGCACATCAGGTCAGGAGAGGCTGGTGGCCCTGAGGAGCCCCAAGCCCCACTCTGTGGGCCAGGAGAAGAGTGAAAGCAAGGAAAAACCTCCAGGTTTCATGTGCCAGGCTTCAAAGTGCCAAGCAGCATGGTTTGCCACGGCAGTCTGGGGACTGTTGGGTGCTCAGATTGCTCTAATTCACGCTGTAACACGATCAACTCGGGAAGGACGTTTCTCCTCGGAGTCCCCTCCGTAATCCACTGGGGCCGGCTGCAAGGACAACCCGCAGAGGACAGAGAGCAGCAAGGGCTGCTGGCGGGGAGGGAAACACGGGGCTTTAGGCTCACTCCAACCCGGCGGTGTCAGCACCCGCTTCAGCCCAGCTGCACTAAAATGGTGCAATCTGCAACCTGGTGTTCTGGCAAATGTTTTAGTTTCTTTCCAATTTAAAAAAAAATAAAAATAAAAAAAAAATATCTTGTGGCTTTCATCCACAGGTTGACCTGTGGGTAATTTAAGGGATTTAAATAGACAGAAGGGAATTCAAATATATCTCCTGACTTCTGTGTTGTGTGGATGATTAACTCTGAATTACAGATGTTATCAGGAGGGGCAGGCTATGAAACCCAAGTAGCACTTCACTTATTATTATTGGAAATAGTGCTGGTGTTACTTGTATTACATCCAGATCCGGGGGATCGAGATCAGAACTCATGTACGTACACGAACAAGAAAGCAGACACAGCCTTAAACTGTTAGCTCCCCTTTGAATCACTAATTTTACCTTCCTGTGCATTTATCAATCTGGGAAGCAAGAGGAAAAGCTCATTTAGAACTAATCTGAAAAAGAAACAATTTAGGAAATATCTATAAACTGGGCAAGTCTGCAACAAGCACATTCTGGCCTTGTCTCATTATCTTTGTTTTCCTCCAGACCTTATCACCACTGAGGAATTTAATCGCAAAAATGACAAGTAGCTGAAAGTATGAATCAGACTGGCATTGAAGCCGTAGGAAAAACACCTACCTACACAACCCTGACAAATACAAATATAACAAGTCCCCCAGAGTCTCAGTGCAGACACGGGCTGCCTAAATTTGCTTGCACTGAAATCTCCACCCTCGGATGGGTTGCAGCATCCTGGAGGCTTCACATCACCCAGTGTCCAAACGCTCCACTACTGCTAATGAAGAATTTAGACACAAACTCATGCCAGGCTCTTGAATTTTCAGGTAATTTAAGTTATTCACTGGTGAATATGATAACAAGCCCCAGTGCAGAACTCCAGCCTAGCAAAAACAAGGGTTGAGCAGTGCATCTGTGCCCATCCCTGCACAAACACCATGGCAGGAGAAGGGCTGGACACATTCCTGGGCACACACACGGACATCTGCCCTTTTGCTTGCTGATGATGAGAAACTTGGCCCTCCCCTGCCAATTCTTTTTTTTTTTTTAAAGGCTCTCATAAGGATCCAACAACAAGGCACCAAAGAACATCGATATTATGAGCCTCACTGTATCCCTGCAGGTGAAGCAGGAGGGTGCCGATGAAGAGAGCCTGGGGAAGGCTGCCCTGCGCTGTCCTTGGAGGCAGCATCTGTCTGGAGAGGTGCAGCTCAAAGGAAAGCCCCTGCTTGCAGGTCTGTGGCAATCTACCTACAAGAATTACGCTCTTTATACTATTAGCTGCTCACATTTCCCTGAATTCTCTGTGGAATCACAGCAGAGAGCCCTAATAAGGGAAAACCCTTCCCTCTGAGCCTCAACAGACCAAGTATAGAGATATTTGCCTGTGCTCATTAAAAACGAGGAATGTTTCATCTAATTGCCACTGCTTTTCAGGCTGCTTCAACAACACAACTTATTACACTATACTTCAGATATGTGCTTTGGGGAGATTTAATTCTTATCTTTAGATTTGCTGATAGCACAAAGAAGCCTGGCTGATTTACTGAACAGCACTGTGCCTTTGATAATAGTATTTGCCTTTGCTTCTTCTGTGATTAGAAAATTTGCACAGGCACAGAGCCTGGGTCATTAAATTGAAAGACTTCATTTCTGACTTTGCTTACTGTATGAAGTGCTAATCTTTGTACTGTTTTCCAGCACCTGAAAGGAGGCACTTACTTGCAACCAAATAATGTTTTCCATCCTCTCCTCCTGGCTCGCCAGCCTCTCCCCCTCTTGGAACAAGCTTGATGCTCTCTGTGGGCCTGTGTGCTTCAGGAGAGTCATTTTGAGGAAAGCCTTTAACTCAGTCTTACAGATAATTCTCATACTTCTGTGAAGCAGGAAAAAAACCCAAAGAAATCACACAAACAGCTCTGAGGGGGTGGAAACCGCCCCAACAGAGAGAGGAAGCCCGTGGGGAAGGGGCCTGAGGTCTCCATTCACGAAGGTTTCGCACACGCTTCATGCCCATTGAGAGCAACCCTTCAGGAGATCTGGACTGGTTCTGGAACACGCTTCCTTCCCAGTCATTAAAATTCCAGCCGGCGTTCTCCTTCTGTTCGCTTGCCAAAACATTCAGAAGTTCTTTGTCCTGCGTTACCTCTTTCCAGAAGCATCCATACCCTACCCAGCCGCCTCCTCATCCTCACAGGGAAACTCCCAGCCGTTAGGCAGACAACCCTACCTGGACCTTAATAAGGGCGTTTCTGCTGAGACAGCTATGTTCCCCGGCAGTCTGAAAGCACAGCCTGCGGGTCTCGGCCACGGCTGTAGATTTGCCCACCGGTCAGCTAGTGACAAATGCAGAGGAGTACACCTCGCGTTGGAAGAGAAGTTGGCGCGTGTTAAAGAGCTCATTGGCAGCACACTGCCGCAGACGGCAGCACGTGGAGACATAGCGATTTTGTTTGGTTTCACTTCATATTTTGATGGAAGTGAAGAAACTGCAGAATTACTCTAAACATGGTTTGAATCAGTGCGAGGAAGACACAAGCATGGCAGCAAGCCTTCAGGTGCCCACAATGGAATGAAAAAGATATGCTCGGTGAATGTGCTCTGACTGGTGTCCTCCACTGAGCAAAGCCACCCGAGAGGTGCCTCTGAACTCACTGGACAAGATTCGCAGTTCACAGAAAGCAGCGCTGCCAATTTCAGCTGAGTCATGTGAATTCATCCCGACCAGCTCCTGCCCACCCCAGGAATCCGGACGTTCCAGTCTTTTAATAGACGTCTGAACTGGCATGACTTCTATTAGGTCTTTCTGCAGTGCTTCAGAGGCAAGGAAAGCGTTAATCATGCAAGTATTCGACATCAGTGCTATGCCTGACCTCCACAGAACTCCAAATGCTGGTACGCATCTCCCTGTCAAATTCCTTATTTCCCCTCTGACCTTCCTTTAGCCAGCGCAGAGCAAATCACTGCAGAAGCACAAGGGCTGTCTCGCTGCACAGGCAGCATCCCGGATATATCTATCCATCCTCTTACAATGACAAGATGAAAAATAGTTTAATTGTTCGCTCAGGTTACGTCTGAAATTATTAATCCTAGAATATTTCTATTAAAGTTCATCAGACATCTTTTGGTTTGCATACATATTCTGCACGGATGTTACTATGTTAAGAGCTCGTTTTTTGACAGACTACTCAGCATTTTGGATTAAAAAAGAACAAACAAAACATAAAGCCACTTGAGACAGGTGAAAGTCTGTCCTGATTTTCTCACCCTGATTACTCTGGGCTCCACAATCTGAGATTTCTTCCATTGCAGAAGTGATTGGAATACAATGTTTAATAAAGGTCATACATGGAACTGCTTAGACAGGCATTTGTTTTCCTTCAAACTCCTAAATCCTCTTTCTCACCTCAATTCCTTTACCCTTCCACAGGGATCTTCTTTCTCCATTTTTTTTGCATACAGTCTGGACATTTCACCATCACCATTCCATCAGCCATAAGTCTCACATTAGCTAGCATCCAGCATGCTTGAGGTGTACACACAGCAGCCACGCTTTTCATTCCCAATTATTTCTTAGCAAGATGCTCTAAATGAAATTAAGTAAAATTGTGGTTTCTACTTCATTACAGTATGCTTCTTGTTTATAGCTCTTCAAAACACACACTCTGCCAACTGCTTCTGGATCAAAAAAATCTACAAACCTTTGCCCTGTTCAAATAACTGGTTTCACACAAGACAAAGAGAACCGCAACCACATTGTGGTTTTCAATAGTAAAATGTAGTTAAGTTGCTGCTTGAACAAGAGCTAAACTTCAAGCCGAGTTTTACCAAAGACACAGTGCTGCCTTCAAATTTGAACCTGTGCTTGAAGACCGTGGGCCAAAGCTTTGGCAAGTACTAATTGGCATAGTGATAGAGTAACCACCAGTTACCCAGCGGAAGATTTAGCTCTGCAATTGCAAGGAAATAGCTAATCATTTTAAGACAGATAATAACTGCAAAGCTCAGCTTGTCCGTGAGTGACTAATGGGTTTTCTTCTTTCTTAAATTGCGCAAAGATATATTAATACGGAAAAGAGTGATTTAATTCTAGTAATTCCTCTGTGACCGGAGTGTCCAAACACTGCTCCTCCAGCGACTTAGTCATGGCCCTACAGCTACTACATCTTTAAATCAAGAGGACCAGGTATGACACTTGCTATAATGGGCACGTATAAAGAGGAAGTATTGCCCTTCTTGGCTGCACTCCCATAGGGCTTCATAATGGGAGCATAAATGCATTTATGGGTTTTAGTACTTTTTTTTCTTACTTCAGTGAAACTACTTGTGCTGTGCACTGGTACAACCGTCAGGAGAGAGTCCTGCAATCCCATTGCCATATCTGTGCAAAAACAAATCTGTGCAAACCATGGCAATGTCTGTCACTGCCGAGCTGGCTGGATTGCAAGGGAAAAAAGTAGTACGTAAAATGCATGTACCCCGCTTTTATAGAATGCTAGAAGAAAACACAGAAAATAAATATGGCACAACCTATAATTTTGCTGTACTGAGTCCTAACATTTTAAAACTTGATGTAAAAAGAAACTGTGATTGCAGTGCTGTTTGGATTAGAGAAGATGCAAAGCTCTGTGCACATTCTGATGTATTTCTGCACTTTATATATATGGGAGATAAATTATGTGTGCAGCAACTAGTATAAACAAACGAACAAGAGCCAGAGCTCTTCTGGAGGGATTTCAGGGACAGCAGGCCAGGACTTACTTGGATTCTGTTTCAAAACTTTCTGGAAAGAGAAATGTCTCTGCACATCAAAAAAGCTGGAATAAGGTGAAAGCAGAGGCATCTCGTGTCATCAGTAAGTGTCAGCCATTAACACCTTGTTTCTGCGCTCTCGGAAACGCTGAGACACTCGAAAGGTCACTTGTGAATAACCTGGGAAACAGCTCCAGATCTTTCGGAAAAAGAACATTTTCTAACACCATAGGGCAGTACCTGTTGAAGTTGATCGGGTACAGGATAATATCCTCAGGTGCTCTGCCGTCCCACTGGATGATGTAAGCCTCCTCGAGCATGACGACGGGCTGGTACTGCTGGTATGGTGCTCCTCTGTTCACGCCTTGCAACCGCAAGGGATGGGAATGGTATGCTGCTCTGGCAATGGATAAGGTCAGATTCTCGGGGCGCCTGGCCTGAATATAAAGCTGAGGGTGAAAGGAAAATGACAAACATATCCATTAAACCAGCCAGGCTCAGCCATAACATGTGCATTTGATCATCGTTGCCTGTAAATAGTTTTTGCCAACGAAGAGCTCAGAACATTCGGAAAGTCACTGAAACATTTCCAGTTCAAATAAAAAAGGTAAACCAGAAATAGCATCTGCAGCCATTCGTGGGGACACCATGGAGTGAGGTATGAATTGTACAGCACCATAAAAATGTTCAGCATTCAAAACCTTAAGGGAGAAGGGTAATCAGGGCAATATCGCAAAGTAACTCTTTTTTATGAATTCAAATAGCTGCACTTTAAAAACAGGCTTATTCCATTGAAAATACAGAAAACTCTTGAGTTATTTCAACGGACTTTGGATTAGGTCCAGCTATCTAATGGAATCCAGATCTTTGCGCACAAGTAGCAGACTAGGCTGAAATTTTGGGGGCTAAAACTTGATGGCCTGACTATACAACCTGATAGGCTAAATACCACGTTCCACAGGCTTCAACAGAGAGCTCTTCTGTGCAGGGACCAACAGATGCCCTTGGCCTGTAATTCAACTCTACAGACCAACTACAAAACTACACTCCAGTTGTATGCTTTTTCTGGTCTGCCATCACTCGAATGAAGGCCAATTCAGGTGGCAAACATTAGTTTTAAGGCTGAACGCACAATGTTCACCTGCTTCCCCCCGTATGACATCCCAGTGCAAAGGGAGGATGCCCAACTTGTCATACAAATCTGTCTCGGCACACAGGGTTTGTAGCAGACAGCTTGTCATATTCCCTGAAGGGTTTCAAATGTGCTGAGGACAGGTGAGGACACCTATAATCCTGCTTCCTTTGCTCTCCTATTGCATGTAGAATAGTGCTCTTTGCATCAAGAAATTCAAAGATCCAACAAAAAAATTCATGTTAGCTCTGAAAAGTCTAAGTTCTACATGAGCATCCATCCAGCAAAATTATTTTTAAACTCAGTTTCTGGTTCTGAGGTAGAGCAAAATGGAGGCAATAGTCTCTTAACAGGTTTTAATACCACAGGCAAGGGTACAAGCACAGCCAAGACTAGCAGAGAGGGCGAGACTCCATGTATCAGGATATCCGCCTTCTAACGCAGGGCTACGAGACACTGGCCCCTCACATCTCCGTATCTGCTTCTCTTCCTCGTCTGTGCAGATTGCAAGCTCTGCAAAAACAGACTGTCTCTCACTGGTTTACGTATGGGCTTATTTTAGTTGAGGTTTCTGGCCAGTTCAGCTCCCAGTTCCAGTTTCACGCTTAGAAGGACTCTGTGCTTGTGGCTGCTCCTGGTGTTGAGTTTGAGCTTCTCAGGACCTCCAACAGACAGGCCATCTCTGCCTACCCCTCACCTCACCCCTGAATTCAGCAGCCTCATGCTGAACACTCAAGTTAAAAATGTGGGTCTTGTGTCAAGTAAGTTATCCTAAAGTGATTGTAAATGCTGCTTGGATATTCAGTCCATTCCTTCTTTCACACCATTGCACTTTAATGATGAGAACCTATCCTGAGCAGTATCTGCAGACCCTTGAAAATTAAAGGGGATCCCAGAATTGCATTAAATTGAATTTTTTCCTAATGGCTGAAACTATTGATCAAGTAACTCACCCCAAACCATCTCTGAGCAGCAGCCCATTTGCTCATTCATGATGGATCAAGGAAGAAATTATTTTTACAGTCTGATAAAAGACCTTTTTTTATTTATGAAACCGAAGAGGAAAACTTATTTTCCCTTCACGTTCAGACCATGATTGGGAAGTCGGTAATATACAACACAATAAACCACATTTCAATCTCATTTGTCCCCACCCGGATGGGGACGTGCTGAGATCAGAGCAGGTGATCAGTAAGGTCCCTTCAGACCTGAAATCCCATCAATGTATTAATTGTTCTCAATCAAAACAGCATTTTCTGACAAAGAACAGTTGGAATGAACTCTGATACTGCAAAATAATAGCCCACTTGTGTCTTTCTGGATGAAAGTCAAGAGTTTCTGTCCTATCACTGCAAACTTTGACATTATTTCCTTCTAATATATGTCTCCAGCAAGCATAGAATATTAACATGATAGCCACTGTACACTTGCTACAAAATTAAATGCACTGATGATAAAATAAGGCAAGAAAGGAAGGAAATGCATTCAGTCAGTCCCAAAAGTTCCTAAATTATAGACTACCAAGAACAAAAGATTCCTATATACATTGAAGTGTTTGTGTAAAAAGAAGAGAGAGAGAGAGAGAGGGGCTAAGCTGCTCACTACAATGACTGTTAATGAGTTCAAGAAAGTGCTGGAAGAGTTTGCAGTGTAGTTCAATAAGATAATGGGGGAAAGCGTGTCAGAGGGGCGTTGGTAACGTTTTCCCCCAAGTGCCTAAGAACCAAGTCACAGGTCTGACATGAAGGAATAATGGAGACAGCTGTTTTGAGAATGCAACAGTAAGTACCAGAATAAGGAAAAATGCCACTTCTGTGTAGATAGAAATATTTGTAAATTGACTTTGTCTCTGGCAATGACAAACAGTAGCCACAGAGTGAATGCCTGCCAGAACTGCAAGCCACCAAGGATGTGATTTTCAGTCCCACAGAAATAGACTAGCATATCAGGCGGATCTTGCAAAGTGTTTATGACTAAAGGAGGTTACAGTAGGTAAATGCCCTGATCAAGCAATCTAGATCCTGCACAAAGAGACTCTTTTGCCCAGGTGAAGCATCACCAAGTCAACAGGACTCTGGCTGGGAGCAAGGACTGGCTGAGATGTTTCCTGCAGCAACTGGGCTCAGCTCTGGAATGGAACTCCTGGTGACTTGGTCCTTCCTGAACACACCAAGCTGCAGAGAAAGCAGCACCCCACATTCTCTCATTCATCCTCTGGGCCTCCCACCTCATTTGAGGGAACAAGGGACAAGAGGGGAATCTAAACCCTGTCCATGAAATCCCTGAACTCCCTTCTGTGAGGCTGACTGATGTCAGTCCTACCCAGTACTGGGTTTTTGTTACCCCTTCAGGACTGCAATCAAGACCAACCAACTACTTTACAAAAATCCCAGAACAGTCATCCACCAAGAGGCTGCTTTTAATTCCCAATGCGATGAATGAAGTAAAAAGAACCCTTTGAGCTCCACCGGCCCCAGGTAGGTGTAAGATTAGCCACTGTCCCAGCATAATGTTCTTGGGATGTCACAATGTGGTGACTCTTTCTTCCTCAGCCTTTACTCTGTGACACATTTACTCACTTGAACTGAACTTGGAAACCTTTATCACTTTTCTTCCTTGTATCTACCTTTGCAGGGGCAAAACACTTGTGAATAGGAGTGAAAAGGAGGGTAACGAGAATTTTCTCTAGAATAAAGAATCCGTCTTCCTTAGCAACTCCTCCATAATTTTTGGTTAGCTCTATCGAAATATTTAAGAGAAGGAAGTGGGTCATAAAGATACTTTAAAATACGAGAAGTGGTGACATCTTAATGTGGTAGGAAAAGAAGAGCTAGTTAAAACATTATAAAACACAAGCCCTCTACTTGCCTGGATGGTTTAATGGACATAGTTGTCATTTTAGCTGCTAACACTTCATGCTAAAAAGATGTGTCAGATTTCCCTGTGCTTACATGGCAATTTTCCCAAGTAGATTGTGAAACTGAGAAGATAAGTTCTTTTACAATTCAGGGGGGATCAGCTATTCAACTGGGTAGCGAGTATGAAGATAAGCAATAGGCAAAGTATTGGAACAGAAAATCTTGCTTTATGAGAAAAGGTTTGCTTGCTTTCTAGTTTCTTTAACATTGCTTTTGTCCCGCTGCACTATCAAACTGGGGCAAAATGCCTTAAAAATGAGAAGCTCAAAACATAACTGCTCCCCTTCTGCTTGTTTGACTGTTCAAAAAGGGTTAATTTCCCAGGACAATACATTTTCTCTATAAAATTTCCAAGTGAAGTCTTTCAAATTCTTTTGGAAAGAAAAAAAAAAAAAAAAGTATTTTTCTCTAAGACGTGCTAGGATGCCACTGACATCAGCAAAACTACTTTGATTTTTCCATCGGTGTACACCAGAGATCAAAACCGGACCTCTTTGTCCAAATACGGACACCATTAGCTGAAAAATACCTTGCAAGCTTCTCCTTCTTCCCAGTCCGTGAGTCGCTGGCAATCCTCCGGCATTGCAGGTACCCTGGCATTGTACGGTTTTGCCTGTGGTTAGAAAAGCCCCGTTTGCTACCTACCGCATCTCTTGCTTGCTTTACATTTAGAAGTGTTAGTACCGAAGCCAGCTATGCAGGCATTGAAGACACAATACCAGCTGAGGGTATATAACTTGGACATGCAGGATCAGTGCAACTGCACACCCTCACTACAAGAACAGAGTTAACAGGAGTGGGATAATTTCTATTTCAGCCACCTGCAGTAAGGTGGTGACTAAGCGAACTGGTGAAAAATCAATAGCATTTCTTAAAGTATTTTATAATAGCAAGGCATCCATTTTTTGTTAATTCAAAACTGACACTAATTTAGCTATGTGGCAGTCTCACAACTGTCTAACACCTTTTTAAGCTTATAAAAGAATATACCACATACTGCCAAAAACTCTGCTTACTTTAATAAAGACTAATACCAAAAAAGAGAAGTTTCACAGCCTTTCCTGATGAGTTGCTGCGAAGTCTGCAAGGAAGCAGTGAGTGCACAGCTTCAGCTGCCCAGTGGGAGCCAAGGCACTTGTCTTACAATTTATATAAAAATCAGAAATGTTTGAGGAATCTCATTTACATTTTAACCAGTAATGCAGGTGTTGAGGAGTCTCCAGTTCAGTGCCAGTGGAAATCTCAGCCACCTACATGGAGAGAACTATGGAACGAGCCTCTCCCTACATTTTTCTTTTATTACTGGTCTTTGCAACAGCTGAAAGTCAGGCTGATGGGACACCAAGGACCTCAGCACCTTGCTGACAGAGTTTGAGTGACTCACAGAGATTGCCAGAAGATGTGGTGCTGCCAACTCTTGCGATTTCCCTGTGAGTCTCCCTTTATTTAGTGTTCTTCCTCAAAGCCTCATTTTATTTACATTACAACATCAGAGTTTCAGCTGTCATTAAAAAGCAAAGGGGTTGGTCTTGTTTGGACAAGACCAACCCTACAGGCTCCTGAATCAAAAGGGGAGGACAAAAAGACCTGATAGTTCTTGCATGTGTAAATTTCATCATTTTAAGCTGGTCCCAGAACCTTTTTTTTGGTAGTGAAAGGCAATGTTGGAGCCAAAGCACTTAGTGCTCCCTGCTGCGGGAAGGTCTCAGACACCACATAGGGAAGGTGGCATGATGCTTCTTGGAGACAGTGAGGAGGAAGGACAATGAACAAACCATAGGAAGGTGGGAATGTCAACCCAAGTTGCCAGAGTAAAACGCCCTCAGGAAAGTCTGTCCCCAGGATTTTGTGGAGCTGGATATGCTGCCAGAGGAATAGGTTTTCCCCAAGCACTTCCTTTCCTGGGCAAATTACATCCAGGAAAAGATGAGCATGAAAAGTGAATGAAAGAAACCGAGCAAAAAGGAATTAACTGAACTCTAGGCACTTCGCTCAGAAAGGATTTGCCTGCTATATTAGCTGAAGGACTTGGATCCCATTTTCCACGCCAAGTAGCCCATCCCTCGGCTGACTATCTTGGGCCCAGATCAGCAGTAATTTGAGAGTCAGTCTTTCCTTGAACTGAAAGGACATTTTCACCTGCTTGCGCTAGGGAAGAATAAAAGTTCTTGTCTACCAGAGCTACATGAAAAGGAAAAGAAAAACAGATTTTGTAATAGGGTTGCTAAGATCAAACAAACCATCTTTCTCCATAATTGGATTCACTCTTTCAGGCTTTTGATCTAAAATATGACACTCAGAATTTAGCACACAAACAAATCATCATTTTTTCAAGGTGCTGAGAACCAGGGTTAAGCTGAAATACTCCAACATATATACCCTCCAAATGAAATCAAACTCTGCTGCACGGGACAAATTTCTTCTGCCCTGCACACATATATGTTTCCCTACCCAAAACCCATAAAGTGAAGCATTTAATATGAGCTTTACTCACCCTGCTGGATGCTGATTAGTTGAAAAATGCTGGTAAGTAACAGATCCCAGAGAAGCAAATGTTTATGCTTGCCTAAACCTAGCCAAGGAAATTTTCTATGGTGGAAAAACTGCCTCACCATGTAGAGTGCCATAACCGGGAGGGTATTAATAGAAATAAAAATATAAATGCCTACTTGTTTACAGTTCTGAATTTAACTCTTAGGTTGCCAGACCAGAGAATATAATTTCTCCAGAGACACAGAGCAAAACGTAAGTGCCAAGCACACAACCCTAATTCAATGGCAGTGTTTCATAGGAGCCCAATCCTGTCTCTGCCGAGTCAATAGCAAAGCAGGGGGTGTAAGTCCAGCGTTCAGAATCTTGAATAGCAACGCCTGCTTTCTGCTCTGCAACTAAAGCAAATGCATATACATTTTTTTAGCTTAAGGAGACATGCATAATCTGGATTTGACTGTGCACATATTACGTAGGAATAGAGGTCTCAAGGATAATTGCGTGCCTAAAAGTTTCACGCATAAAGATCCTCGGAGAAAGGGGAGCAGAGTGTTGTGTCTGACTACCCGAAGTGCAAGCCCTCACATTACTACACATCAGAGAAGCCACAGAGAAAGCACCTTCAGAAATCTCCCCATGTGGAAAATCCACGAGTCTAGGTTTGAAACCCATCCTATGGTGCAACTGTAGGAAATCAGGCTCTGCTAATCCCCATGCTCACAAAATGGGATGTTATAAAGGAAAACCTGACAGGCTGCTCCTCTCGAGGCAATTTTAATGGTGCCCAGTCTTCAGTGACTTCAGGCAGAGTTTCCTCCTGTGCCACAACTGCTGATGTCTGGGCAATGCCTACTGACTCCCAATGAGACAAGAGTTTGCCGCATGCTCCCAAGTGCACAGAAGACTCTCAATAAATGAATCAGTAAATAAATAACACCTGCTGTATCTCATGAACTCTGAACTTATTTCAAGATCACTTCATATTCCATTCTTGCCTTCCACATCCAGCAGTGCACCCCACTGCAGTCTTTATTTGATAGTGCAGGGCTGCTCTCAGGGGTCAGGAGAACATAATGGTCCCTCCAAAAGCCACATCTTGTGTGAGGGCTCCCAGTACCCGCTCTCCAACCTCAAACCACGTGGTGCTGTGTGTGCCCTCCACGCACAGTCTTAATATTTGGATTGTTCAACACAAGTAGAGACGAGACCTGGCAAGACGTCCAAGTAGGAGCTTTAAAACAGGCCTGGATACCGTTTTTGTAAATACATTAATATCCTTCAGAAGTGAAGGAGCAGGGAGAGACACCTGTGATTTCTTACAGGTGACTGTGGAAGCTGTGGTGAGTCACATATTTACAGCATGCTCTATCCACACATAAAGGTCTTGTTGAAATTTGAGCAACATGGAATAAACCACAATCTGATTTTGAGGTCTGATTTTCCCCCCATTTACCATTCTTCTCCTT
>NW_009648559.1:723222-743903 GCF_000708025.1 Charadrius vociferus | reverse complement strand
CCCTACGGAAAGGTTACCTGGGATTTGCAGCCCTTTCTACCAAGGTGTTGACATCTCAGCTAAGGTCTCTAACTCAAGTGTGCTGACGAAAACTCTGGTGAAGGTTTAAGACCACCCTGACCTAAGACTGACCATCCCTCAGCCAGTGATTTCTGAATGGGAAATAAAAAATAAAGTGTGAGTTTGTGTCTCAACCACCCATTTCACCATCCTGAACACAGTGGGATGTATCAGAGGAGTAACATCCTCCATTACTAAAACTTGATTCACCAGACTTGTCCACCAGAGCCCCATGATACAGTAGACAAATGTCTGGAAGCAAGAAGTAGAAAATGACAAACTTTCCCCAACTCTATTTCAACTTGCAGCTTCTTGCGGGTGATGGGAATAGACAGAGCTCCTTACAGCCACAGGTTGCAGGCAGCGGCACAACAGGAGCTTTACCGAGCCCTTGGAATTGGGCAGATAACAGTGAGAGGAGTAAAATTATACCCAATTTATTATTCACCTCTTATGTTACAGGGTGTTGAGTAAGTTTCACTCCATCATCCCTCGGCAGAGTATCTGAAGGCACCCACCCAGCACGCCCAGCAATGCTGCCTGCAGCCACCCCCACCATTACCTGTGCGAATTTCCCGGTACACATCACCCCGTTCCAGCGTGGGACAGTGAGACACCCGGGATGACGCAGCAAGTAGTTGTCTGCTCTGCCGATGAAAGTGTCCGGACAGCCTGTCACCGAACCGTCCAGATCATGGAAGACAGACGTTTTGTCACCGTCACTATCATTGTTTCCAAACCACTGGCCCGATCTGCCAAAAAACACTTTCAGTCCAACCTAGCAGGAGAAAAGAAGAAAAATTACGGGTTAGCTCTAAGTGAGGACTTGGGTTTGCAGTGCTTTAACAGCCAAAACAGCGACACAGCTAGAACTAGAAAGCTCTATTGTCTGAGCAAAGACTTTTGTTTTGCCTCATCTATTTAGAAAAAATTCCAACTGGATTGGTTTTCCCCCCTCATTTCTTAATCTCAGGAGATATTTTCACAGAAATTAGACTTTTGGTTGCTCAAAATCATGTATTCCTCGAAATCACATGGCAATAAATTGTGTGGTGGCAAAAGGAAGAGAATGATTCAAAGGGTAGGGAAGTACTGGAAGATTATGAAATTTACTGAGGAATATCACAGCTGTGATCAAACAAACAAAAATTACTAGATATTGGGTGAATTTGCTCATGTACATTTTCAATGGCTGTTCTTGGGGGTTCTGTGAGTGCCATTTTTTCCTAATTGTTCCCCTAAAACCTTATAAAACTCATAAAAGTGACAGCAATTCTCAGAATTGGCTCTTGTGCACGTTCTAATATATCCCCTGAAGAATTTTATTTTGGGAAAGAGAAATAGCAGGAAGCAGCATTATCCGCTTTATGCACAGCTCTGTTTTCAAGATTTTTCAGCAGCCAAGTAAAAGATTCTGTCCCGATATGAAAATCCAGCAAAACAAGGAAACTGCAGATGTTCAGCAAAAAGGCATGGAATATTTTAATGTCTGCAGAGAAAATTATTACAGTGTGCGACGATTAAGTTCTGAAGTAATCAAGAAAATAATTACTCCAGGTCAAGCACTCTGAATGAATCCTGGAGCAACGTGGATAATAGCAGACGGCATAAATAGCGACTGGATCACGCCAACTCAAAGGACTGTAATTTGTTCCATTTAGCCCAACTAGTTTTAATTGGACTGTGCACATGAGTAAGAATTAGGGTCAGCAGGATTAGGCTGCAAGTTTACTAAGGGCTTTAAAGGCTTTCTTTTAACAATAATAAACAGAACAGCTTAGGAGAAGAGGAGAGTCATTGTGATTCGGAGTTAGATGGAAAGTCCCATTGGCTTAAAAAGAATGACCACTGCAGCAAGAACCGCTTGCAGAATAAAAGTCTTTATTCCTTTAAAATCAAATTAGAGCCTAGAATCCTTTTTCTGCCACCTTCTTTTCTAAGTATGAGTCTCATAAACAACCACCTGAAGCACTCTCACTTAAAGGGGACTCAAACACACGGAAATTCAATGTGTATTTTTGAGTGCTTTAAAACCTTTTCCTACTGCCTGGAGGAAATTTTTGCCCAAAGGGCTACTTGACAAAGTAGGAGGATCCCAAAAGCTGGGTTTTTTTCTTTCATTTTAATTTATAAAAGAGGAGATATTTTTTTAAAAAATGTAAACACTGTGCTGCAGCTCAAAGCTCCATTATAAATACTTTGTGACAGTTCACTTCTGGAGTTGCGTATGAAAAAGGGCACTTCACTGGGGAGGAGAACAAAGTCAGCTGTACTTCAAAACAAACTAAGGCACAGCCAGCACAGCTTACATTTGACTAATGCTCTCAGCGTTTCCATCCAGCAGCAGACAGTTTTGGTGCTAACGCTAACCTGACCTCCAACATTCTCCTCGAAAAAGTCTGAAAGTCAGAAAAGAAATGGAAATGTTCATGAGCAGTGTCACTTCTTTTATCAGTCTCAAGGTCACCTTACTTTTGTACGCTGAGGGATAGGGGTGCACTGAGTTTGCAGCTACAGCTATGGCAACATATATTTTTTTCTAATTGAATACACACAAAGAGGGAAAAGACTCAGCTCGTCAGGTATGTCCATGTGGAGCTCGGAATGAGCTAGAAGAGGGTGCAGAGACAGGTCATGTCTAGCTACCACGCAACTATTCAGACACCTAATTTTCATTAGGTGTGGACTACCTGGGAGTGATATGGTATAAATGTTACTTGAATTACCTGTCTGAAGCCTGACAGGGAGACCTGACTGATGATGGTTATGTGAGTATGTAATCCCTTAGGAACATGCTAACTCAACCTGTCCAAAGGCAGCAGCACACCGAACACAGCTGAAGTTAAGCTTCACGGCTGAAGCTGACTTGAAGACAAGTCCTGAAGACTACAGTAGAAAACACCCGCTATATTAAAAATTCATAGTGTACTGGAAAACATACTAACTTGCAACTTTTTCTAAAATGCAAGTATTGGCACAAGCTGCCAAAAAACCCCCATATCACTGTGTTACTGTTACCATCTTAAGGAAACCACTTGTAAACTGTTTTACCACCCCAGGACTCTGCCCTCAGTGGCATGGCTTTTACTCTGATGGAGTGATGCAAGCCCTCACCCTGCAAGTTCCCTTTGGTCAGGACTCTCTTTGGGGTTTGGGTGTTTGTTTTTTTTTTTGCTGCCCTCTTTTTCAGGGGATAACAGACTTGCGCTTTAACTCAGTGTCTGCTTTTCTTTTTCCCATTACGAACTCATTCCAAATTTCTGCTTTGACGCAGAAATCCCACACTGAGACAACACAGGCTAAACATAGCAAAGACAACACTAGGAAGCGCCCATCCCTTAGCTAGACAGGACTGTGATCCCATGGAAGTCACTAGACCACAGCCAGGAGCCAGTTCCGGCCACTCTGAGATCTTCTGAGGACCACAGACCCACCCAACACAGTCTGCTGGGATTTCTCTGGCACAAGTAATTTCAGAGATGCCCCAGTGTTGGCAGAGCTAGGAGCAGAATAGACTTGAATCCACCCTAAGCTCCTGGCTGCAGGGAAGAAATAACCAGATGGACTATTAGCAATGGACGTGAACTGGGACAGTTTGTGAGTCTTCTGCATCTGCTGGAGGTGGCCTCGTTCACAGGAGCCGAAAAGGTCATGTACAACCTCTTCCTCCTCACCTCACTCTACAGGAGCTGTGCATCAAAAAGGCAGAGGGATGAATGGGTTGCTATTTTATGACTAAAAAGAGATATCGCAGGTCTTCTAAAGAAACGATGCACAAATGTCTTGTTTGGGCATGGCTCTGTTCTGGGCTGGGGCCATCTCCTTTGGGCTCTCCAAGTCCTACCAACAGACAGTAACCACACCTGCAGGAGACCACAACCGTCGGTCATGCCCTCAGCTGGGTTAAGACCAACTTACTGCTTCCACTGCTTTGAAATAACTTTTAAAAAGCACCCTTTTAAAAACAAAGAAGCAAGCCGAGCAATAATGTTGTAATTGATAGACACACAGATATCTTAATATGTGAGATTTAGGTTTGTCAACAAAGAGGCGACGAGAATACTTTTTGTGGAGCGTAATGTTTAGGTCTTTTATTCTACTTCATTGTTATTTTTATGCTGGAATTAAATAAGACCTGACTGGCTTTATTATTTTGTTGTCTAACCATTCTGCTGATTAGTCTGATTAATTATACAATTATTCCTTCAGCATGACTAATAGTTTTGTCATCACTATACAACTTGCAATAATGTTTAATTTCTTCTTAAAAAACAACCATAAAATGATTGTCCTTTAGGGAATTGCTACTTAGCTACCCTTTAAAAAGTAATAAAATGAAGCCTGGAGATGGAAAATTAATTAAAAACTTTTACAGGCTCTATCTTAACTAGTCAAAGACATATTGTCCCATATATCAATTAGCAACAAAACAACAAACTAACCGTGGTCCTTCAAGTCTGAAATCAGACTTAGCACATCTGGGTTCAATCCAGATAAAACAGAATCAAAGTGAGAAGTGCTGGGATGCAGGTGGCTACAAACATAAATGGTTTTTAAGTTGGCAAAACACCAACTTCAGAAATGGGTATTTCTTGGAAATGTACATACAAGAATTAATTATTAGGATAATGTCATTAGTTTTTTGGTAATAGGCTGACAGTGTATTATTTTAAGTTGCTTTGCAGAAGTATTTAGTAAGTCTTTTGACCATTTTTACCTTGAAAACCTCAGATCTTAAAAGCGTTGCAGTACTACACTGCCCCTCAGAAAAAAAAATGCTGGGATATTTAACAGGCTCATTGGCCTCAAACGGTGCAACTGTATTAAAGAGCTGCATTTGCAGCCATTCAAGAGGTAATCATCCCCTTTGCTAATGTGCACAGATATCATCTGTCTGAAACCATTCTGTTGGACAGAGTCCTACACCCATTACTGGAGGAAAATTTCCACTCTCTTCCAGTCCACCGATCGAACTTTTTCCATCAGACATTTTTCTTTAAGATCCCCTCCCTGGTTCCAGGTTGATTTTCTCATTCATGTTCCCCATGATCATCTCATAACCATTTTCTCAGGGGAGGACATAAAGAAGGTATGGCAAATTAGCCTTTATTCATGTTCCAAAGCTCCCTAAAGCATCTAAGGTAACTAAGATCTCTTTACTGAAATGCACAGGAACTGTGTTTTCTTTAGAGGAGCCGTCAAGTGACTGCAATCAACATCATCCTTTCATGAAATACCCTCCTGTTGTTGGTCTAAAGTGTACCAGAGAGGGGACAGACAAACTAACTGCTTGCCAGAGAGAGTGATATTGGTCAATCCCAGAGCAATGGAAATTTTTCTCAAGAAAAAAGCCAAACCTCAAGCCAAAGTTACTACAGTTCACGGTCATCCTAACAAGCATGGACCTTGTTTAAAAAAAGCTAAAGAGAACTTATGATCCCTGGGAGCGAGCCAGGTGGAATCTATCATTTCCCAAGCCAAGCGCGCAGGGTCACGATCCCCGCAGGAATCCAGGACAAGGACGGGAATTGCTCAGCATCCTACGGCTCCTGTCAAGGCAGAGGTAGAGCGCCCCATTCTGCTGTCACTGCTGAAGGGAAGTCCCTGTTGTGCTCAACAGGAATTTCACTGCTGACACCAGAAACTGGGCTGTGGCTTTGCTTCTAAGTGCATTTGCTTATTTCTGTATAGGAAGTGTTTCGCAGTTTACTGCCTCTGGAGATCTCGTTTGCGTTCCCCTCAGCCTCTGAGGCCATGTCCTCACCAGGTCCTCAGCATATAGAAGCTGGTAATGCTGCACCAGTTAAGAGTGATGTTCTGGATTTTCTGGTTACAAGGTGAAATCTTCCTCTAACACAGATTTTTTTTAATATATGCCTGCCCAAGCATAAGATACCTTCGCACTTTACTGGCTTATAAATAACCTTCATTAAAAAAAAAAAAAGGAAAATGTGCTGCAAAATGAAT
Organism: Charadrius vociferus; assembly: GCF_000708025.1. NCBI lineage: Eukaryota > Metazoa > Chordata > Aves > Charadriiformes > Charadriidae > Charadrius > Charadrius vociferus. The sequence continues at coordinate 737,876 of NW_009648559.1, read as the reverse complement.
CGATGGTATGCACCATGCACCACTGCCTGGAAATCCCTGCTCTAGGATAAATATCTCATGGCTTCTAAAAATGTCAACAAATTACACATCCAATAGCATGCACTCCTGCTTTTCTTACTCACACTTTTCTCCATCAGGATCTGCGACACGTTATTCTGGGGGCTTATCTGCCAGGAGTTTTTCATGAAGAACCCGATGGCACTTGAGTATCTGTCAACAGTCGGGGTGAACTTCTTGAAAGTGCATTTTGTCATCCTGACAGGCCCATCATAAATCTGGAATCCACGTATAGGGAATGTCCTGTGAGATTTAAAAACACAGTCCTGTGTTAAAAGTTTGGGCAAACTCTGAGTCTTCTCCTGAAGGCACAGAAAGATATTAACAAGTAGCTAAACCACCTTACTTTTCCCAAACTGGGATCTTGCCACTCAGCACGCAGTTAATGAAAGATGAAACTCTGCTGAACATCCTCTACAGGATAAGACTCAAGAGACAAAAAAAAATGACTCATAAGCTTGCCTAAGGCTTATAAGCTGGGGTGAAGCAGTTCAAAACCCTTGTCCCCAGCCACCCAGGGGTTCATCACCACAAGGAAGACACAAAGGGCTGTGTGACTGGATTGCCATCAGGTTCCCCATTCTAGAGTAGAAGGGTTTCTCGGGAAAACAGCATGATTGAAAAAATGATATCAGTCAGTGTCCCTGGAGGCAAGTGTCTCCTTGGAAGCAAGTACCAAGTGTTGAAGCACATTTTCTTCTCTCCCTATCAGCCATTTCACACGAGATCCCTACAACCTAGTCCACGGCATTTCATACAGAAAAATGATTTCTGCAGCATTGGTCCATGGACGTGTTGTCAAGATATCAGAGTTGAAGGAGACACCACTGGAGTCACAGGTAAGGACTGGGCCCTTCCATGGTTTGTTTGGAGAAGGCGCCAAGTTTTGCTTGGCCCCGCAGCAGCTTCGCAGACAGTAATGAAGCTGGGTAGTAGTGGCATGGAAGGGTAGGTCAATGCTTACTGAGGCCAGAAAGAGTCATTGAGGCATGAAAGCCACAAAGTGGACATCATGTGGGCACACAGGCTCTCTCCAGCCTTGGGGTCCCCAAGGCCAGATTCTGCCCCAGCCCTGATGTTTTTCTTACTGGTTGGCTCCAGAGATCCAGAAACGCTTTGCCAATTGGAAACACGGGGCACAAACAGTGTTTCTTGACCAAATAATTCTTCAGTTTCCAGAGGTGTTATCCCAGTAGTTGGATCTGGTACAACCCCCACATCCCGCTTTGCACTATGGCATAATGAAAGGACAGATATCAGACGTTTTGGCATACTCCTTTCCAAGAGCACATTGCTTAATAATATCACAGGTGATTAGACCTTGCTTGAACTGCAAAGGAGCTTTCTTGCAATTGCAATTAAAATAACAACATCGATAATAACTGAGGACAGCTCTGATTATTCTCGCTGTCTTACACAGATCCCGTTCCTGTGTCACTTATGGCTGAGACAGGGCTGTGTGCATGGCATGTCTGCTGAGTACTGCTTGTTCCTTAATTTTACATTCATCGTAGGGGGATTAACGATTGGTGAGCATCACCAAAAACATACATTAGGGTAGAATTTAGGCTTGGGAAATGTGGGTATGCACCGCACTACCTACGCAGGTGGCTCTGCTGCTATCAAAATAGAAAATAACATAAGCCATTGAAAGACAAATAAGAGGTAATAATGAAAAATAGTTTCTCCTTTGTCAAACTGGCCGTGTTTGCCCAGCTACGCCAGCAGGAGGGACGGTGGCATGGTGTATGGGAGCTGCGCCATCAGCTCGACGCTGTGCTACACAAAAGCCATTTGGTATCTTTCAGACTCTCTAATCTATTCTCCAGTGACTAATAAATTAAGCAGAAAATTAAATCAAACACATTCGGTCGAGAATGCTCTCAAGCTGTTGGCCTGAAGAGTGACTTTATTCAGATGCTTATTATTTCTGGCCTGTACAATAATTTAAACAGCCGGTATAAATTACTGTTGGTAGTCACATTCAGTCCTGAGGCTTATTCTTCTAGCTTATGCTAACACCAAGAAGAAATGGCAGAAGAATAACTCACTTGTTTCTGGGCAGTGTTCTGTATTCTCCATTTGCCCCTTTTCCCCAGTAGCTGTTCTGGCCCCCCTGGGAGCCAAAGTTGCTGCTTTCTCCAACAAAAATGGAGCATGTAACCTCCAGGCTGGAGCCTTCATCTGTCGGGAAAGTTCCATCACTACAAGCAAAGAAACGCCAGGTAACTATGCAGCACAGCATATATAGATATATTTTTATATATAAATAATTAACACTTTTAATTACACCGCAGACACATTCAAATTGCTTTCTTAACTTGGAACAAAGTGCATGCACTGGTATAACAGCCTGCTTTACAGTTTCTTTAGAAACTAGCAAGTTAGTGCCAAGGTAGCATAGTGCTCAGGCATCACTAATCCAGGTAACTCAGTCTGGGTAAAACCAGCTCTACCCTTTGCAAATATATATTTGCAAAAAAAAATATGTATATAAAAATAATTGCTCTATACTGAGTAGCTATATAAATTCTTACTACATCCCTGAAGCAAGAGCCAAATATCACTGATTCTCGTTGCCTGCAGTGGGTTTTGGATATGGCTTATTTTTGCAGGTCTTTCACAAGAGGGGCTGAGATGAGAGCATCAGGAGCATGGTAGACACCAGCAGAGGAGGCAGGAGACCTGCTGTGCCACCAGGTGGGACCATGCCAGCCACCCTTCCCCAGCAGCCCACCAGCTACAGGCAATGCTGCTCGACTGGGCTAGAGCAGAAGAAAAGTCTCCCTGAACGCAGAACCAGATGTTTAGTCTACTGGTTCAGGACCTACCCTCCAAAATTAAATATTCAGCAATTCCCCAGACATGCCAAGGCAAAGAGAATGAAAGGCTAAATTGCCCCCTGTATTAACGGCTGTCCAGGGAAGACTTGATGTGGTCTGGGAGGGAAATGTGAGGTTTTCTTGTGTCTTACAGGAATTACCAGGGGAGTATCTCAGCTTCCATTCTTGAGCCTCTTACATCGGGGGAAAAAAATGGAAGAAGGTTGATTTTAAGAAATTACCTTGCCAGAGTGAGTCCAATTCCATTGTCTGAAAACCTGGGACAGAAGAAACACAACGGTGTACATGAGGAGGAATGTCTGCGGTGAATTTGGCCTACAGACCTATTTATGTCTGCTGCGAGGGGAACGGTATAACACGTAATTACAGTAACCTACCCCGAGTTGCGGAAAATAATGTCGCCGCCCCTGGCCCAGGCCCCGTGGTCATTATTTTTAAAAGCAATGAGACCATCAATCACGGCAGGAACTCGCGGCTTATCAGGATCAGCATCTTGATGCGGGCGAAACCTGAAGCAAGGAGCTTAGTTAATTGGGCACAAGAGACATAGGAACCGACCTCAGACAGAGGAGGTCAAGCCTGGTGGACCTCATTTGGCTTCTAAATATCATTCTGATGGGCCTAAAGAGGTGATACACCCTGGATCAGAGTCAGGCTATTAGCTTGATTTCATCTCTGTGCTTTGGTACAAAGCAGAAAACAATAAACATTCATAAAGGTGAAATTCTGGCCCCAGTGAAATCAACAGAAGATTTCTCACTGGACTTCAATGGGCCCAGTGCTACTCCTTAATTTGATTCAGTGTGATTTAGAGGCATAGAAAACATTTTCCCAAGTCACTTGGGTCCTTTTGTAATTGTCCTTACACAGCCCATTGGGAATCCCTGGATTGATGCTAGAAAATCAATTAGATGCTTTCAAGAATCTCGCGCAGCAAAGATAAGAGAGTAATTGGAGCTGCTTTCCTTGCATGTACAGACCAGACCTCCATCTGCTTCTGTCTCTGCTGAAAGAGAAGCCGTCATACGAAAAGAAGGATTTGCTCTGGCAACTGGGTGCTTCTCAATTACTTGTAGGCTATTTCTTGCCACACTGGCTGTTAATGGTAGGTTTGTGCCGTGTTTGGAAAAAAATTGCTTTTTCTGAGTCTACCCTCACCTCCTATTTCTTCCAGCTGATGTTCTAAGGGAAGTGCCTCCTCAGTGCCCAAGGGGATGACTCTGGCAGGGAAGTCTCACAAAGGAACATAAAGTCACCCTTTCCTTTCGGTCATATGGGAGCATTATACGTGGCATTGATAGGGCGTGATGGAGGAGGAAAGAAGCCAAGGCTTGAGCAGGAGCACTGGCTGATTTCTGCCATATCCCCCTCGCGTAGACCCATAGAGCTGCAGTGAGTGAGAAAATGGCCTTAATTTGCCTCCTTCCAATCTGAAGAAGGAAGCTCAGAGATTTCAAAGCAGCTGACGGAAAGCTTTGAGGCTACTTTATTTTCCTCATTAATCCTAGAGCAGTCTCAGCAGGCTCTTACATCATCGTTCAGATGTAAGTTCTGCTAAGTAATTAATAAGAAATGCTGGAGTTTACAAACCCGCTAATGGAATAATGGGATCTGGATCCCCTTTCACGTGTTTCACTGCTTAGCCCTCATAACCCCAAGTGCACGTGTATCACTTTTGATCAGCAATAACACAAACAATTCAGTGCACAGCTACAAAGTATTTGCCTCTGCACATCAGAGATGATAGCTTGTGGGGTTTTTTTCAGATGCTCCAGCCATAACGAGGCATTAATGATCTGCTAAATACAATGCAGAAGCCAAGAAGCAATACAACTATCCAAAATACTTAGCCATACAGCATGTGTTTACCTGGCATTATCGACAGTGAGATACTCTCTGGGATCTTCAGCGCTGGCTCTCGTTGTCTTCACTCCTTTTCCAATAAACAAACCAGCCTGAAAACGCACACGACTCCAATTATTTTAACAGAGACCAGAGATCCCAGACTTTTATCAATGAACGAGGGCAGCCAGCGCGTGCAGGCACAGTGAGCGCCTGCAGCCTGGCTTTTCTCTTCCCTTTGGGTGTCCCTTGGCTCAGCATGACATTAGCACGGGATGGAGCAGGCTGGAGTCAGGACAGAGCCTGCCCTGCCATGTGTTACACATCAGCATCTTGGGCTGCCTTCTGACCCAAAGCAAAGCCCTGAACTCCCACCCTCTCTCTCCCTCTCACAGAAAGCAATAAGGGACTCTGCCAAGCTCTTGATAACTTTTTGGAAAAAGAGCACTGTTAAGAAGTAAGGCTTTAAATAAAGAGTGACGAGTCCCCCGACAGACAAAAGAGAACATGAGCTGCCGTAGCCAAGTTAAAGACTTCGGGCTACAGCAGCAGCTGTCATGGACCAAGATGTAAAATATACAAGGCACAGAGAACAGCACTGATTTCAATCTAGAATCCTGAGAAATAAGTTAAAAATACTTTTTACAGCTTACAGGTTACGTTTTCATGTCAACAGTATATTTGGGGGGAAGTGTTTTTCTTGGAATTACCCTTGAATTTTTGGTCCCACTTTTCAAAGGTGATGAGCAGGCCCTGGCAGAAACAACTTTTGCTCATCCCCTTATATCCTTGCACCACTGTGGCCAGCAGCAGTGCTCAGTTTTCCACTTGTCGTTCCTTAAATCTCACTTAGTAGTAGGTGCACCTATGGCCTGGGCACATCCCCTCTAACACAGGCACCCACCTGAATTGGGAGCCCCATTCTGCTCAGCTCCCTCTTTAACTGTTACAAAGAGCATCACACCCCAAAATTGATTTTTCTCTCGATACAGTATTAAAAGACCGTTATCAAAATGTAAGACGCCCGTGACCATCTGATTTCAGTGCACCACACACAGTCAGCCCTACGCCATACTATTATATTGGCAGTAAGACATAAAAATCATCCACGTGCCTTGAAATTGGAGTGGACTCTGTTGTTGTAAAATACTCCCAAGGGGGTATGTTCAGCCTGTCCCTCTGGATATTGCCCCTCGGACTGTCCAGTGGGAACCCGGTGGAAGATGTACCATATCCCGACATCCTAAAAGAGAAAGGGAGATCCAAGAAATGAAACAACACAATTAATGATACAGTTTATCCTGGGGACTTAGGGCTTCCCATTATGCTGGTCAGATTCCTAACCTGGGCCTGCCAAACACATACGAGTCTCAGGGGACACACACCAGCCCATACTCTTACACCACCCGACTTACCCCTTGGCATGCAGGGTGGGACCCCGGGGCGCACACACACGAGTTTAAAAAAATGCACGTTATGGGTGAAATTCAGGTGGTTTGTTAGAAAGCATAATCTTCTCTATACAGGCACATTAAACACAAACATGGTTTGGGTAAACATCAGAGATAATAACAAGGAGACAATATATATTTATATATACACAAGTATAAATTTTTATTGGGCATTTAACTACTAACTACTAATAAACATCAACACTGGCTAAGAGGTACCGCACACCATTTCCAGCCCCATTTGTGACAGAAATCAGTCTCAGAGATACCAGTGTGAGAACTGTAGGCAAATGCTTGTTCTTAACAGAGACAAAGGTTGCTGAAATACATATCCAAATTTTACAATAGTTTACTAAAAATTCATTGCCCTCGTGCCAATGACATCAATAATAGTAGAATATATGGGAACTGGAGGCAAAGCATAGTTCTTGCTGTTAAATGATTTTACCTGAGCACCAGCTGCTGCATTCTCTATTAAGTTGTTGTTCGGATTTGCAATCCAGAATGTGCTGACAGCCCTGAAAAATCAAAATCAAAATGATCCTGAGCAGTTACCAAACAGGAAGGGATACATTTTCATAGCACTGCACTGGACTTGAGCCACAACTCTCCTATTGACTTTAAAACTCTACACAACCTTTTAATGATACTCTTTAAGGAAAAGAAACATCTAGTGATGTCAGACATGCTCATTTATGGAGCCACATGCTGAACCTATTGTAAATTATATGAGACCGTTAACACAAAATCCATGCTCCGTTAAAGGGAGCTTAAGGAAACCTGATGTCATTTCTTTTTTTTTTTTTCTTTTAAAGTTAAGCAGCTTTGGAAAATGTCTGAAAAGTGAACTTCTGGTTTGCTTTTTGGAACTTCAGGGGCAATGGCAGGAGGTACGGGATTCTCTGTGGATTTATGAAGCTTCAACATAGAAAACAAAACAAATGTCCTTGCAAGCCATAAATGGCTCTTTAAGCAGATTAAGGAGATATTATTTTGACGTTTGTTCAAAGAAGGAGTTTTTGCTTCAGAAGGAAGATCAGTAGGGGCACAAACAGAAGCCGGATATAGCTATGAAAATATTATCATCTGTTGTCTTACTTCATTTGATAACATCTTTTGCAATAATAAAGACCACAGGTAGAAACATTGTAAATCTTTTCTCATGACCATACCAATTAATTTGATCATTCTGAGCAGAAAATCTCAATAATTTTTTATCCACCTTAATTATCACATACTCAAGAATCCACACTCCTTTGGATTAACAGAACCACTAAATAGGCGCAAAATAAATCTGTATCAACCATACAAGCAACCTTAGCATTTCAACAACAATCACAATGAATTCTGTTGGATTATTTACAGAAATAAAAATATATAGTGTTCGGCCACTGGATCCTTTTCCAGAAAACATGAAAATACAAATTCCCTTGGCTAAACTATGTTCTTGCTCACAAACAGTAGCCAGGCAAGTACCTGCATCCCCCCAGATGCCCATGTTACAGCTCAACCATCTGCAAAACAGAGGCTAACTTGGGTCAGCTGTAGCAGGATATTGTTTATTGTTAAATGATGCTCACCATAGTTTATGCTAATCTCTACATTCTCACTAAATCTCCTGTTGTACTCTAAATATTCATCCACTCATGTATTATTGACCAATTTACTCTAGATGCTCCAGCCCCAGTTCAGTCCTGGGGAAAAAAGGCAAAAAGCTCCCTTTGTAGTAAGTGATATTTTTGCCAGTCTATACCAGGGACGAAGCAGCTTGCATTTATCAGACAGATTTCATGGAGCCTTCAACACTCTACTTAAAAAGAATTGAAAGGGGTTCAGAAACGAGCAAAGTGCTCTAATGTATTTATGATTCTCAGGAAACTGCGACAGGAATAACCAGCAGCAAATATTCCTCGCTTAGGATTCATGCAGGTGTTAACCGAGATCTTCATATGCAAAACATGGGCAAGGAGCTAAATTACCTTAAAATGAGAAATGGTAGAAAAAGACACAATTTTTCATGTAATATCAAATAGCACCTTTCAAAAGGTTCACCACAGCACTCTCTGGGACCCAGCTATGAAGTGCAACGTAAGTGCAAAGCCTGACTACAGCTCCCAGAGCACTTACATGCAGTCGGTGCTCGGCACAGGAACGTAATTCCCGTAGACGTGGCTGCGGATGGCAAGGCACATAGCCTCATTGCGATCCGAAGGCAAGATGGTTCCCGACCTCGTGAGGAGGCCCAGGTTGTGATAAAACGTATTGCGTTGCTCCGTCCCGTCTTCGAGGAAGAAGCAGTGCCCCAAAGTGTCATAGCCAATGGTGTCTTTTACCTGGAAAAAAGTAGAGAGGTCATAGATCGCAATGCAAACGGCAGTAGGAACTATAACTGATGTGCTTTGCTTTCCAATAAATCACCCCAAAGCGCATGGAGTGGTTTTGGCACCCCTCTGCACGGCAAGGAGTGCCTCCACAGGCACCTCTCCCGGAGCTCACTCAAGCTACATGCGGTTTGCATAACTGGGGACTGACCTTCTTATGCAGCAAAACTGCTATTAAAATTACTCTGAGGAAGGTCACATGCATAATTAAAGGAAAATTGCAAAACACTGGGTTTAAAACTGCCCTCAGCTCTAGGAGAGAATATTTGATTCAGCGCCACGGAGTAAATATCTGTGGAAAGATAAGTGTGTCTCGCAGGATAAAGGGTTAGCCTCGTTAATCCAGAAATTTTCATGACTGCAACACTTCCCAAATAAAATATGAAATTCTTTAAAATGCACCATGTGAAGTAATTTATGTTAATGAGGTTTCTGTTCTTTCTCCTCCCCTCAGAAGGTGCAGGACCACGTCACTCCTGTAATGATCAGCTTGGGCAGAGATGGTATTTTACTCTTTCCGCCTATTTAAGATTAACTGACACGCACAGGGATATTGCATTAAACCCTAATTTGACCAAGAGGACTTAGCACAAGCCTCCTTTGATGTACAGTCTTATGAAGACAAAATTCAGAAATCCTTCTTTTAAATGTAAATACTAAATCGGGTTAGTTAACATACCAGCTATTTGTTACTAAATCTTACTGAAACCTAACTTTGGACTCAAATGATCCCTGTCAGCATATTTATTCACTCCTCAGGCATACAAAATTCCTGTTGATGTCAGAGTTATGTCCACATAAGACTGAAAGATTAACTAATATTAACCTACTTGGTTATTTCTGTATACAGAGGGACACTTGAACCAAATGCATTTCAGATTCACGTCCTGCGGTTTCCCCTTAATGGGCTGGAACCGTACATAACATCTGGAGTCACAAACAGTATAGTCCCAATAGGTATATCTCTACTGGATTTCATTGTTTTCCTGGCAGTCACCCCTCAAACTTCTCAGCTGCTGCTCTTGTTTCTGCCTTAACGAGGTGATCAAGAGAGAGTTAAAAATAAGGCACAACACAACCAGTTACCCAACTCCCACCCGACACCGCTTTGGAAAGCCACCGAAGACCCTGCAGGCAGGTGCAATAGCTCGGAGTGAGCTACAAGGAGAGTAACAGAGAACCTACACGCGGCGACACTGAAGGCGTCCCCACCAGCTGAGTCTCGGAAATACAGAGAGGAAATGGATTTAGACAAAAATGCAAGTGTCCTTGCCAGCCTGCTAAGAACAGTAAGCCTGGCTACTTCTGTCCTTCCAAACGATGGGCAGAAGCTGCACTAAGGAGGCCACGGGAGACTATTTTTGGAAAGAAACTGTAACAGCAATCCACCCGCTGTTTTAAACAGCATTTCAATTGTGGAGTTTCATTCTTCTGAATTTAGCTGAAGTTGGGCTAATCTGTGCTTCAGACAGCTGTGTTAAAAACCAGCCTCATATCTGAAAACAGGTTTTAACTTTAATTAATGTGATTTGTCACAGCTTCAGAACCATATGGCAGCCTGGAAAACTTACATACACGAAACTATATGGGTCACTCTCCTAACCAGAAATAACATAATTTACAGATCATTTTCATTTGCACTGAAAGATCAGGGCCCACGCCATTAGATCACAACCCCGATAACTGATCAGTTCTGGCGTATCACAGGTAGGAGCTAAAAGCTCAGAAAGGAGAGCCCACCTGCGGCACTGCGACACCAGCACATTACTGTATGTGTCAACGTGAAACACTGCCCACAACGCAGGCTACAGCTCCGCTGGCACGTCCAACACCGCATGATTAAGATGCCTCTAAACGCTGAATTATATATAGTTCGGCAATACAATATAAGTGACCTTTATGCACTGCAACATTAGACACGAAGGACCGCAGTAGTGTGTGTACGCCTGACGTGTGCCAGGGCAGCGAGAGGCATGTCGCAGCCCGCTTCCCAGCCACGGCCAGTAACCCAAGCTGTGCGCGCCACCGGCTCGCCGAGCGGCACAAGGCTGGCACGCGGGAGCAGCAGATGGGAGAAGGGCTTCGCAGACAGCGCCGCGTGGCCCCGGCACAGCAAAGCACAAACCAGCGCACGCCTGCAACGTACTTCTACAATTACATCCTCTAAACCCTCAAAACAGGAGAGGGAAAAACCACCTATCTGGTTTATTCTGCCTCAAGGGCTGAGGTTTCATAATCTGATGCTAAAAGGGGTATTCATCTATGTTACTTAACTGCCTTGCTCTGATACACATACTCTTCCCCGGAACTGCAAATTATTTTAACTTATTTTAAAGCAAGGATTTTTATTACATTTTAATTGCTCTTTATTATCTTAATGACTGTATTGAAACAACACTATTCTTCCACAGAATCACATATTTAACTTTTGCTATAAAATCTGTTCACCAATTTGTGGACCCAAAGCCCTCAGCAGTCAGATGCGGGGGGGGGAAGATGGATCTCGCACTTGGATTCTTGATTTCACAACTAGTGCATCCCACGCATCCGGATAAACCCTTGACAACCTCACTTCTGAGAAAGAGCAAGAGCATACACCACCCTTCTCAGAACCAATATTAACATAAGCCTTAATTTTTCATCCCGGGCAGGTTTCTTCAACCCCAGAGGTTTAGTACCAACGAGAAGAAAAAGCAATTTAAGCCATATCCACACATACCGGGCAAGTCTCCTGCCACCCAAGGGCTCTGCACACAGAAGCAGGCTCTACAGCCAGAGCAAATCATGTCTATGAGAAGGCAATGAGTAATTCTGAGTGATCTGGACAATACAAATCCAGTTTAGGGTACACGGAAAGTGGTCCTGGTTGTACAAGTCCAGCGTCATATTTTCATGAATACATTCTTTTGGGAGAACCCTTTCACATGAGGGTCCCAGCAGAGTGCACCTCAGTTGTGTCTTAAACATTTTTATGTCCTGGGTTAAGAAAGAGTTGTCAGGGAAAAGGCGGGAGGTCACGAATGGTTGAGGGAGTGTCTGTGCCTGAGCACACATCGGGTGAATGAGGAAATGCCCACGGACACCGCAACACCATTCAGGGTCCTGCAGAGCACACAGCAACTGGACGTGTCGGGACTGGAACAGGAATGTGTCTTTTTCCAGCTGGGACACGTATGGCTTTTTTGTGTTGTTATTTTTTTTAAGTTCCTCTCCACAATGCCCTTGTGAGGATCTAGGTCAAAGCCAAGTTCCTGAGGGCTTTTCTGGCACTGAAGCGGCCGTTGGGGTCTGTCCCTCTCATATTTCATTCCCTTTGTCATGTGAATATTTTTGGATATCTTTCACATTGCCCTGACTTGAACAACTCCTGTCTTTTTTATCTCCTCTGCAAATTAAAGGTCCATTGTGTCAGTCAGGGCCGGTAAAGGTCCACTGCTTTAATTTTAAATGACAGTTCCTATTATCGCACACTGTCCAGAATAACCATGGCAAAGTTTTCACTAGGTCTGATCACATCACTAATATTATTAATTAGGCAATACTAAGAACCCGGAATTCCTTTCAAGAGCAACAGTCCTAACCTGAATACCAGTCAAATGAAGTTGACAAGTCGGGACATTTCTCGGGGAAAAGATGCCTTGTTTCAATATTCTGATTTCTCTTTGCATCACAAATGGCTCTCACTGTTTAGCAGTGCCTAAGCAAAGAAATTAACTCGGTACTAATAAAATATGTCTCCTACCAGAAGGCCATGAGTTCCATGTATGGCAACACACCTAGAGAAGCAGTGGTGGATAGCCAGGTTATCAAGGTAGGTTGGGCGTTCGTATCCTCCTCTCTCATCCACATCCTCAGCCAGGTGAAAATGCACAGGGTAACTGCCCAGGATTTGCTGCCCCATGTTTTTTAATTCCACTCCTGACATGTGAACAGAGCGAAAATTCCTTAGGATCTGTTGAGACAAATGTAGATCCGAGTACGGCATTACAATATAAACACATACAAAAAGAAAAACTTTTTTTTTTTTTTTCTCTCTCTCTCTCATTAGGCAATAGGTTTGCAGGGTAAAACAGGGCCTGATCCCAGAAGGAGCTGTCAGCTCCCTGCCGTGACTCACAGCAGCGCAGCACCCGCAGAACACACCTCCGGGCACGGGGCTCCCTCGGAACAGCTGCCAAACACCACGCGCGGTATTTAGCAACGGCAGCGTGCGACACGGCTGTGGGCAAGGGGCTCCTGCCAGCTGCAGGAAAAGGGGAAGCGTTTACCACCAGGCTCTGTCTCCCAGCAACTTTGTCAAGCAATTTTAGGCGAGACCTGCACCGCTCCCCGGTTTCCACCATGTGGTGGAGAAGTCATTCTACACACAGCCCCTGCAACAGCAAGACTTTGCACCTCCTCCAGGAACACGTGGGATGACCAAGAGGAGGCAAAGCACACAGGGCAAGACCCAGCGCTTCTCTGAGCCATGAAGGGAGCAGGGTTGCTCTGCAGGAACACAATTTCTTCAGTGACACCTCACAAACTGTGTAACTTCCCACTGACCCTACAGACAGCGATGCCGCTAAAGAATCCCCTCTCGCCCAGGGAAGGGTACGTTTTTGCATACGCAGTGAACAAAACGGCACAGCCTCATTGCCAGTCTAGTTTTGCAAAACAATTGAACAAACATTTCCCTCCTTTGTAGGCAAGCACGATTTTTTCCCCAGATGCAATGGTATTTTCATGCATTATATTGCTTGTTTACAGGAAAGGAACGGTCTGAAACCACCTAGAGGCACGTGCATTAAAAATTACTCACTTTAATATGCCCGCCGAATGTGTCAAAGGAGAAAAACTGACATTGGTTTTGTCCATAACAGGAGTCTTCCATTTCTCCTTGAATAAGTATATTTCTAGTCAGAAGACCAACCTCTGCCCTCATATCGATGCCATCTATGACTTCTCCAATGTGAAGATAAAGTGGGCTGCCTGTGAGAATCAGAAACCTTTGCATTCAGGGCGAGCACAGCAGCTTCATTACCGCGTCGTTCTAAGCAAGCATGTGCCTTTTATTTAAGCAACCACCAAGTCTGGGGACGTCCCCAGTTGTTAGTATTTGATCCCAGAGGACATGAGAACTTCCCCTGGCTTCCACAAGGAACTGCTGCCTCTGGTCAAACTTCAAAGTCCCAATGTAATATTTGGGCCTTCAGCTCTCATATGACAAGTGCCCATGTGTTTATGGCACAAAAACTAGCTAAAAAGACAAGCAAATGTAAATGGAGAATGTAAAAGACAAGAAAATGTAAATATTTACCACAAATAAGTGGCTTAAAAAAAATATTTCATACCGTCAATTTTCACTTGATTACTTTTACATTCAGGGCAAGGAAGGAGATTAAACTCTTCAGCCTGATGCATAGAATAATCTGTACTGGCAATGACAATCCGGTCACCAGGTAACCAACTTGTAACCTCATCCACCAAATGAAGAATTATTCCTTTGGACGCTTCCACTTTAAATCCATTGTGAGGCACCCCTGAAAAATTAAGCAATCGATTATTTTCAGTCATGCACGACAGAATCATGCAATTAGCCAAAGAGCATACAAGGTTAGATTTTATCTAGATAACTCTGTGTGCAGTGGAAGTGCTCTAGCCATTAAATATGTCAGTGCCATCTCTTTGTAGGCAGCTAAAGCGTTACTTTGCGAGAGTACTGCTGTTAGTTTGGTCACCGTCTACACAAGCAAAAGACTACGGTGTTATTCTCATTGCCCTGCTCACATTCCCAGCAGCCAGCAACAACAGAAGACACGCAATTGTCAGGGAAGACTAAACCTTTTATCCATCCGCTGAAAGCGGTAACAGTAAAACGGGTGCCATCATAGGTGAGGAAGTCTCTTTGGGCTACAGCTAACCCCGTTGTTCCATTCCCGTGATACTCCCGCTTCTCTTCTGCTGCGGAACCCCGATCCCCTCCGAGGATCCCCACCAGTGCCCAGGGCTGCCTGAAGGACATGGGGAAGGAGCAAAGCGAGTGACACCCCGAACCCTCTGTCCCCCAGACGAGCTCGGGCAGGACGGGAGATCCATCC
>NW_009648559.1:721784-722022 GCF_000708025.1 Charadrius vociferus | reverse complement strand
CAAAGGAGCATTTTGCTTTTGATGGGTTAGGGGTTTTTGGTTTGTTTGTGAGGTTTTATTGTTCCCTTCACTTAACCTAGCAAGACGGAAAACAGAAATCCCTCCCTTTCCCCAGCTCCGCACAACCCCGACCACGGCACCGCAACCCCAACAGCAGCAGGAACAAGAGAGAGAAGCCGGCGAGGAGAAAAACCCCAGCGGCAGATGGACGAGAAGCACCGGCGGGTTTCAAACTTCG
>NW_009648559.1:718586-721587 GCF_000708025.1 Charadrius vociferus | reverse complement strand
TCCTCCCAGCCGGGGACGATCCCTCCAGCCTGGACGTATATCTGCGACCGGCGCCCAGATGCTCCGGGCCGGGGAGAGCCCCGCTGCCCGCACGCAAAGTCTTCTCCGGCTCTCAGCCTCGGGGGGCTGCGGGCTCCCCGCCGCATTCCCCGGGATCAGGGGGAACCTGACTCGCAGAGTGCCGGTTGGGCTTAAACGCCCCACGCAAAGTATGCGGCTGGGGGGCCGGCTGCCTCCCCCAAAAGGGAAAGGGCTAAGATGTGGACCCCGATGTGGTCGCTGGGGCTTGACATGCCCTGGCCCTTCTCGGGCCACTTCATCACCCTCCCAGGGGGGTGTTTTGCCCTGTGCTGTCCTGTGTCTGGCAGATCTATGGAGAATGCTGTAACCCGGCAGCTGCAAAGGTTCCCCTGAGAGTGGGTGAGCACAGAGGTATCTGCCACTTCACCTCCCATCACTCCAAATCAACCTGTACTCAGAGCCTGCGGTGAAAGAGAGAAAAAGCCTTAGAAGGTGCTCTGACAATACATGGCCTCAAAGAAACCCATGTGCTTTTACCCCCATGGCCTGGGATGGCGTTCCAAGCTTTTGCAGGTTCCTGTCTGGACTCCAGTCTCAGTGGACATGGCACTACCTGCAGAACCATCACAAAACGTGTTGGTTTTTTTTTTTTCCACAAACCAGACTATCACATTTTTATGGGCTCTAAAATACAGCATAACTGAGCTTCCAGGTGACACAAAGACAGGTAACTGCTTACTGTGGCCACTGCCCTCTCCCTCCCAGAGCACATATAATCCCTCATTGCCACTCCAGAGCCCAACATCCAGAGAGGACCAGCCAGGAGCAGACAGGCAACACTGCCAACCGCTGCTCCTGCCCAGCGCCGAAGCCAAGGAGGTGCAAAGCCACAGGTGCTGCCGATTGTAGAGACATTTGTATGCCATCATCTGGTCAAACTGTTCCAATCTGTCACCTCTGAAATTTATTCTGGTGCAGGTTTTCTTCTGACGGAGGGCACAAAGAGGCTATAGTTATGGTAATAAGGAGCAAGTGCTGTCAGACAAAATATGGGAACAGACTGGAAGCGGGGGGAGGTGGGTGAGGGGCACGGCCATGCCCCACGCTCCAGACAACAGCTCTGGAGCCGGAGCAACACCCACTTGCACTAAACAAAACCCATCCCCTCTCTTACAGCCTGTCCTGGGACCCAGAGTATTGCTGAATCTGGAGATAAGCATCCAGCCCAGAGAAACAAATCCAGATAACGCTCCCCTATTTCAATACTCCATAAATACAGGGAAACGTTAGAGCTGCCACCTTTGCTACCGGCTGTTCATCTATCATTCAGTGCTGGCACTTCTATTCCTGTCTCAAATAGCTTTTGTCATTTTCCTTCCAAAAAAGCGGCATTAGTCAGCGTTGTGCCTCCTTCTTATCTGCATATGACACATATGGATGCAGGTCATGGGAAAACAGAGCTGTTATCAGAGGTATAGGAGGCTGGGCTCAATTTTTTTTGGAGAAAGATTTATCTACTGGTAAAAGTTCCAGGCAAGACAAGACATATAAAGAATATTTTGTCTTAAAACACAGGAACAAAATTCTCTGAATTCAACAATTCTAGGAGTGCAAAATTTGAGGTACAAGAGGACTTGAACTTTAATTTTACACTGGCTGGGGCCCTAGAAGCGTCATACAGCTTTATTTGAAGTATTTACTCTGTGCAAGAGATTTCTTGGACTTGCAATCTAAATAAAAGGCAACAATGATTAATCTAACATAGTAATAGTGGAAATAAATGTAGCACAGGCTTTGGTTCAGGCTGAACTTTGTGCAGGCCTTATGAAATAATCATCAAAGCCAAAGTCACGTCTGTTTACGTGGGATTTTCCAGAACAAGAACCCACTATTATATATATATGCGAGCACTGTTTAAATCCTTCAAAGCCATTTTACCCCTGTAGCCTCAAAATCCACATAAATACACTGGTCTGGTTCTTTTTCTGAAAGAACTACCTCCAGGTGAATGATTTCAGTGCCATTTTCCCCCATATTAAGTTTTCAGTGGCCTCAGGAAGAAAATTTCAGATTAAATGAGACTGGACGTATTATCCTGTATTTTTAAAGATCCCCATCTTATTTTAAGAAAAGCAAAGATGTGCCTATTATTATCTGGATTTTGGTGCTCAGCAGCTAAACTCTTTTCCTTTCCCTTTTTTCCAAATTTCATTTTTCGAGGTGATTTCTGCTCTGCATCAGCGCCGCTTTGAAGCCTACAACCGCACCGCTCGGTCACAGGACGCATCCTCAGCACATTCCCCAAACATCCTCACACCTGCCAGTGGGAAAGGATGACTAACGCTCACTGCCTCAAACATTTGGCTGGCGCAACTCTTCCTCGCAAAAGTAACCAACCCAAACCCTCCTTCCAGTGTTATTGTTGGTTATAAACTTAAAGTTTACCTTTCTAACAAACAAAAATGGGTCGTTTTCCGTAATGGGCTACCAGGTATGAGGCAACCTCGATGGCCTCGTGCCTCGGCGTGTTGCAATGACTGTACGGCTTTGCCCACAGAGGCGAGCGTAACGGTCAATGACAAATATCGATGTCTGGCCGGGTTTTGTTTTAAGGCCACCGGGGAAAGCAGAGCTGCTCGGAGGGGGCGGGTGGTGGGAGACCCGTCCCCCCGAGCGCAGCCCCCTCTCCCCACAGACACACATCTCGCACCCCGCTGCGGGGAGGACGGTTCCTCCTCTGGAAGCGCTTTTCCCGGGCACACTCCCTCGCTGGGCGGTTTCCCGCTTCCTTCCCCCTCCTCGGGGAAAGGAAGGAGCAGCCGACTCAGCATCCCCCTGAGCAACTCCCCGTTCCCACCCGGCGGGGAACCGGCGGCAGAACTCCGCCCGTGGGGGGCCCGGGCCGCCCGCAGCGGGGACAGCATCAGCTCGGACCGGGCTGTCCCCAACCTCCGTGTCCAGAGCTCCCCCCTCCCCGCCC
>NW_009648559.1:715052-718525 GCF_000708025.1 Charadrius vociferus | reverse complement strand
GCCCCGCCCGCTGCCTGCCCTGCCCTCTGCCTGCCCGCTGCCTGCCCTGCTGCCCACCCTGCCCTCTCCTCCCGGTCTGGGCAAACCTGCCTGCGCATTCCGGAAGCGTGGGACACAGGCAATTAACTCCTACATTACACTAATTTACAAATAAATTACAAATAAGTTTTGTTTTAATTTTTTTTTGTTTGTTTTGGTCCTCATCCCAGCCGCGGATCCCGTAATTCTCCACTCTTTTCTCTCTCTCTCTTTTTTTTTTTTAAATTAAATTTATGATTTCGATATAGCACAGCTGTATTTCCACAGGCAAGCCCCAGCTCGGAACAGGGGAGCGGAGCACACCAGTTCAGGTGGGAGCTGGAAGCTCTGGGGAGCAGTGAGCAACATGTGGCTAATGCTCACATCAGAGCTGTGCTCGGTGGCCGCCATGGGCCTGGCAGCCCCACCAAACCGAGCATCACCTTACCACAACGTGGCTTTTAGCGCCTGTACTGACTCCCACAGACTCTTTCCTAAAAACAGCCCATCTGCGATGACTGCCCTCCGCACGCCGTACCAGTTTAGCATCCCATCTCCTACAGACAGCGACTGCTTCCTACCCGCCTCATCACAGACCTCCTGCTCAGGGCTGGGCACTCCGAGCCCTGGCTCCAGCTCAGCCAGAACGCTGAGTGCCAGTTCCCAGCACCACAGAAGACCACCGCGTACCAGATTGCACCCAGTGATGTCCACCCTTACCAGTACCCTTCGCCCTGGCAGCACGGACCCCAGCCCCACGCCTTCACTCAGCCAGCACCAGAATGCATTTGAGATACCAAACCCACATCTCCTCCTTATATACCTACCACTTTGTTCCACTTTAGGCTTTAGCGGTGTTTTCCTTGGTTTAAGCATTTGCTTCTTGAGCAGAGAGAAGGCCTTGGACTGCTGAGCTTCAGACAACACTCCCATACTCCTGAGGAGCCGGAGCACCCTGTGCAGCAAGAACGGCTTCACCTTGTGCTGGGTCACCTTCAGAGGACCCATATGAATTTTGGGCAGGTTGACTTCTTGGGCAGAGTTGTAAAAGCGGAAGAGATTCCAGGCCAAGCTGGGTCCAAAGGTATCCATTAAAACGTATCTGGAAAGTTTAAGGAGCATGTCACAGGGCAACTGCTTTTCTGGTGGTTTCTGGCCCAGGTTCTGACTTAGCAAACGTCTCCTTCCCTGGTGACTCAGGAGAGGGCCGCTCCTGAGCAGGCTGGAGGGTTTGTACGAGCCCACGGTCCCCGGAAGGGCTTTCTTACTGTGCAACAGTCCTTCGTAATCCATATCACACAAAGAACTGTTGGGATTCAGGCTATGTTCTGAAATAATCGTAAATACAGTAAAAGCTATTAAACGTAAACAGCAAAGAATCCTGGTGGGTTTGTTTCTTTGAAAAAAAAAAAAAACAAAAAAAACCCCAAAAAACCAAACAAGTGTATATCTCTATGTTTATCCCTGCTCTGCTGCAGCCCTGGATACAGCGCAGATTGCTGCGCTACTGTGACAGCCTTCCTCAATGTTTTGACAGGCCAAATCAATAGATTTGCAATAGATGAGGCTTTAGGTACTATACTGTAATAATGATTAATTGTATTTTTTTTATTTAAAAAAAAATATTCTGTAATGCTGGGGAAAACTATCTTTGTTATACATACACACACTCCAGAGTACAGATTCCTAAAAAAAAAAGGCCAGTCACCAAAAAAGTGTGTACTATTCCACATCCATTTTCTGAAAAACATTGAGAAAAACAATGATTCCTGTTAAAAACTTTAAAAGCCTTTTCCTACGTGACTAAGAAAGGAAACTTTTACACTCCTGCTGGGCTGTTTGCACATCGGGTCCAGCCCCAGGGCCCAGCACAGCCTCTGGGTTCCCAACAGACATTGGTTGGGTTGAAATGAAAGGCTCAGTTTTGCTTTTTAGGTGACCTCTCTGGTCTTCGCCTACGGATTAAAGCCACCAGCCTGGTGTACCAGGGTTAAGCTGTGGCTGCTCAAAGGCCACAGTAGCTTCATCCTGTGGACAAGAAGGTACCGGTATGGGAGAATCCAGACTCTCTGGAGCTTAAATTTGCTTCTAAGGTAGTGCCCCTACACAGCTCTCCTTCAATGAGGCTGAACCTGAAGGCTCAATTTACACCCTGAGAATTGATCAATAAAGCAATTAAATGCAACATAAGCAGGCTGGGACTTCATGACAAGTAGGGCTGCAAACACACGAGAAAGCTCTCATAATTAAAAGGGACAAGGAACCCCAAAATTTAATTGCATCTTGCCAACAGTGTTTGAAATAGTTAACGTTTTAACGTAACGGCATACTGCTAAAGGCTGGAGGTCACGTCCCGGGAGCCCTGGAATGTGCCTGCAGCCTTCCCTTTCATTCCAAAGCAGAGAACAGGATTTTTAAGAATGTTCTTCTGTTTCCTAGAGGTAGATCCCAGTCCAGCATGTCTGAGAATCTTCAGGTAGTTTTTTTTATATGATTCAAGATTAAGGTCATCAGCCTCAGGTGGCTGTGACTTACAGTCCAGGGGATTGCTTGCATATTGGAATTGTATTAGTTAAGTATTCTGTTATTGTGTGGGAATTTTACATACCAAAATGCACATTTATGGCTGTAATTCATCGCTGAAATACAACTCTGTACTACTTAGAAAGTGCAAAATATGACTGCTAGGACTAGACAGCAGTGGATAACTCATCATAATGAAAGCAGCATTTTGCATCTCTACCACATCTTTCATGCGGAGCAACCGATAGCCATTGCAAGAACCTGATTCATAAGACCACTGAGAGATCAGCGAGCTCTTCCACTCGTTTACTGATGGGTTGACACGGAGGGGAGCGAACTACTTGTGCGAGATCCCCGGGAGGAACAAGGTGAGGGGAAGGAGGACCCAGCTCCAGGAGGACCCCCGTAATACGGGGTCCACATGACCCCCTCCTCCTGCGCAGATGTGATGGTCTGTGCAGAGGGTGACTGCACACACCGCTGCCATTCGACTGGCGCCGGTCTGGGCTGAAGGAGAAGGGTTTTGGGGCAGACCCAAAGTGTCCCTAAGTGCACCTAATGGCACCGCTGCAGCAGAGCGATTTGAAATGTAAGCAACGTTAAATCTTTAAGTAGGTCTGCAAGCTTTCTAGAATAAACTGCTGTGTAAAACGTTATTTAGAATAAACAAAACTTTGGATCAATATCTTGTTTTCAAAGGCAGCCCTTAAACTAAAAAAGACCTGAGGAACTAAAGGAGGAAATAAACTAGGGTCCCGTTGCATGTAGTCACCTCCCGAGTCACAGTCAAATCACGCTTCTGTCTATGGCTCAAAGTCAAACTGGCAGCCAGAGGCGTGTTTCCCTTCCCTTTTTTTGGTGAGATAACAGTGCGCTTTAGCCCCGACAGCCGCACTCCTCCTCGCCCGGCACAGCTACAGCCGGGGCAGCCC
>NW_009648559.1:703111-714580 GCF_000708025.1 Charadrius vociferus | reverse complement strand
AGTCGCCGCCAACCGGCACCTCCCGGCGCTGCCCGGCGGGAGCAGAGATGCTCCGGGCTCTGCCCGGTGGAGAAACTCCAGCCAGGTCCCGCGCAGGGCAGGAGGGCGAGCACACCTGCGTGTCAGGCAGCCCCCAGGGAAAGCGACAAGCGCGGGGGACCCAGTGGCCCAGACCAGAACTCGCCCGCTCCCCGGCAGACCTCCGGGCAGCCGCAGTTTTACTGCAGAAAGCAACGTGCTGTCTGCGCACAGCCTACCGCACCGCTGGGGCCGAAGGAAATCCAGAACAAAGCATGTTTACCTTTGCAGGAACCAGAAGACAATTTACAATTAACATGCTGAAGGTGTAGGGGTCTTCTTGGGATTTCTTCTTTCTTTCGTGTTTTTTTTTTCTTTTTCTTTCTTTTCTTTTTTTTTTTTTTTTTTTTTCCTAGGCATGTTACTCTAACACTTTCTACAAAATTAGTTCAGTTATCACAGGAACCCAGCCGCAGAACCAGATGTTGCCAGAGGCAGAGCGTCAAAGGAGCGGTGCTCACTCGCCTGATGTAAGGACCAGCTTATCCTTTTCACTGCTGTAACCAAATTATGAGACCCCAAACATCGCACAGCTGAAATACAACCTCCCACTTTGAAATGCATCCCAATGCGATCCAAGAATTACTGCTGGACCTTGAAAGCACTAATTACTAAGCAGGTAGTTTCTGTGCTCATTCCCCAGAGCAGAGTGCCCACCACCAAAGAGCCACCCAACCCTCAACCAGCGCTGGGAGTACAAAATGACGGCATTTGCAACGCAGGACATTTCAGAGCTAAAATGGGTGGTGAGTTCCACAAAGAAGGATATAGGGAAATAAGTTAAATGGACTTAAACGAGATCATTAATTTACATTCATGAGAACAGGCCCAGGGAAGAAAACATTTTCCAAATGAGAACAATCAAGGTTTACTGCTGAACGAATAACCAGAGGAAGAAAGTGCATTGGTTCTCTACTTCAACGTTTAGCACCCTTTAGAAAAAGCAAATATAATGCAGAATTTATAAAAGATGCGTGCAATACTAGGTGTAAACACAGGTTTGGGCATTTAGAAAACCACAGGGTCAGCACCCAGAGCAGGGTTGCCACAAGTTACAGGAATGACATGGGAGAACAGGGAAGAAAAATACAGCAGAGACAACACGGGGTAACAGGTCTCCATGTGAATGCAAGTTAAATTTATCACAGTTACATAAATTTAAAAAAGCAAACTCCCTGGAAAACACTACCTTTAAAGTTGTGACAAATATTTTCCTCTGGCTTTTTTCAAAGTACAAACGTTAAACAATTACTGACTGAAAAACAGATGTGCCACATCTTACCTTCCTGAATAAAAGCTGTCCTTCACAGATGGCTCTACTATAGGAACAAAGACGGTAAATCACACAGGAAAAACAGACAGAGCACCCACATCAAGGAAAAAAAATGTTAGTGATCATTTACACCCTTGGAAGACCCGTTGCATAATTTCTCCAGGCACAGCCAGCCAGTTTTAAAGTGACACCTTGGTAGCTCTAATATATGCATCGCAAGTTCTTGCAAAGGCCCACATTATACATTTAAATGAGAGAATGTTAGCAGTTTGCCGGAACAGACTATTTTTTAGCCCAAACCAAAGTTTCTCACTCATAACCTCACATCATCCCCTTTCCCATCATTTAAAAGTTCTGTTCTAACCTTTTTTGCTTTGAGCAAACAGGGACCTGGAGTCCACTGTCTCATTGGTTTCATGAGATGGCCACAGGTTTTCTTCAACTAGTAATTCTCACCTTGACCAGCAATAGTGTTTCGAAATGCCTGAAATAGTGATGCTTTGAGACAAGTTTACGATACAATGCAGCTCACTGCTACTATTTGTTTTATTTTGTGCAAAATATGTCAGAAAATGATAAAAATTTCAGAATTCATTTAAAAACTATTGGATGGGAATAGGGCAACAAGGAAAATTATTTAAGGGACCAAACAGGTAAACAAATTATTGAATTAGAAGAGGGAAGAAGATCCATACCAGCAGATGACTGATAGGTCATGAACATTTTAATTAACAGCAAAACATCTGCGTTAGTTGAATGTACATAAACTTTGCAGTGCAAAACAGACAACGTGGAAGCCCAAAGAACAGTGACGGACCTCTGAGAATCAGTTAGGCAGGAATTTGGACAAATAAAAGATAGTACAAGTGGAAACCCACGTTCAGCCATGTGCAGAGACCGTGGGATGTATATGACAACGCTGAATTCAGATTTGGGGTTCTCATAACAGAGGAATACTGACAAAAAGCAAAGCAAATGCAAAGACAAGTCACTAAATGACTGCAGGAGTTAGAAAAGTAGTAATAAAAACCAACATTCAGTTCATAGGGAAAAGGTTAAAAGTACCAGTTTGTTGAAGTAAATGGGTAGCTACAAGGGGTGATGAGGGGAAGCAACATCGTAAGCTGAAGTTCTTAGAGCAACAAAAAGGTCGATGTGGGTATCAAAAACCATTGTCTAATTAACTAAAAACTTCCCAAGTCACTACACAGACAGCCTCACACTTTCAAAGGTTATCTTGAACACCTATGCCATAGACATCAGCTTTGTGTCCACAGGGCTATAGTCTCAGGAAGAACACATGTAGAAATGGAAGAAAATTCACTACAGATTTATGAAGGTGCAAAATAAATTTAAAAAAAAAAACAGAGAGACATGTATCTGAACATTTATTTAACATACAGGAGGGAAGCGGCAAGCTTGGGGTGATGATTAGGCAAATCCTGCCAATTTTGGCTGGAATAGTCACCAAGAGAACAGCTGGGAGCCCTGTCATTCATGGCATTTAAAACTCACAACCGGACAACACAGATGCACGATCCAAATTCTAAGGATCCAGATGATGTGTCCTCATTTCCCCCCACTGTAAGTGAAAAATACCAGTTTTTCCTCCTTTTACAGTAATAGGGCCAAGTCAATAATCAAAGACAACAGACCCCCTTGCTGTGCTGACAACAACTACAGGCCTGTTATAAGGACTCATACCAACTATGTTCAAACATTTCTTCTTGGCAATGAATCATGATTTTTTCGTTACTTAAAACCAGCTGAACACCATTTAAAAGTAATCTCTTTTACATTTGATTTACATACCACGCTTCATGGAAATATAGCTTTGTACTTTAGGAGAGTCTTCCTTGAAAGGAAGGAATTAAGTAATCAAATTCAAGTTACTCTATCAAGTAATCTGTACTTTACACTTTCCTTGTGTATGAAAATTATGCGCAAAATAAGATTCAAAAATTCAGCAAGCTCTAATCCATGCATCCTTTATTCCATTACAATCACTGTGTTGCATTCTAGCAACAGGACACCAACTGCAATCAATCCCGATCAATTTATACAACAATCTGAGGCTTACAGTACATTTAAGGCCTTTAAATTTGGAAAAATTAGACCTATGCTAGTAGTGTAACAATTTTTAAGTGTCTTGCATTTCTGATGCATAATCTGTGCGATTCCAGTGTCAAAGAATCAAATTACTTCTAAACTAAAAAGATCAGCTCAATGAAAATTTAGTTACATAAATTCATCAAAACATAAATGTGTAAATTTTTTTTTGTCCTGGAAACTTTATAAAACTTTAATAGCAAAATAATATAGGGATAAAAACATATTTTAACAAAATGTATTCAATCATATACAAACCAGAATTTTGCAGTTTTATTGTAACTAGACTTAAATTAAAACTACCAATTAAGAATCTATGCACAATGTAAATTCAAATATGTACAGTACTTTTAAAAAGTCTACAGGAATGCTTTACAGAAGGAAATGTCTGTTATGGCTATTATTCAGACCATCTGAATATTAAAATGAGTTTTCTAGTAGTAAATTTACACATTTATTTTTAAACAAAAGCAATTTTGTCCCTAGTTCCTTTAAGAATATTCCAGTTATGTTTATACAGGTAATGGAGAGGTCGTTACAGAGTTTAGCCCCATATAGTAGTTTATTTTCAGGAAAAAGTATATTTAAATAATTTACTCGGGAAGATCAGTAAGTTAACAAAAGAACACTAGGAGGGAGGAGGGGGAACTTCATCACAATAACTTTCCAGTTACAATACCACAGCTAGAAACTTTACAGAGGAAGTACTCCCTTAGATTGAACCCATGACTGATTGTTCAGAACAAGCTGTAGCTCGTAACAGTTGTGTTCTCCACACTGAGAACACCGGAAAAAAAAGTCTTTGTAGAACAGAATTATAAACGATCTGAAGCGAGACAGAGAAAACTGATCTTCGATTAATACAGCACTAGGTAAAAAGTGTCCCCATAAGCAGCTAGTATTCCCACTTCCTCCAGGGCAACGAAGCTAAAAATTGTTGGAATTACAGTAGTTGACCATATTTGTGTGCATTAGTAGAATAATTTCCAGATATAAAAGACAAATTTCATCAGATGTTTGATTAGAACACCCTGAAGACAGGGTATTTCTTCATAGTATAAAGCTATTACAGCTATCCAGTTAAAGCATGTGCAAAACCAGGTAATTTCTTCCGTTCACAGTAACTGAGGTAAAATCAGGTAGGCTTCTTCAGGAGTTGGGAAGTTCATGAGATATGAACTGTTTTAGTCTCTCTAAGTACTGTGCATAAAGCTCTATGTCATTATGCCCAGCCCCTTCCACCCAGAGGGGCTCTACCGCTCGCGGACACCGCTCGTACATGGCCAGGCCGTGGGAGAAGTCGATCACCTCATCTTCGGTACCGTGGATCACCAACACAGGAGAGGTTACTTTAGATATCTTGTCAATGCTGGGGGACGGAAAAGAAAAACATAGCTCAGTTTGGGGTTTTAACTTTCATACCGTTAGAGGAAGCAAGCTTAACTATTGACACATGATCCAGTTACCACTGCACGTTTTTAAATGGCTGCAAAATGTTGGATTTGTGCCCAGGAGACGTGGAACAAGGCTGACTCCCCAAACGCACGTGTAAACAGGAGCCTGCGCTGCTATCACCATCATCCCACCAGTTCTAATGACAAGAAGCTCAAATGGGCAGCACACAAATAATGCTTGGCACCCCCCCTCCACCCCCAAAAACACTGTGTATATTGATCACAACCACCATTGAGAGGTAAAAAAAAACCCAAAAAACATTCCACATGATGTGCTGCCAGCGTGGACTCTTCACATTACATATTATCACCTTCCAGTTTAACAGATTAGGAACTAATTAACTACATTCCAGTTACAAGACTCTCGCAAAGGAAAAAAAAAAAAAAAAAGCCTCAGCTCATGAGGTTTGAACCTGCCTTTAAACCCCCAAATTAAAGCAGATTCAGCTAAAGAAAAACAATCTGTTCTTTGTCCTGATTATGTTCCAATGGCAAGAAAGAAAACTGTGGGAGAATAGCATTACACAAGGATATTTAACTCCAAACCAAACCAAACACAGGATTTTATGTCACGCAACTAACTTCTTCTGCAAAGAGGCCTCAAAGTAATTTTTTTTTTTCCCTTTAGTTCCAGCTCCCCTTGGCAGAGCAGCAGAGCTAGTGACCACCTCTCACAGGAGAACGGGTGCAGAGGAAAGGGAAGAGCGACAAAGGCACCTTCACACCCATGAGTTCAGGCCAGAAAACCCCAGTTAGGAAGCATGCGGGTGGCGCACGAACTTCAAAGTGGTAACCAGCAGCTTTCTCCGACTGCCTTCACACAGGCACTGACTTTTATTTCCAGAGAGCCATTTCACATTGGTAGTTACTGGTAATCCCAAATAAGTATCAGGCACAGAGTGTTAATGAACTCTCAGTTTCCTACCAGCTCCGCTTACATCAACAAATGGAGGAATTGGCTCAGGACATTATGCAGAGTATGGGATAAAGTCGGTGGAAAAAATAATATCAGTAATATTCGATTTGACAGAGGACAAGTCTATTTCTTTACACTATCTAATAAAAGGTGCCTGGATTTTCCTGCTTCTGAAGAGCAAGAAAGCAGGCGATTTTGGTAAGACTAGAGATTTTACAAAGTGATCAAGACTGCTTAAAATGATTAAAAAACACGGATGCCAACATACACTGACTTAAAAACAGGTTTAAAGAAGCTTTATGAAAATATAAAGTTAATTAAAAATTAAGATGTAGACTGAAGCACTAAACCTCACGCATATAAATCTCAGCATTTAGTATTCTAGACAACCGCCATTGATATTCCAGTAAACAGCTGAGTATAAACACATTTCTGTCTCTGTCTCAATACTTCTCCAAAAAAAACAGCTTCATGTCATTTAAAGAGGAAAAGTGTTATTTAAAATTAAAATGCAACCTATTTCACTTTTCCTGTCTGGAATTGAGTTGTGTGCAACTACGCTGAATACACAAAAATATCCCAAGAACACAAAAGAGACATCAGAATAATGCAGATCCCCCCTCCCCCCCCTTATTTTCATCCCAAAATTACTATCATAGCCACGTGTAAGTACTTTATAATCAACAAGCTGTATAAACTGAAGTCTTAAGCCCATGATGGGTCTGTCTCCAAGTTCCACAATGTGACAGACCTGTCAGCTACACACAGCTAGAGATGTTTATATATAAATTTAAGTGGCTAGATACTAAGTTCTCATTTATTGTAGGAAACGAGGAAACCCCCTTCACTTCAGTATTCAGATAATGAAACTATTTTTTTCACATATATTCACAGACTATTAAGCTAGATAATATTTGTATTTTGCAGAAAATTGGAAAGCATCCCATTGCCAACTCAGCGACTCATAAGGCAGTATTTAAACTGCACATTAGATTTACTTAGTATTCTCAGCCATACTGCTCTGCAGCTAGCAAAATCTACAGAGACCAAATTCTCGTGGAGTCCCAACATAAAATGCACATAATAGCAATTCACTGTAGGTGCACACAGAACTATTTGTTTCCCGCTGTGAAGACAGACAGTTGAGCTGCACACATTCAGAAAAGTACACTGCTGTTTGTTTTCACTGCTTACAGCGTAAGTGAAGTCAGACTGACAGCAGTGAACAGCTCAGTAGGGTAAGAACAAAATACTCAAGTGCTACAGTACATCTGTTGTCACTGTTTCCCCCCTCCCATTTTTTCTTTTTTAAACTGTTATTTGATTTGGCTGATATCAGCTAATCACTGTTACTTTTATAATCAAAGCTATTTTTAAGGCTTTGGGTTTTTTTCCTTCTAGCAGAAGCATTTGTAAATATTGGATTTCAGGTTTAAGGACGATGTGCGTTTCAAATTCTGACTGCACCTTCAATAATTTTACTACTTATTTAATTAACTTATTTGGAAGAATTCTAAACACAGGGACTAGATATAGTGACCAAGAGACCGAGTAATAATGGCTCTCGGAGTACCTATTCCAGCTGTTTTGGCATACAGATTTGTATCCACAGCCTCCCCCACCTTCTAATTTTAATCTGTTGTAACTAAAATAAAACAAACAACAAATGCTATGAATATCCCCCACTACATTTATTGCAAACATGACCTTCTGAAGCAAAGCCAAGCTTTGCACAAGACTTCAGAGAGTCTCTGCTTTGTCTTCTCCCTTCCATGGACCACTTACCTTTTTATCTGTGCCTCCCCTCATTGCCCCAATCTATATACGCTGCTACAAGGATACTGGCTTCCCCTCTCACATTCTCCCACAATTTAAACTGGGTCAAATGAGAAGTTTTAGAAGATTCCTAGAACATCTGCTATTCCCAGGACCTCTACTATTCCCAAATATTTGGATACTCTAATTTAGGTCTGTTGCAATGGCTTTTCAAATGAAACACTAAGCTCTAAAGGCAACTGTTTTACCTTCAAACCAGCTGTATACAGATTTCTGTATGTAAAATATTCTAGAGCTTCTTAAAATTAGCTCAAAGTCTTCCAGAAGAGGGACTACAACTTACTTTATTTTGGTCACAGACTTTAGGATCTTACACGATCTCCATCAGGGGGGAACAAATACGAGTTTCAGTATCTTTAGTCATTTTATATGGACAGCATACCAAAGATGCAGAAGTGTTTTTAATTACAGGGACCAAAGGCCAAGAATCAGTAAAAGCATTCCCTTGAGATTACACATGAAATACAGAACCAAGCTGAAAACTGAATGACACCAGTCTAACACTTTAGCCTCTGACTCTCTCGTCTTCTCCCTTTAAAAGCAGCAATTATTTATACCTTTTTCTCTGCTGATCTGGTCAAACTATAGCAATATTTTAACAAGCAGCTTGAAAATAGCACATGCATTTCATGATATCATATCACCTTCTAAATCAAAGCTGACGGAGATGTTGAAGAGTGAACAATTACTAATTTGTTAGTCATTAGCCTGAAGGACTGAGTGTATTAGCAGTTGTTAAGCTACTACTCCAAATATGACAGTATAGAAATACTGATATTAACAACCAATAACAGAAAAAACAGGAGAAAAATTAGCTGTAAACACTAAGACTTTATTTGTTCGTTGAGCTGACTCTCATGTCAGTTTGAGACTGGCATCAGCCTGTTTCTTACACAGTGAATCTCTGCTTGGATTTAGAAGGTGTGCATACCTGCAGTTTAAAATGCAGGTGACAATTCAATAAAGTTCCCTGGAAAGTTACACAACTAGTGCCTTTTAAACACTTACAGAGCATATTGAGCATAGAACAACCCTCTTTGCAGTGTTTATACGTACCTTGGAAAAGCATCAAAGCAATAGGTTTTCCTAGTGTCAGGAAAAGCTACCCGTAATCCAGACATCAAGGGAGAATGAAGGATTACTGCCGCACACTCGTACCGAGATGCCAGATCTACCGTAGGGACAGTACCAATACTCTGACCATACAGAATAATGTTCTCAGGACTAACACCATACCTGTAGAGAAAAGAAACATCCCTTTAAAAGAAATCCCAAACCAACATACTTCACATCACAAAAGCAAAAAACAAACAAACAAAAAAAACCCAAAAGAAAAGGACGGAAGGATAAAAACCAAAGCATCCCTCCTACCCATTGTAGCTCCTTAAAATCTACTCCTAGGAAACATAAATTTACAAGTCTAAACTTTAGAACAGTCCAGTAAAGTAAATAATCAAACTACTACACAGGCTGAAGAGAGCTATCCTCAAAGAAGGAATGTCAGTTTCTTCGTTAATCTTCACCATCTTCATGAACACTTCTTACCTTTCGTGCCACAGCACAGAAAATTGTAAATGTGACTTTCCCCCCTATCCAGAGTCACTCTCAGGAATTTCAATTAGATATTCCGGAGGCTAACAGCCTTTCCACCATTAAACAAGACAGTTACTTCTCTGCCCACCTTTCTTTCCACACAGCTGAAACAAAGAGACCAAACTGCCTTGTTAGCATAGCCAAAAACATCAAAGAGGATAAAAATTTGAGAGGATAATTCTATTCATTTTTCCCAATTCCTGATCAATGTAAATTATTCCTAATTTTTCTTTTCCACTTTAAAATATGTCAAGCTTATTTTGTAACTATAAAGACACATCACTCCATAACATTCAGGGTTCACAGGGCCCAATATTCCCATCCAGTCTATAACTGTCCTAGCTTGTGTGCTGTTTCACAGCTGCAAAAAAGTTGAGGATGATACTAATTCAGTTTTTACTTAAAGTATGCAAAATATTACAGAATTTGGAAGGGGCGCAGGAGGAGGTGACAGTGGTTAGGCAGAAGTGAAGAGTACAATAGTATTTGGTCACCACAACTTGCTAGCAAAGCTCCAAATCAAAGCTGTAACTCAGTTAATTATAAAATATTTACCCAGAAGATTTCTATGTGTAACACTACTTCCCATTGCAAGCTGTATAAAGAATAATCAAGCACAGAAGAGAACACAACTCTAGTAGAAAATAATTTGTGCAGAACACGTCTTTTTGCCCGTCTACATCGTCTACAGTCCTGCTGTGACTGCTATGACAATGAAAATCAAAACCTACAGTTTAGGCTATGCCCAACGTGCACCTGCAAGGTTTCAACTTCCTCGCCAAGCTGACAGCGAGGTGTACGGCAGACCTGGATAGCACTTGACTTTCCAGCAGCTAAATGACTGGGTATGGGCAAAAGAGAGAAAATTACAATGGAAGAACAATCAATTAATAATTAAAGTTATAATAGAAGAATAATTCAGTACTAATCATGCAAGTACAGGCTGTCAAGATTGCCTGGTTTTACGATGAAGTAAAACTAGAGACTGGATTATAGCCTCTGTGAAACTGGAATTTTCTTAATATTTCTATACTGCTGAGCATAAGGGTGCTTTTGGCATCTACTGTAATATGAATAAGCAACTGTATAAAAATATCTCCCTCGAGGAAAATTTTATCCTCTTGGTAACCAAGCAGCGGCTCACGTTGGTGGTCTATCACCACCACGGCCTGATGTTTTTAAAGAGATGTTGTGAAGCTCTTTTAGGAGAATTTTTTATCCCTTACTGTTAGAAATAGTTCAGCACACAGTAGAGCCTAGTTGATTTTGGTATGCATTAACAGGATCTCAGAGCAAAGCCTTGTCCTCACAGACTTCATTCCAGCTGTTGGGTGGGAAGCGCTGGAGGTATGTACCTTTGAAGGCAGCACATGCATCCAAACTGCTGCTCTACCAGCTGTTGCATCGTATTAAAGACAGGCAGAAATGCAGTAACATTGGGGAATACAAGAAACCAGGACTGGAACAAGATCCGCTACGTGGCACTTAAGCAGGGATGGAATGATTTTAATGCTGGTAGGTTTTGCAATGCCATCCTGAACTCCAGTATCAAGATAAACGTAAAGTCCCCTTTCTAAAAGGTTTACAATCTAAGCAGAATACAGAAACAGATGTCTGAATCAGAATCACAGGACACCACAGGGTAGCAAAAGAATTCCTTCAACACATACAATTGCAGTATGGCAATTTTCTTCAACATTTATCTGCTTTGCATTCATGCCTTTTGATGTTATTTTGTTTCTGAAAACAGCTCATACTATAAGTGAAGCACCTTGCTGTGGTGGCAATAGATATTCTAGAAAAAAAAAAAAAATCAATTTCATAGTATACCAGTTAAAGTCAGATACAGTCTATAGCATGATTAAAAGCCAGAACGCTCTAAAGGAGCCCTTTGTCACTAAATAAATGCTACATCTATCAGTACCTAACTCCAGAAACGCAACGTGAAAATTTTGGGAAAAAAAATATTTTAAAAAAGTATTACGACACTCAGTTAGTGCACTTGCAGCCTGTCACTAGGTCAAATGTCTTTTCTACTTTATGCCCCTACTGACAAACAACTCGAAGAATCTCCGGGACCCTTTTAGTTAGGGGGAGTCCAACTTTCCAAGACAGAAAAGTTACTGTAACAGAATTATCTTTTTAAGCCCTTTAACATTAGGCCATCAGTCTGAAGGTGAGACATCAAGCTTACTGCAAACATCAGCAGG
>NW_009648559.1:693967-703100 GCF_000708025.1 Charadrius vociferus | reverse complement strand
ATTTGTTGCGAGGCCAAAGGACATATGACAACTCCAAGGCAAGGGCCATGAATAATTGACATGGGCAAGGGTCTTGGCGCTGAAGGCCAGGGCTTGGCTCCGGGATGCTCTCTCCGCGTCTCCACCAGCGCTGCCCAGCTGGTGACTCAGCAGGCACCGGTCCACCGAGGTACAAAATCACCTGGGGATTTTATCTTTAAAATACAGTATCCTTTAAGAAAAGGCTGGGCCCCTTCCCCGCTCTCTGCAAACTCCCTGTGGTATTAGTCTTGTGCAACAGGAACAGTGATAGAGAAAGCGAAACAGGAGAAAGGAGGAACAGATATGGGTAAGGCTGGGGGTTGGACTAGATGATCTCCAGAGGTCCCTTCCACCCCTGACCATTCTGTGATTCTGTGAAGGCAGCTGCAGTGGCACAGAAAAAAGGAAAGAACGTGATAGAAAAAGCCAAAAGACATTCTGAGAAAAGAGGAATCCTGTTACGATCTGCTCTCCTATTAAGGAAGAAAGTCCTTCCACCAGCTAAACAGCAGCTCCTAAAAATATCTTCCTTGAAACACACAAGCTGTGGTCTCTGTGGAAACGGAGCTCCATGCGACGGCGCAGGAGACCCAAGTGGAGTTTGGGGGTACGGTGCTGCACTGCTCCCGGGGAGCCCATCAGGGAGCTCCGAGCAAGCGGGGCCACACTGCGATGTGGGAGCCGGCCTTCAGCCAAAGGAAAGTTGGACGCGATTCAAACAGTTACCGTGGGCATATGTAAAACACCGATTTGACAAGGTAGAAAAAAAAAAATAAAACAAAAAAGGCAGACATGCTTTCTTCCCCAAGGGAAGCCTGTCACTGAGGATTGCAAAGCTACTGCTGTTCACAACCATGCCCGCATTTCCACACACCCCTACCCACAAACACCAGGTGGCAAAATTCTCCAGCCCGGTCTACGCTCGATAACCCACGAGTAGATTATCTGGATTACAGATTACATTTCTCATGCGTGCAGAAAAAGCCCCAGCTATCTTCACGAGCGGTACAGCCGTCTGCACTTACAGCCTTCCCGTTGGGGACAGGGCCCACCTAAGGCACCACTTAACAGTAACACAGCGATTTATTTTTTCCCCTTCTGTTACTGCCCCAATTTATACAAATTAGCTCTACCAGCAATTCTGGTCTCTTCACGCTAGCATGAGCGATGTGCACAGGAGTCAGCTGTTAGGAATCCACATCCCAGACTTTTCTGCTTACTCCTGCACGGAGTAACAAGAGACCTCAGTCACACCAACAGGTCGGTGGGATGGAGGAGAGTGGGAATACCGCTGACAGCCAGTGCGGCGAGGGAGGATGGGACACAGTCAGTTCCAGTTCAGGCTGCCGAGCTGTATGGTCGTGGCTTGAGCCGTGTCCCTCACCAGTTTCCTCATATAAACACAGATGATGGTATCAACTGCCTTTGTAAAGTACTTAAAGCTTTCTGGCTGGCAGCACTGCGTACAAACTATGTATTAACATAAAACATCTTTAATTATGAGCATAAGATAGTGATTTCTCCCCTGTCCCTCCCTGGGCTTCAGCTCTGAGCAATACAGATGGGAAGTCTGCCATTGCCGTTTCTGCTGTCTCCTCACTCAGTCGGAAGCGCTATCGGAACGCTGCGGCAGCGACTACAGACCCAGCACGCAGCTGCAGCCCTGCAACGCTCACCGCCAAAGTTACAGCGTCTCTGCCAGTCCCCAAAGGTGCTAAATACATGTTCATTAACGAGGCCAGTTCTTTTTTCAGGCTTACTGAATCAGTGATGTGAACCACACCTTGTATTTCCAGTTCTGAAGTTTTATGGTATTTGCTGTCCCAACATCCCTTACCTAAAGGGGAAAGCACACAGAACAGCACGGATATGGCAACAGCAACAAATCGGTTTTCAAAAACAGTCACTCTAAGTATCCCGGCAGAGCATTTTGACGACACAACCCCCATTTCATAACGCTGTTGAGACCTACTGTTTAACTGCTGCTGAACTAAGGCAGCTCTCGGTGGTCGAGTTCTCCCTTACAACACAGCACAAACGGGCAGGAAGAGAGGGCAACCGGCTCCTCTGCTCTTGCACGGAGACTGAGCGTGAAACTGTGCTCTGCCCTCTCAAGGGAAACACCACCACAAAATAATTCATTTTTGAGACACAAAGGAAATCCAGCATATGTCAGGAGCAACACAAATCATACCACATTTGGAGGCAATAGTGACTTCTAGAGTATTTTTGCCAGCACATGTGCTCAGTTATAACAAGACCTTCATAGGGTATTCTTCAAGTCTGTTTCTTCCCGTTTATACAAACCCATTTGTCACAACATACTATTTGTTCCCTTTTCAACACACATTCTCTCTAAACTTTATAATCTGGGGAAATTTAGACCACTTGTTAAGAAGCAGACAGGTTTTTCTATAGCATTATTACACTCCTCCATAAGATGTGCAGCTACATTTTCAGAAATAAGTGGTTATTTAATCCGGTATGAATCTAAAAATCTAATTTTGAGGGTAGAATGGCAAACCAAAAATCCTCAATAAAGTAAAAACCCCACAAGCAGACTGCATATCTTGAGCAAGAGTTTATGTTATAGGACTTTTGTGTTAAAAAAAACTCAACAAGAGGGGTTTGGATTACTGCAAATGATTTACAGTATCATAACAAAACACTGAATTTCACATCGTGCTTCAGCAAGTACCACTCCAGCGTGTCAGCCAAAATACCACAGAAATCACAGCAGATTTTCAGCCTAAATGCCAACACTAAATTGAGAGCAAGGCATTAGATTAAGGATTTTTGGTGTTAACCATAACATCAACTGTCAAATGAGAAAAATCAGAATTATTTCAAGATTCACAGGAAACCCTGGCACACAGCAAGAGTCCCTGTGCCAGCTTCTCACTCCAGTTTCCTTGATTTCACACAAACATAGGTCTAAAATTCTTCACTGTTTTACTGAGCACAATAGAGACCAATTCTTAAATTATGTGATGTCTTCTTCCTTCTCTACCTCCTTTCTGTCCAAGTCTACAAGTACTACGTGATTCAAGTTCAGGTACATCAGACTCTTTGACTTCACATTTTCATTGTAGTAGGAGCCAAAACCAGTTTACATAGTATTCTGGCTTATGAAGCCACAGGGGAAAAAAAAAAAAAAAAAAAAGAGACAATTTTTTTGGCGTATATCCCAGCACACTGTCACAGAAGCAGACAAGTAATTTCACAAATGTGTTCACACTCAAAATAATTCCAATGGCTGTTAGAGAAATTTAATCAAGGAACCTGCCACAGGTTAATATCACTATTATTTTACTGCCACAGCAGATTTTGTTATGCTATGGAGAAACCTCAGTGCTAATCAATATAGGCTAACTAATACTGGAGTTACAGAATAAACCTATGACTGTTGAAAATGCACTCTTGAAGCCTCTTTTGGAAGTTCATTAGTTGCAAATATCACACTACTATAGGCCTGCTGGACTATGTGACTGTAGCTCTAATCCAGTGGTGTACCAGCTCTTCTTTTCATATAAATAAACGGCGCAAGTGGCAGCAACTTCTAGGTGCTTCTAAGGATGATCATGTGCACTGCAGTAACTTTAATTATACCGAAACATGAATCACTATAGCTGCTTCTTGATTACTGTCTTGTGATAATCAGCAACCTGTTATCAAATACGGAGAACTGTGCTCAAAGTTCAACCAAGTCCTAACAAGGATATTAAATATCACTGGTGAGCTCAAGAAACCATGGGGGAAAAAAAAAAAAAAAAACCACAAAAAACCAAAAACCACACACACCCAGGTGATCTACACAATGCTGAGTTGGAAGCCACTGCAAGTTTGCCCTGAACAACCAAGGCAGGTAAAGAAAGGCTATTTCATGGTATTCTCTGGTACAAACTGTAATGAAATTACATTTTAAATCAACTGACTTATACTAATCTAGACCGAGTAGCTTTGGAGTGGTGGCTGGGTGTCTTTATTTTTTTTTATTTTTTAAATAATCTAAGGAATACTAGTTCCTCTAAAGAAATTACTCCTTTTTCAAATACATCCTTAAATCACCTTGTGTTCATCTGCCTTGAACACAGGCTCCTCAAGATGTCATGTTTCAAAGTGTGAAACACCTTCCCTAACTAAGTTAAATCTGCTCAGGACTCAGAGCACACCCAAGCACCCTTGAACAGTAAATCCACCCCCCTCCTTTTCACCCAGCTTCACCACCACAAGCCAGTTTCTTCTGCCTTTGCGACACCCGTTTTGTTGGAGTATTTCATATCGCACCATTGCGGGACTTCCACGTGCTTGTCTGGCACCATACAGGTTTGACCCTGCCGCGCCACAGCGGAGCAACGCGGCAGGCAGCAGGTCTGTCTGCTGTTACTCATAAACCAGGCTCTACCCTCAACCATTTACAGTTCATGATCTCACAGCAGAGACTGTTTGACAAACGCAATCAGACCGCACCTATCCATTACAATTTTTCAAGCGTTTTTCGAAAATAAGAGTCAAAAGAGAAGTGACCCGTAAGAGCATACAAAAATAATAGATAGTCCACATCATCAGCCAGGAAAGACGACTTCTGCAAACTCGCGTTCGGAAGAAATCTCTTCCAAGCTAGCTAACAGTAGCAAAATGTTGTCATACAAAAGACATAATGGGCAGAAAATATGCAATCTGTGCTTGCAGATCAATTTATTGTTTTTAAGGAGCTACAGAGTAAAATGTCCTTTGTTTTCTCTTGTACTAAGAGCTCAGCTGTATTTACAACATCATTTTTCACCACCACAATAACCCAGAATACTAAATTTTGGTGTTTGGTTTATGTTAGGTTGCTCATTTGTCTACCACGTGAACTATCAGTTGTATGTATAAACAACATACAGATTTCAAACAGTTGCTTCTGCCTGACTGAGGGTTTGCTGGGTTTTTTGTTTTTTTTTTTTTTGTTTTGTTTTTTTCCCCCCCTCTAGACAGCAGGGAATGAGGAAACAGAGTTTTCATTAAATGTGCATTGAAATTTAAACAGGAACTTGTGCCATGGGCACGCTGGTATAAGAATGAATAACTCTGCCTCTACAACCATTAATTCTTTCATATCAAGTGAAAGTTAGCAAGAAAGCCATGGACAAGCAAAACCAGACTCCTTTAGGCCATCCAACAAAAATAAGCAATGATATGGCTGAACCTTCTGTTTGAACTCCTACCTTTATTATTGCACTGCTTCATGATAAAAGGTGAATTACACTCCAATACTCAGTGCGCATTCATCCAGTGAGAGGAAGGAAGCACTTTCCTAAATGAATTCCTGAATAAATCCCCCTAAATGTTGGGGGTTTATTTTATTTCCCTAATCACAGGAGCAAATGCAATCCAAACCCACTGTAAATAGAAAGACAAGACGCTAGTAACAGTGGAAATAGGAGTTAAACATGTGGATATATTCAAACATAATTCCAACCCCTCCAACTTTCTTTGCTTTAGCGGCATTCGAAATCAACCAGAGTTCTGAGGCCAGCACTGCATCACAAGGTTACCGGTTTGAAGATACACGCGTGCTCTCTACTCTTCATAGCTTCTTGCTTCTCCCAAAGTGCTTTCTTAGAGCAATCTTGACTTATACCATTTAGTCCCAAGACACAATGGGTAGATAGCATACTAAAATGCATCTCTCACTCCAGTTGTTTAAAAATAGAGCACTGGAGTTAAAGTTAACAAAGTATTTTTCATTTAATTAAGATGTTCTATAGCAAATAAATGTGGAATACAGAAGTCTTAAGCTTTATTTATGAAAGACAGGAAACCTTTACTGGCCACTAAGAACCACCTTCATTGACCACAGCATCAATAATTCACAAAAACTCAGTCAGCTACATTCTATTATATACTCTTTACTGTAACCAGTGTACAAAATCTATATAGCCAGCCTCTGAGGCACACTTAAATAGCCTGAGACACCAGATAAAATTCTGTTACTTTCACAGAGAAGCTCAGTCTATAGTATCTTCTGGAGTGAGGAATTCATTATCTTCACCCCCAACTTCTATCTCATCTCTATCCTGCTGTGGTGTTTTTATTTCAGCTGTACGCATTGTACTTTATGTTTTATAATACAGCAGAACTAAGACAGATGAGCATACTCCTCACAACATGTAACAACGTGACATTAAAACTTCGACAATCCTTTTACTGTTGCAAAAAGCCAGCACTTTCACTACTTTAGGTATCCTACACTCAAACTGAAAACTACTCCCTAAAATGGTACTCCTCTAAGGGTTGTTATGAAGAAAAAGAACGATTTGATGATATCCATGTACCTAAACGCAATACCTTTTTATATAAAGGCTTCGGGCAAAAGAAAAGTGTCAACTAACACAGAAACTGTGCTTGAAAACTCTCCCCTGGTTCCCTAGGAAATGTTAAAAAACCCAAGTGCAAACATGAACACTGGTTATGCATTCCCACAAGCTTTGTGCTTTCATAGCTGTTTCTTAGATTTCAGTTACTTCCAAACTGGAGAGCCTTGCCTTGTTCCCGAGGCTGAAAACTCACAGTGAGCCAATGTGTTCTGGCTCTCCTCCCAAGCCCATCACATAACCCTCCTCACCACCCTTGGCTCAGCACTGGGAGATCGAGGGTTTACAAGCCTGGAGGAAGCAGTCTTGCTCCTCTCCAACAGTTCTCAAAGCATTTTTTGTTCAGGAGCACTGTATTACTCTTTCGCTACTCCCATTTGCTTATTGGAGCACCTCTGACACCTCAATCTTGAGCGCTGCTCTTACCCTGGACTCCCCATCAAACACTAAATTAACTTTCTGATGTATTTCCCTCACTTCTGCATACCTATGGCACCACCCAATAGTTGAAGGCCATCCGGCCCCAGCACTAATTGCCGTGAGCTGCACCTATGCAAGACTTAAGCCTCTGACTCACGAGTTGGGCTTACTTATCTGAGAAGGAGCACAGCGGCTTTTGACCCGAGCTGCTGCCTGTTCCACCCACCTCTGACATCTCTGCCCCTTCCCCAGGTACAGCCCGGCTGCCGGCAGAGCGGGGAATAGCTCCTGCAGCGCACTGACCACAACAGTCAAGACAAAAAGAAATGGAACCAGTTAAGCTTTCTTTAAATGTATCAGGCTGTCACTTCTGAAAATACCCTTATCACTGTATAAGCATAGGAAGAAACAAGACTAACCCCAAACTGTAACCAAACTGCAAAGCTCACCTAAAATTTCACACTTCCAGGCTTGCACAGCTGATTGGCCATACACATTATAACTTAATAAAAATGCTATTGCTAACCTTAGGATCTTAAAACAAAATTCTATGTAAATTCTGCTGAAGGCAATTGCCTACACACTCTAGAAGAATTAAATGGTTTGCTAAACTGGAATTAATCCTTTGGAGACTAACATTAGGAAAGCTAGATGAAAGAAAACTCCAAGCAGACCACTCAAAATCTGTGATACCTACAGGGCACGGCCCTGGAACTACTCAGCTCTAGTCCCACTGCTGAAGTAAGAGGAAACTATTTAACTTTTTCCTTTGCGTGTAGGGGTTTCTGTTTTGTGGTTTGTTTGGTTTTGTTGAGTTTTTTCCCATTCTTCCACCTATTTACTGTAATTTTATTTATGCTGCAGTCTAAGTAAAAGCTACTTCATCTATGGGTTTTACAAAGAACCTCGTGTTTTCAAAGATTAACAGCATTAAATGACGAGTTTTGCTATGATTCTTTGATACAGTTTATGAGCCATTAGACATGAAATATGTGGCACTGATATAGCATTTTCCTTATGTCACTTACAGCCATCCGTAACTATATTCAGAAAACAAGCTGATAAAAAAAAAGATTCAAGTATTACCCCCATAATGCTAACGGAGGAGAACAAAGAAAGAGTGGAACAGTCTCAACGAACAGCAGGTGCTTGTATCCAAAATCCTATTACAGCAGACGAAGTTAAAGCCATTTTCGCACTGTTCTTCAAAGACCCCTGGAAATCTGAATGCAGTCTCTCCCACAGAGCACCGCAACCAGAGTCCAAGAGGATTACATGGGAGCTGGAATGGTAAGGCCGTGCAAGTATGCCAGCAGACAAACTGGATACATCATTTCTTCCCATCCAGAAGCATCAGTATAGGTCTGGAAGCTATTTGAGAGTCTCCAACAGAAGGGGGATGAGAGGGCAGAAAGGCAGGATGGAAGACAAGAATGGCAGAGAGGTCCTGGTACAAAAGTGATTAGTACCAATGAACTGGTCTAATATTCCTAAAAAGAACCAACTGCAGACGAATGCATTTGTCCCCAGTATATGAAATTTTTTTTTTTAATTAGCTAGCATTATATGAAGATGAGTAGGCCCTCTTGCCCTTATATATAAGCTCAAGCACTATAGAAGAGCAAACAAAAGTTATTAAGTAAGACTGGGCTCCTCGCAAAGATATGCAGTATCTCACGAACACTGAAGCGCTCTACGCAGAAGCCAAGTGAAGAAGTGTCATGGCCTGTGTTATCCAGGAGACCACACATCCTGCTTGGATATTTCTCTTTAATTCTTTGGAAGTATTTCATGTTTCTTTGAGTTACTCTAACCATTTCCACAGATTTAAAGAAAGGCAGTATTTTCTTTCGATTTAAAAATCAAAACAATCAGTCCTTCCTCTGCATTGACATGTCTTGTGAATCATAAATAGGAAGCAATCCTACTTGGATAAGGGACACCATAACCTCTATTTTTCTCCCAGATAAGCAGGGAAAACAAATACCAATTTTCTAATTGCTCCAAACACTGAGCTTTATTACAGTGTGAATCCATATGCACTTAAGCATCTGCTTTCAAAGTGGTGAATTCACAGACTCAGAGAAACACTACTCTACTGATGAGTTTCTCCTGCCTTCTCTCAATTACCCATTTTCAGCTCGATTCGTTGAATATTCTAACAAATACCAGGAGAGATAACTGCCAAATGGAAGATGACAGTCATTTCATGAAAGCAATCTATTACTAGAAAAGAATTTTCCAGCATCTTTTCAGAAACAAGAAAACCTCAGTGTTCTCTTTCTCTGTGCCATTTTTTATATTGTCACTCTGACTTTTAAATCGGACTCATC
>NW_009648559.1:690429-693916 GCF_000708025.1 Charadrius vociferus | reverse complement strand
GCTGACTTGACTCTACCAGGATTAAAGTGCTGTTTTTCCACAAAATCTATACGTTACCAAGCCAATATTTAAACCTGCACTGTTTTACACTTCATTTTCCTCTTGTGCATATTCCATTAATGAACTTTTAGCCCACTGAATGTTCAGGCCCCAGTAACAGTCAATATATAAGGCTAAGATGATTAAAAAAATATATAGCAATCACCAGGATTAACAGCACCAGATGTTCTGAAACAGCAGACCACAGATAACTAGTTCAGAGCTTAAAAATCAAATTTCCTAGCCAAAGCCTTTATCATCACAAACCCAGGGGCTAAATCCCTCCTCCCTTCTCCCAGTAAATACTACTTAGAATTGTGAACAATAAAATTTAGCACAGCGTCAAAGTTTTTCGTGTGCACTTCTGTTCAGTCGGAGCGCTCACGAAGCCTGCCTTGGGCTCTCCAGGAACTTGACAACATAGCACAAACCCAGCAATTTATTACAAAAACAGATGTTTGCATTTAATTATGTGCAAACACATTAAGTATCGGTAAGTTTTATCTATTTTCAAGTAACAAATGCTAATCTAAGAAACGGAAACAGTATTTCTGTGCATTTAGAGAAGTACTAACTTCCTCATAACTTTCCTAAACTCACATCAGAAAATCCAGTCCTAAACCCAGGGCATGTGTACCTGTTCAGCTTATCCAGCTATCTTATTTGGCATGATCTGAGCCCCTGTGAAGTAAAAGACATTTTGCCCCGATTGTGCAAATCAAGGGGTTTTAGCAATGGTCAAACAGCACGCTTGCATACTTTGTTTTCTGTCAACACACCTAGTTAACGGGGCCAATTGTTTTTGTAGTCTTTTTGGTGAAAGATTTCTTGCTAGTCAACTTTTTCCCCACAAAAAAAGGATGCTTACCAATTAACAGTTAGGCACTCCACAAGCAATAGAAGTACCTAGCAGTGGATCAAAGGCAACTGTTAATGCCACCACTTAAGCGCAGTATTTCAGCTGATGCTAAAGGTAGGAACTGACCTGCAGATGCATCTTAGAAAATTTAAAAAATAAAAATAAAAGGGAAAACAGAAGCAGCTTCTCAAACAATGATGTTATTCAGCATCCTGTTTGCCTCTATTTGTGATGCAGTCCTTGTAAAGCAAGCAGGCTCTTTACTTGATTGCAGTATCACTAGAGAACAACTGGTTAGGCAGGAAAAAATGTTAGCAATTCCTGTACATGCCACACCGGCACTTAACAGCCTACCAATAAACCAGCAGAGCATAAAGAAGTCTTGTGATGTTGGAGTTTCTATTTTTGAAATAACAGATAACAGTGCGGTGCTTGGAAATCTAAGTGTATTAACGTCTACATTATGGCCAAATGCCAATTTGGATAGTAACGTTTTGGCTACATAGGTTTTCTGCAGTTCACCATTTCACAACACATGCGCTTTTAGTTATAAGCTATTGCTGTTTTCTGCTCCAACACCCGTTTTTCATATTTAGCCCTGCACACAGTTACATTTTACAAATGTACCACAAAGCTTCCAAGACAGAGGCAAAATAGAAGTATTTAGTGAGAATTTAAAAAAAAAAAATATTTAAAGAGAAAGTCTGATGAGTTCTATGGTGAAGAGCAGGATTGAAATTGTTCACATTAGCCTATTGCCCAGAATCACTGAGAAAAGTGGAAGGAAGAAAAAAAGAGTAACAAGTGACAAACAATGCTTGCTAAATTGAGTTCCTCCTCTCCCCCTCAAAATCCTAGTAACAAAATTAGCTAAATTTAAGCTAACATCACTTCCTTTATTCCAAATTAACACTCACTTTATAATAAAAAAGAAAAATAGAAAACTGCTGTAAATGTCCAAAGAGGCTAATAATATTTGGTTCAGTTTCTCCTGCTGCTGAAATGCAACAAGTTTAGAATAACATCCAGGTAAGAAACATCCAAGATCCTTAGGTTTAATGTTCCTCATTATGAACATTATTGAAGTGGATTTTTGGATGGAAAGGGTAATTTCCTGAAACAGTTGGAAGGTGACAGATCTTATTTATATCAATAGTTTGTTCAATGCTCTACAAAAAACGGTCTGCAGATCTTAGATGAGCTTTGACAGAAGGGCATCCAAGTTGGAAGGGTGGTATATTCGGCACCAGCTTGCTTAGTCTCAGCAGAATAATAAAGGATAGAAAAGAACTCAATGAGCCAAGGGGACTTTACGACCCTCTCGCCCTCGTCAAGACTAGGTGAACATTGAGGACTTATGACAATCTTATCTTTTACATGAAGAATTGAGATCCAAGTTATACTCATTCTTTATTACATCAAATACAAACTATAATTTTTTTTTTTTAAAAAGACAACTATATGTGTGCCTGTATTTCTTCAGAGATAGTAGTTT
This sequence comes from Charadrius vociferus, assembly GCF_000708025.1. NCBI lineage: Eukaryota > Metazoa > Chordata > Aves > Charadriiformes > Charadriidae > Charadrius > Charadrius vociferus. The sequence goes on along the minus strand of NW_009648559.1, from coordinate 691,523 downwards.
CTGCATTATCAGATTAATTTTTAGTACCAATTCCAAAAACAGGATAAAGAACTAATTGTACTGGTTTTATGCAGAGGGGGCTTTAGCACTAAACATCACATTACATGAATAATTAGCAAGAGCTCAGGGGAGAGGGCAGAGGGTTTCTGCCCTTCTGAGAAACAGAAGTTTGGCAGCTGGCAGAGATTTGGCAAAAGTCAAAACCTTTTAGGCACAATGGTCAGACTTAAGGTTAAAACACCACTTAACATCCTAAGCTACTGGACTGACTCCTGAAAGGGTGTTTCTTGCATCAGAAAGAAATGCCCGCAATGTATGCTAAGTCACAGTGTAATTATTAACCAGCCTGAGGCAAAGGTTACATGTTTATAAACTAGTATGCATAAAACCAGCAAAATTGTAGCTGAAACTCTACCCCACCTCTTCCTACAACTCCGGTACTTTTACAGTTGGTTAAACTTGATAAGATGCTTGCAAGACGGAAACAACTGTAACTTTTTCCATAGTATTATTAAGACACATTTAAAAACTTGCTTTATTAGAAAAAGAGACAAACTTTTTACAGTAGAGAACAACAAAGATGAAAACGTGTAATACAACCTAATACGCAAATTGAGGTCCATTCCAGTCTGAGGGGAAGGAGGAGACTGGCTCTTGACCAGCTGCCTCAAGGTAAGCATTGTCCAGGGAACACCTCCAAAATAAATATTATACCAAGTTAGCTACTTCAATTAAACACACACACACAAACCCCAACAAAAGCCAAAAGTGAAAACACCACACCGAAACTTACACACACTTTTGTTAGAAATGAATCTGTAAAGAACAAACAGCATCATGGAGAAGACTTTTGTAAATTTGTCCTGGAGAACATGCTTCAAAACCAAGACTATTTTCCTGAAAGACGCCACTTCCCCAAGCTGTCATACAGCCAACATCCTACTTAAATAAATTAATCAGATGTTAGGGAAGGCTATACAGAGATGGGACAAGGATTAAGATCTGTACAAACAAACCAGCCCAATGCTTAAGGGGGCAAGTTAACTATGCAAAATTCCCTTTAGAGTATAGATGGTTCCATACACCATTTTGGT
>NW_009648559.1:680911-690402 GCF_000708025.1 Charadrius vociferus | reverse complement strand
CTGCTGGATTTTCTTTTATTTTGCATGTTATTAAGGCTTGCAATTTATTGTATGGTGTAACAGTTAGAACAAAGTGTCTCGTTTAATTTATTATAGATAGCCACTAAGAGTCATGGAATAATGATAAAATAATCTGCACCTTATCTCAGTTTATCTGTACACTGGAAAAAATATATAGCTGGTTTTGCTGCTTTGCTGATAGCAACACCATTTTTCAAGTTCTATGAAACCATCCAAAGCAAAGCTAACTAAGCAGAGAGGAGGAATGTCCAGAAAGATCCTATAATCTGAGCAAAACCCTTTCTAAACAACGTTACTAAAAGAGAAACATTTCAAACCATACTATTTAAAGGGTGCTTTCCTGAGAAACACAGTGAAGTTGGTCTCGGTTTTCAGACTTGTTGGATCCCGTTATCCATTACTCCAGAGTTGTTAATTTGCTGCACAGAAAAAGTGACCATGCCATGTCACAAAGTTAAATTTAACTGGTCTAACAGACTGGGATCTTAAAAAATTTGGCAGCATACTGTTAAAAAAAAATAAAAATAAATCTTTGAGCTACTAGCTGACACCGCATGCCTTGAGAAGGGTTACTTGCCAGACACTGATGTATGCAGCTTGTTCCAGCAGCATGCCTTTGGTGATAAACAAGGCTCACAAGAGTCAAAGTTCTTAAAGGAACTTTTCTATATGCAAGGAGGACTTTTTTAATCAGGCACAGTAAGACAGATCTTCCTAAAAGCATACTCAAAACTGGCTAAACCAATAATTAATTTCAAATTAACAGTTAAAAAAATAAATCTTGAAAGGTGTACCTAGAAAGAATTTCAAGAGACTGAATCAATAAATAATATTATTATCAGGAAAGCATACATGGAGATTTTCTAACAAATCCACAATACAAAAAAAAAAACAGAGGCAATACTTTGAGATGATCTACAATTTAAATGTTTCCCTCTGGACTCTAAGGCAAGCGTACTAACTTAAAACCTCATCTTCCACATCAACAACATTCCTCATTTGTGAGCCCACATGGAATTCCCCTTTTTGAAAGCTGAGATGGTACAGATTTATTTTGTGATTGTAGGGATTTTCCCAAAGATGTGCACGTGCTCCCCAGGAGACATGAAAGCAAGAGTGGGAAGGTGGGTGGGCGCTGAGCCAGATCCTCCCGTTTAGCACAATTTTCTGCCTTTGTATTATTTGGTCTCACGGTCAGCAAATCCAACCAGAATGTTTAACACCAATAGCAGAAGCTTTGTTCTGTGAAGCTGACAAAACGGTTAAAAAAATACAGAATAAAGATACGGCTATAGACAGTGCCAGCATAACACTGTCATTATACAACTGGCCTATGTTTGCACCTTTCTGAGCTTGTTTGCGGGTAGCGCAGCTTCATGTGCAAACACGCCACAATAACCCATTTTTCTCAAATTAGCCTTTGGAATAAAGAATGCAAAGATGTTCTTCTGTCCTTAAGCTGGCACTACGCACCATTCATCCCATTCTACATTCTTAGCCTTCTATTAAAAGCACCTTTATTTCCCTGTGCTCATAGAGAGTTTCCTAGGTTTTCAATCATATACTTCCATTGGTTATAAACCCCCAACACATTAAAAAACCCACACCAAACCACTCAGTTCAAGAACAGTAATGAAATTCAGCTTCATCATCGGATGTCACACTGGCCTTGCGTGCTCACCCTAAGTGATTCGTCTAAACACCGGAAAGCAGGACAGTCGAGATGAAGTAGTAGTCACTGAAACCGCTTACTGGGTTCACGAGTACTAGTCTCCAGTGATCTCAATTACCCACTATCCACCAACTCATAGATCCAAAAGGTTTGCCCAGCTGCTGTATTTTAGCCCATATAAACCCAAGTTTTTAGAGTCAGACAAAACCCGATCCTTACCTATTCCTATTTCAGATCAATATAAACACTCAATATATACTCAAATTAACATGAAAAGACACTTAAGAGCCACCAGTGTTCAAAAATTGTAAAGATACACCTTTCCTAGATTCAAGAAAACACAAGAAACCCCTCATCTTGTACAGAGATAAGTGCCTGCAGTTTCTCTCAAGCACAGTGGCAACTGAAACCATCTCCTAATCAACAGAGAAAGACTTCTGCCCTTTTTAGGGGCTAACTGGCAAAAGCAAGCCTGCATGTGCACAAGCATGTTAGGTACAACATATTCGCAGTTTATTTTATGACTCATTTCAACTGATTCCAATGCAGCCTTGTAATTGATTTGTATTTGTGAGGCAGGGCAGAAGGGAGTGTTAGTTATTAATTACATTTATTACTGGCTTTAGGAAAAAAAAAAAAAAAAAGGCTATGCTATTTGCTCTTTTAATTTATTAGTGCCACATAATTTTGAGACTTGTCTTTAAAGCAAACAGAGAATGCAACTGAGGAAATAAATTCTTGATATTTTGCTTAAAAGTGGTTTTGGGGCAGGGTTTAAACCACATTGCCCTCTCTACCAGAGAAATGTCATATTACAACAAAATATGACATTCAGACATATGCTACAGAAGTGAGGCTCCAAACAGCTAATTGCTTGGCACTGCCTTTGTACTAGTCTATCTCCACGAGGAAGCATCACAGGATCAAAAAAAAAACCCTATAGAAAACCAAAAAGAACCTGTTTTCTTCATTCAATATGGAAATATAAATACCCATTTGCTCGAGAATTATCAGTTTTCCCCACAAAATCAGTTGCTGGCAGATAACCCACTTTTGTAGCTCGAAATGTTCTTCATCTATACCCATGGGTACCCACAGCACTCCTAATTGGTTGGGGTTTGTTTGCTCTGTTCTTTTTACTGATGTTCACAAGTAATGAACTAGTGTAAACTTAGCCCAACACTTAGAAACACTCCAAAATAGCAGAGTAACAAAGGTTGAATTTTGGAGGGATTTTTCGGTTTTGAGGTTGCAATAGACTGGAGATTGACCCTGGCTTCAGAGCAAAACCACTGACATTTACACGCTCCAGCTCATACTCCGCTGTCAAGAACAAATTGGACAAATCTAAGTGCTACCAGCAACGCGGACAGGTCAAAGAGGCACCATGTAACAACCTTCAGCTGAGTCTCAAAAGGTGACACGTTTCTCTACCCAGACTGAGAAAGGAAAAAGCCTGCCCCTCTCCTCCTCGCACAATTCACACAGTTTAGCAGCGCCAAAGTGGACAGAAACCTTCTGTTACTTCAGCATGGAGGATTTAACAGCACGGTCCTCTTTGTGCTCAATGCTCCGACGATGTTGAGAACCAGGTCCTACACCCTTTGCACAGCAGGGTAAACCGACATCTCCAGTTCAGGCAGCTGAATTTCAGGACTATCTACACCCGGGATAACAAGTACTGTTAGCCAAAGGCTCTTTGGCAGCTTATTTTTCTTCCCAAATAACACTAGTTGCAAAATACACTTGACAGAGGAAAATCTCTTTTTTTTTTTTTTTTAAACAAGCTTTGATCTGACAGCCCTGACAGAAATAGGGAAACGCTTAACAAAACTACTTTTACTTCAATGACTATACTACGAAATACAACACCAAAGCTCAGTAAACATTTTGAATAACTTTGAACATCAGAGCACCTGTTTTAAACAGTTGTTGGTATTTGTCCCCGGGACACTCATCATCTGAATTAATCTCTGCTGACTGCTTAGCCAACAACAGGCGACTACTCTGTATGTTGCTATTTTTGAGCAAAGTTGTACACAGGTTGGTTTTTTTCTGAAGTACTGACCATGGCAGGTAGAACAAGTTCAGTTTTAGAGAACAGTCTCTTTAAACAATCTTTTGCAGACACCGTATCAACATTATTAGAAAACTGGAAGCAGGAAATACCCTATCAAAGTCAACGACAGAGAAATCTCCCAGGTGAGGGACCATGCCCAAGGGGAACACTGTCACTGCAGGACCATCGGCCGTGGCTCTGTCAAGCACTGCCTTTGGCCACGTCAGGAGCTGAGTTGGTAACTTGTTATCAAACCCCTAAATATTCAATCTAAAGAGCTCAGGATAGATCATGCCCAGAAACCCAGTACTAGTGAAAGAAGATTCTGTTGCAAAGGAAGTTAAAGTAGAAATTAACTATTTTAATAAAACAAGGTAAACGCACCAAAAGCTACTATTCACCTAGAAAGCTGTAACCACTTCAGCACATCAGAATGGAGACAAACTAAACTGACACAACCTCAGATCACTTATCGCTCTAGTCTAATCCAGTGAGGTCTGTTTCCTAATTTTACCCAAATGAAAACTGTAACATTTTTCCACCAACTCTTTGCAAAGTAAACAGCAATAAGACGAGACTTATAATCAGCACCTCAAATAATAAAATTTCCATATAATAAACGGTTTGGTTCTTTTTAACATTGCATTTGAGGAAAAAAGTTTAATAAACTATTTAAACATTCTAAACTATCTGGTATACATTGATGGAAGCCCTTGCATTTTATTATACCATTTCACAATTTAATTCCTCTCATCATGCCATATTGACTAAGCAGCTTAATGAAAAATGGAAGTGGACCAATGCTCTCCTATAGACTGAAAGACACTCAAATGTACACGTTTTGAGGATGAAGAATTTAAACATTACAATAATATCTATCATGTATCAAAAGCTTATGGAGAAACAGAAGATACTAGTTTATACTGTGCACCATGAAAAAACATCAAGCTGTATTTTAAAGGCAACAAGAACAGCTCTTCTAAGCTATTATTAAGTACCTTTTCTTCACCTCCTTTCAATATCCAAAAGATGGACTAATAGGTTCTCGTCTTTGATACCCTACTACAGAAGCAGAGAGAGTGGGGAAGTAGTGCCTTCTTTCATTTGACTGCAATTTTAAAACATTTCACAAACCCTCCCCAAATTTTTAGAGAACACATACATTGATTTTAATATAAATAGCACGCAATCAACAAAGCAGTCATGGTTTTGCGCTTAAGCACTGTACCCAAGCCCTAAGTGTGTATCCTGTTTTTAAGTACTGTACATTGTCTTAATGTAAAAGTGTTAGAAAGTTCAACCTCTCCATATGGAATTCAGGAAAGGGAGGGGAGGAGGACGACAATCAAGTCATTCTGCGCAGATGTCGTACTAAGTCAATCAGATATTAGGATAAGAGTTAATCACATCTCAATAAAAAGCAGCAACTTAAAACCATATGGACCATGAGAGAAGACCATGTCCAATATAGCTTCTCGTCAATCTGGTTTTGGCACAAACAGAACAGAAACACACCAACCTGCCTAAAATAAAACACTCAAAAATGTCGTCCAAAAGCAATGAAACAGAAGATTCTTTTCGAGAAACATTTAAATACCAGATGGAAATTTGTTAATCAAGTGGAAATAAATATATATAAAAGCCCCAATTAATTAGCTCCAATATCAAGCATTACTCAGTAGAGTAACCAATGCTACAGTAAGACCTCTGAAGGAACATCTATAAAAACTCATTTCAAGAGAATAAAATGATATGCCAACATCTTCACCTGGGCTGAAAGACAGTTAGCATTCACACTTAATAATTAGCAAAATTATCATTTAAGAGTATACTTTATTCATGAGGAAAGATACTAATTTAATTACAATTCAGGAACATAAGTTACTCTTTACAAAGACTAAAAGAACAGAGAATAGTTGACACTGATTCTTCAAAGACAGGCTGATAACTGAAACCGAATAAAAAAACCTTGATTTTATTTTTCATCTACTGTTCATAAGATAGTTTTATAATCATTTGTTATGTATGGTTGAGACCAAAATGTGTATGTGTTGCAAGATCCTCTTTTCAGTACCTTGAAAAAAAAAAACCAAAAACCCACAGTCAAAATTTGCAGCCATAATTGCAACTGCAGCCAGCTCACCATCAGTTCTAAAATTTGGGAGCAATCTGTTTTGTTCAAGTGTAGGGTTTATCCCCACGTTACTCAAGGCAACTTTCAAAAATACAGTGATAAATTAACATTTGATAAGTATCATTGGTACTTCACAGGCATAATTAAAAAAAAAAAGAGAAAGAAAGAATCTTAGACTTCCAACATTTTAATGATTCCTTTCTGCTGCCAGGTGGAATGTCTGGTGGATTCATAAGAGCAACAGCTTCCCACAGAACTTAGCACAGATGACTAAACGCTTTCGATGACACAGTGAACCTCTCCTATTTTAAGGCTTCGCTTTTAACTTTGCATTACAGTTCACTACCATATGACTATAGGCCAAGTGTTAGAAATTTGCATGAAGAATGAAAGCATACACAAACTCTTGGAAGCTACCAAAGAACTACTGCAGCAGAAGTGGTATAATATGACATTTTACCTCAGGAGGCAGACTTGCATTTTTACAGCAGAATATTTCACTTAATGGTGAGCCACTTGGACTTAGGGCTAAGAAATTATCAGTCTTGTAAAATTCATACTACTGCTTAGAAAATTCATCAGCAGAAAAAACATTGTTTTGGCTCCTATCTGTTATGAAGACATTCATCTATTTTGAAGACATTCATCTGTTAATAGACAGAATCGATTTTTTTTTGTTATTGTTGTTTTACACTTACATTTTATAGTAACTGGGTACCTAGAATACTGCAATATTCCCTTTGGCTCCCAAAAACCTAAGCAATGATAACACAACTACTCTTAACAGTACTCTCAAGGTAGCACCAAGAGGTGTGATCTACAAACATGGTAAAGGAAGAGTTGGCAAATTTCAACTGCTCAATTTAAGGAGGGAAGCAGAACTCAGATCTTGCATAAACCACAGAAAAATAAAACACTGCATAAAACTACGAACTTCCTCCAGTCACAATCTAATAGCAAGAGCCCAATCCTCTCAGATCAAGCTGGGCATGCGCTGGCATCACTGGGTCAGGCTTCTCAAAAGACTTAAGTGAAGGAACCCCTTGTTTCTGGATCTTCATAATCTTAAACATGTACTAAATGCCTGTCGAGACAGGAGCACCTCCAGGTAGATGTGCAAGCGCTTTTTCAGAGCTCTAGAAGGCTTTCATGGAAAAATATCAACTAAACATTAAGTGAAAGAGAGAGGAAACACAGCAACTGAAGGACAAGCGTTAACTATGCTTGGATTAGACACAGCATTTTCCTCCCTTAAATCTTATTTACATCATCCACATCCATAATAGTGTCATTTAATAATTTATTCTGCATACAGCATATCAAAATTATTCCTTTACATAAAACCATATTATTTATATTCAAGCAATTTTTTTATTTTCTTTTTTTGAGAGTCCTGGAAAACGAACCCAGAATCTGGCCTGCTCACCAAACAGACAGAATACACGCTATGAAAAGGTAACTTCCCCCCACACCCTTCTCCCCCATGCGCTTAAGTTGACTTGGGCAGACCAATGTCAAAAGCCGTTTGGACTCCACGACTGACCAATCCCCAGATCCTTGAAAAGCCAATTATCTAAATTAGTAACAACTCCTGTCACTATTTTTGAAGCTGGCACATATCCCCAAGATAGACATTAAATACCCATTTCATGTAAGCCAAGTTTATCTACACAACCCCAGAGCCAAGAACAGAAAGCGTTCATCATTCTTTTCTCTTGCCCTACTGCAAGAATTTAAGCTTTTTAAAGCTCTCTTTCAGGATATGTTCTGCGAGGTCCTACTTTAAGAACCACTTATGCAACAGCCAAAGCAGCTCATTGTTTCTGTGGACAGAAGAAGCAACAGAGGCCCAGGGATGGCAGTCAGCTGTAGCAAGAAGCCAGAGGCAGTAGCTCAGGATTCTGAAATCCTCTGCTCAGGATTTCCTAGAAGCCAAGGCTCCTTGTTCCTAATGGCCATCCCACCTTGGCAGAGCCTTCTCATTGCTGCTCCATCCCTTTGGATGCCACCTACTTCGGCATCTCCTGCTGGCAGAATCCCCAGCTCTACTTCCACCTGTCAACACTTTCCTTCCACCCCACTACCCTGCCCAATTTGGTAACAGTTGTTTGGTTGCCAAAAGAGAAAGACGTCTATGTCGCATGAGCTTGCATGAAACCCCAGATGCGTGGCAGACCACCAGCAGTTTCTCAGTAAGCACTAGCCTAGGCTACCGCCAAATTCAGTCAAAGTTTTGGCTTAACTGGGTTACCTCTAAGTGTAGAGAGTGGTAGGCAAGTCTTGAATAAAAGAGGTTTCTTCCATCCTGCAAGCTCAAACTACAACCAGTGCAATATGTACCGCTCAAGATGGAGATTTTTAACGGTACAGCTGACTGAACCCCTAAATCTAGAAAAGCCCGAGGATGAAGGCCATCCAGCAAATTGCATTGTACCTGTCGATGGAACATCTGGTGAGGCCATCGAAATAACTGAAACCATCTACAAACCCTTGCCCTCCACCTCTCAGCAGGTTAGTTGGGCAGACACTGGACTTATTAGGATCAAACAGAGATACAGAAATACCTTGTTCCCATTATCCATTTACCTTGTCCTGAGGGCCTGCCAGGCTGCATCAATGTCTGCGTACAGGTTTTTCTCAGAGGGCTTGCCGGTGCTCACCCCATAGCCAGAGTAGTCATAAGAGAAGACGTTGCAGTTGATGCGGGAGCCAAGGCCAATATAGAAGCTGCACATCTGGCCCAGGTCCACGGCATTACCATGCGAGAAGAGCAGCGTGTACCGGCCAGTGGGGGCACAACGTACGAACATGCAGCCCAGCCTGTTATCCCGAGCCGTGCGGGAGAAGAACACTTCCACGGCATCCAGTTCCCGCTGCGAATACTGCCAGTCCGCCCGCTCGCTCAAGTGCAGACTGCAGGTGCCCGATCCCGTCGGGGTCCCTGCCCCGGCTGCCGCCCCGGCCTCCTGCTGCTGCTGCTGCTCAGGCTGCAGCACGGTGTAGGTGGGCTCCGGGGGCAGGAAGGCCAGCTTGGCAGCGATGCGGCTGGGGCAAGGCGGGCAGCAGAACAGCCAGCAGAGCTCGCCCAGAGAGAAACCGTTCATTCTGGGGCCTTGTTCTGGCATCAGAGACGCCGGAGAAAAACTAACCTACACTGGAAAGAAGTCAAACCACTCACCGACCCAGAGCCCTCCTCCAACGCAACCCGCGCGCCTTCCTGCAAGGCGACCAGCTGCCCTCCCGAAAAGCAAACAACGACAACCTTAGAGGAACTGCAGTTCAGCAAAAAACGGTGAAGCTCTTCAAAGCCTGAAGATGTGATTATTAAAAAAAAAAAAAACAAAACAACCAAAACACACCAAAAAAAAAAAACCCAAAAGACTAACCCCACAAAATATAAATGAAGTACAACCAGCCCTTAAAAACCCCACGACTAACGCTACAGTAACCGCAACCCTCTAAAACGCCACCCTAGAGCCCCTCAAAGAAAACACGCCACACGTACATGTGCGCATTTACGACCCGAATCCCCGCACCCTACGGCTCAATGCGGCGCTCCAGCGCTAGCGGCGGGCGCCCCCCGCCCCGCAGCCGGCCCCCCAGCC
>NW_009648559.1:656330-680091 GCF_000708025.1 Charadrius vociferus | reverse complement strand
GGGGTGGCAGTGCTGCTCCCCGGCAAGCACCCGGTGGCCTTGTGTCTCGCTGCTGGAGCGTTGCCGACGTAGCGTCCTGTGGAAATGCGACGAGAGCGGCTCCTGGGCTGGTAGCATCCAGCGCCCCGCTGTCCCGGTGGGAAGCGTGCTGTGCGTCCCAGGCTTGAGAGCTGTGGCGACCTCAGTGTCTGTTCGATTTGGCTGCAATTGGTCAGAGGTTTCAAGAGATACCATAGAAAACTTCCAGACACGGTGCAATTGCGGAAGCCTCATTTCCTTAGAAATTGGGCTAATAATCCATATCCCCAATAATTCATTGAATAAATCGTTTAGGGCATATGGCAGAACCCGTGAATTGGTGGGTTTGGTACTGTGTCTCTAACACGTTCATTGACCCAGAGAGTAGAATGCAAAAGAGGTGGGCAAAAGACAACGTATTTATGTGTAACATTCTTTTAGTAAAATTCTGATACTAACCCAGGTCATAGCTATACAGAATCACAGAGCGGTAGGAGTTGGAAGGGACCTCCAGAGATCATCCAGTCCCATCCCCTGCCAGAGCAGGTTCACCTAGAGCAGGTTGGACAGGATCGCATCCAGGCGGGTTTGCAATGCCTCCAGAGGAGGAGACTCCACAGCCTCTCTGGGCAGCCTGTTCCAGTGCTCTGTCACCCTCAACGTAAATAAGTTCCTGCTCATGTTGAGATGAAATTTCCTGTGTTCCAGTTTGTGCCCGTTGCCCCTTGTCCTGTCGCCAGGCACCACCGAAAGCGTCTGGCCCCATCCTTTTGACACACAACCTTTAGGTATGTATAAGCATTGATGAGATCCCCTCTCAGTCTCCTCTTCTCCAGGCCAAACAGATCCAGGTCCCTCAGCCTTTCCTCACAACAGAGGTGCTCCAGTCCCCTGGTCATCTTTGTAGCCCTCAGCTGGACTCTCTCCAGTAGTTCCCTGTCTTTCTTGAACTGGGGAGCCCAGAACTGGACACAGTACTCCAGATGTGGCCTCACCAGGGCAGAGTAGAGGGGGAGGATGCCCCGCCTCGACCTGCTGGCCACACTCTTCTTGAAGCACCCCCAGGATGCCATTGGCCTTCTTGGCCACAAAGGCACATTGCTGGCTGATGGTCAACTTGCCGTCCACCAGGACTCCCGGGTCCCTCTCTGCAGAGCTGCCTTCCAGCAGGTCAGCCCCTAACCTGTACCTGTGCATGGGTTTATTCCTCCTTCGGTGCAGGGTCCTACACTTGCAGTTGTTGAACTTCATTATGTTCCTCTCTGCCAAACTCTCCAGCCTGTCCAGGTCTCGCTGAGTGGCGGCACAGCTTTCCGGTGTGTCAGCCACCCCTCCCAGTTTTGTGTCATCAGCAAACTTGCTGATGGTACACTCTGTCCCTTCATCCAGGTCAGTGATGAATATGTTGAACAAGATTGGACCCAGTACAGACCCCTGGGAAACACTGCTAGCCTCCATCTAGACTGCTGTGCTGATCCCAACCCTCCAAGCTCTGCTATTTGGCCAGTTCTCAGTCCACCTCACTGTCCACTCACCTAACCCACACTTCCTAAGCTTGCCTATGAGGATGTTCTGGGAGACAGCGTCAAAAGCCCTGCTGAAATCGAGGGAGACAACATCCACTGCTCTCCCCTCATACCCTTAAATTAATTAACCAGCACTGTGTCCTTGCTGAAAAAAAACCAACCCTGTAATGTAGCCCAAGTGAAAATATAAGGAAAATTACACCTGTGCAGCTGTACTTATTGTGTAATTCCTGTACATCCAACCAGTGCCCTGACTTCAGGTATGCCGTGCACATCCACCCCTTTATGGTGCTCTCCTAATGCGTGTCCATGACCTGACACACTACCTAGGAGGAACAAAGTTTTAAAAACTCAAGAACATTGAGCTGAGGTCATTTCATTAGTGACAAGCCTGAGGCAGACTTCTGTTTCAGTGCTAACATTTGCCAATGCTAAGAAAGTTTGTTCAAATCCTGTATACAAAAGAGTCAGTCATGCGTGATATTCCTTTGTCTTTGGCATGTCAAAAGTAGGACCAACCCCCATCCACATCAATCTTTCATTTAGTTTTGCTAACAATGGGAATTTTAGAAACCCTAAGTTCAGCCAGCGATAATTATGTCTATGCTGACTGTTAAGGGAGAAAATGAAGGCTGTGTATCTCCAACCAGCTTGAAAGCGTGGTCTCTGTCATGGACAGACTGTTTCCTCCAGAGGACAGAGAATACCCAGTTTATAAAACGTGTCCCAGGCATGTCCCGCTGGGAGAGTAACAGGGCCCGGAGATGGGGTAGGGTAATGAAGCATGTCCCACCTGCTGACGCTGGGATCCTTCAGGTAGCAGAGACAGCCTACGCGCCCCACGTACAGACTGTTTGGATGTCCGATGAAATTGTGAAAGTGATTCCTGCTCCACAGAATGTGATAGAAAAATCCAGATAAAGAAAATATAGAATAGATAAAGAGGAACCCTGTGAAATTCCTTGTGGATCACAAATGGCTTCAAGCTCCACCTACACTGTTACCAGAGGCACTATTGATATTCTGCCGGAAGACTGATACAACCCTGAGAAAACCCTGGTTATACCCTGAGAAGTGATTTGCCTGATGAGATCTGAGAAAAGCCTGTCTAGTGCTGCCACTACGCGTCCCTCTCACTGCACGCGCACTGAAACCAAGATAAGAGCTGGAATGTGGGCATGCCCCACCAACTGAAAGTAACATTTCTCAGAGCCCTCTCAAAGGCAGTATGACTCGCCTGGAGCCAGACAGCAGAGGCTGTTATATCATGAGTAGATTGCTACTCCAAAGAATAGACAATTAAAAGGACAATATTTCCCATGCTCCACCCTGGTCCTTCCTTAGGTCATGTTTATAGTAGTGAGATTAAAGTGTCCACTTTGAATCCAAGGGGAAGTGTCATGAAATTTGCTCCTTGAGTCAACTGGGCTGTACAAACCATATTAGTTAGAGTTTCTTCATTGTTCTCGTCATACGCTCTCTGTCATTTTCATTAATCTCAGTCCATCTCTCCTACAATAAAATAGTTCCTGCACAGTGGGTGCCTCCTCGGGAAAGGTAACATTTGCCAAAATCTTGGAGAACAAAATGAAAAAAAAAGCAAGAGGGAGCCACTGAGATGGAAATGATGCTGGGTGAGAAGGATGGAAATGTAAGGAAAGAGTTCCTGAATACTGCTGTCATCATGGCAAGCTGAAAACACAGCATCCATGAGTTTGTAGCTCAAGAAAGCAAAGCAATCAGGACTTAAAATTAGCGCTCATTCAGTGTGTATCCCGTATCCCGAGTTGTCAAAAGGGACTTGTAATGAACAAATGCTTAAGAGAGAATTTTTATCCATCCGTTTCTGTGCTGTTTCAGTGGCAACCACATCTATGACCTTCCAGGATCCATGGTAGTCGTGGGGGGTTGTGTTGCAGCTTGCTGGGCTGAAGAGTTGGCTGTGGAAAGTTGGGCACAGACAGCTTCATGCCTCTCACACACCCCCTGTCCCTGGCGCTGCCCAGAGCTTGGTTTATTCTAATATTTTAGACAAGTCTCAGAACTGTGCTAATTACAGTAGCCCACCAAACAGCCGTGCTGGCTACTTCCACCACCATAGATAGCTTTGGTTCCTCATAGCTTGCTCCCTCCTTCTTCAGCCACCTCTTTTGCTAAAGATGTCACACTTTTGCTGGGATGAGGGTGTTTCCAGGATCTTCTGACATCATTATGTCCAGGTACTCAACTATGGTGGGCACAGAAGGACAACAAATAGGGAGCGTTCCAATTTTTCTCCTGCTCAGTCTCTGAAATTGCCACTTGAAGAATGGCTATTTTGGGTCTTTTCTCTGTGTCTTCCCCTCAATACTGCTGCTTCAGTCCAGCGGTCCCTCTTGTCTCATCTCTCTTTTCCCCCAACCCCATACTTCCCTCTGCTCTATCATCTCCTTTTCATTTTGCAGCCAGCAGGCGTCTGCATAGTTTTCACTTGACCAAATACTGTGAAAATGCTCAAGAAAAACAAGTATTTCTGCTTGTTCTGTTACCTCAGAACTCATCTTTTTAATGATCTGTAAATAAAGATGTCCCTACTGCTGTGCCTTATAACTAACGTGACACTTAACACTCAGTGAAGTACCCTGGTTCTTCACTAAATGTTAATATATGGCCTGCAAGGGTAGAATAGGCAAGTATTTAATAATAAACAAGTTGTCAAGCCTACTAAGAGGTGGGAAGTAACCCACTGGAAAACGTGTATCTACGAGACTTTTACTATCAGCCTTTAATTAACTGCTGATGGACCTAGAAAGATGCCTCAGGTGAGCAGGGAGAATCTTCACATAGCTACCAAAAAGGTAAATATAACAAACAGAGCACACAGTGGTTGGTTATGTCTTGATTATTCCCACCGTGTCCCGTAGTCTCCCCATGCCTGTTACAGGGGCAGAGCACTTGGCGCGCCGCTTCCTTTTCCTGAAGGCTCGATAGGCAAAAGAATAGGCGAGAAGATGGTGAGGTTGAAGCCAAAGAAGACACCTGGCAGCAGCTCTGTGAAGATTATGTATCTTAAATGTTAACCATGCCTAACTTCCTGCTGCCGCCTGCCAACTGTGCGGCTGTTCCAGCTGGATAAACAGCCCACATCTAATACCTCCACACGTGCAGCCACCATCTGATTGCAGGACTGGGTACAAACGCCAAATTCAGACGAGGAAGTTCCTCCATGCATTTTTGCTTATTTCCTGGAAAAATAGTGCAGGAAGAGTGCAAGTATTATTTCTTACTGCCCACGTGAGTGAGTATCTGTGCATCTCAGGCCTGTTCTAGGACACGTTACAGCAGTAGCAACACCGAAAGGCAATGTCTCCCCCAGTTGAAGCACGAGGCAAGAGATCACACTGGACTCTACCAAACCGAGGTGCAGGGGAAATAATGGAGCAATACTAATCAGTGTGCTTGGCTGTGTTCTCATCAGCCAAGTCACCATCAAGTTCTTTGCGGTTTTTAGGCAAAGGTGTGCTGGAAGGAAGGACTTGAAAGAGAAAAATTAGTTGGCTCTGGGGATGGATAGAGGACTCTCCCAAACACAAAAGCAGCAGATATAGCGGGGAGCAGTGTGTCTGAAAAGGCACTGCATGGACAGCAGATGGTGGCATCAAGAACTTACTGGAGACGTATATCACTCCTGTGCTAGTGAGAAGAAGATGAAATGTTACATGAGGACACGCTGTGAAAAGCTTGTCAATGAAGTCAGGAATGCTGTATGGGATGTGCTACAGGCACAGCATTAGCCAGTGGAGTTAATAAAAAAAAAACAGATGGGGATGTATTAGAGAGGCCTCTAGAAAGAACCTGTGATGCAGCCAAACTCGGTGGGGAATCAGGATTTGAAAGCGATACCTCCGTCATGCACTTTGACCAGCAGTGTCTCATTGTTTCCATGTATTCTTCCATTTGCTTGTCTTTACTTGTATAATTAGATTTTAGCTTTTGGTCTTTTCCTTCTTAGTTTCACAGGCACTAATAAGGAGTAATAACAAGGTGTCAATAACTTTCATTTAAGTTTTTTAAAGTGAGCAGCTCTTTAGAAACATAGAGACAGTTTCAGGTTTCTCAGATAGGTATGTAAAACCTACTGTTGCTGCCACCAGCAAACCGGTGCCAGGCTAACGCTCAACCACTGCTGCAGAGGAAGCGGAGAGCAGAGGGAAGGGATGGATGAGGAAGGAGAGCCAGACAGCGAGCCCCCGAGGACTGGCCTTGCTGCTCCTGCTGCTGCCAGGAGGAAGGGAGAGTCAGGGCAGGGCATGCTACTCCTGGGACACGACGGGTCCTCCACCCCACAGAGACCAGCCTCCCTCTTGGCAGCAGCGCACGGTGTTCCTTTCCAAGATGCTGCCATAAGCAAAGCAGGCACTGGGGCCACGGCTCTTCATCCGCCCTTGGCAGTCCGACACCGCTGCACGCTTTGCAGATAGCTTAAGCTGGTCCTCGCGCTCAGAGTGGCTTTGAAGCTCGAGAGGACTGTGGAGGTTTCCCATCACGCAAGCTGCCAGAGTGCCAGACCCTGGTCTCTGTATAGTCAAGACTTTAAGATGTAAAACCTAAATTAGTCACCCAGGGTAAGCGAACTAAATATAGCCTTCAGTAGATGGCCCATACTCGTGTTTTTTCTGTTGGGTGTATCCTTCCCTACATTGTGCCAGTGGAAAGAACTTTCATTTCTTATTTCTCTTTCTGCAGCCGAGCAAGATTGGAGCAATTTCCTGCCACGTAAACCCATGTAGCATTAAACTTACAGGTCTATATGGATAAAAATGCATCAATTACTTTACCAGAATGAATAATAATAAAAAAAAAAATAGTAGAGAAAACCCACAGAGCTTGAATGATCGATTTCTTGGGAAGCATGAGTCTAAGATAAATGACACCATTCGGGGTTGAAAAGAGGTTTGCAGGAGTCTAATCAAGGCCCAGCTATCCTCAGATTTGCTGTGAATACCTTATGAGAAGAATGGGGAAAGGAAAACAAAGATGTACAAACATCAAAACTTAGGGGAGGGATGGTGGGGGGGAGGGGGGAGAGGCAGTTATGTGATACACAATGAGGGTTTAGAGTCTTGATTTGCAGTGACTGCATTTTATGCCTGTCACTGGCAAATTGACATTTTAAAGATATGTTCTTGACTGCTTTTTCATGTCAGTATCTTTGTTCAGGCTATATCTGGGCTGATGAAAGGAATTTCAATTAAGGATGAATCCTTTCCTTACTGTATTGAAATGCACAGGGTGGGAGCAGAGGGAAAATGAAGCAGTGAAAGCTCTATAGGGAGTTCTTAAGGCATCTTGCTGACACAGGACAAGATAGTTTAGGAACGCCTGGGGCAGTGCACTCTGTACCATGGTTTACTGCGCCTTGACAAAGAAGCAGTGTGCATTCACCTTAGTGCCTACTGCCTGAGGCCATATATCATTCAAACAGGGGGCTAAGGGTTTAATAAATCCCAATCTAGTTTGGTCCTCAAGGGAACAGCAGTCTATAGTCATTCAGGAGTGGCGGGGAGGATGGCTGCATAACCTGGCAAGAAAAGGCTGATTTTTGCCCTGTGAGTGTAAGCAGTGTCATGGGAAACGAAAGGGGTTGTAAATCTGCATAGCTATATTGGGAAGAACTGGGATGAAGCATAGTGTAAGCCTTAGGGAAAAGAAGTGCGAAAAATTGTAAGACATGGATATGAAGACAATGCATGAGAGAGAGGAAAAAAAAGAAAAACAATAGAAAACCCATAGAGGGGAAAAAAACAAAGAAAAAAGAAAAAAGAAAGGAATACTAATTGTAGGAAGCCACATCAAAACCACTTTCTCTATCTACCTTGGAGTCACCTAATACTTGGGGTGAAAGGCAAATTAGTTCCCGCTGAGCACATTCACATAGATGTATTTCTCTTTGCATTCATGTCCTTGTCCACCATTTTTTCCATCTTACTCCTTGGTGGGAATTCTCGTTCTGCCGATACATCCAGGATGCTCCCTAGGCACGCTGGCTCCCAGCTGGGCTCCCAGCGGCCGTGGTGACCTTCAGAGAGCAGCTGATTCCCGCTCTGCTCCCAGTCCTGCGTTCAGCGTGGATGTGACAAGTGCACTGCAAAGATCCTTTAGGACCTCTCTGTGTAGGCTGTAACTAGCGCCTTCCTTCAGGTCTGAAACTGCAGTAAGCACTGAGGCATTGCTACCAAACAAAATCTGGGCAGAGCCAGAGCTCTGTGTCGCTGTGCCTAGACCAATAATCAAGCTGTCAATTAAAAGCTAGTTTGTGTATGTCTACACCACTACAGAGTCATTACTGTGACCGAGATGTAGCATTCATTACAATAATTCATCTATTAAGATGATCTGATTTATCAGCAAGAGCCAGAATTACGGTTCATGTGGTTTACACTTGTGCAGATACTCAGGGGAGAGGCTGTCATGTGTGAAATCCCGATCTGAGTAGCTGCGTACAACTGCCAAATCCCATATATGACACAGGAACTGAAGTAGAGAACTTCCAAATTCTCCTGCAATAATGTGGAAGCTCTGACGGTGTATCACATTGTTTCCTGAAAAAAAAATAAAAATCAAAACTAGACGAAGTGTTTTTTGTGTTTCCTCATTTTCCAGAAATCACCAGAAAACATATGTTTCGTTTCATCATAAACCTCCAGGGGATTTTCAAGGTCGGTAGAGATAAAGCTCAGGCTCCCATTCATGAGTACTGGTCGTGTAATTAAAATAGAAAAGTACATTTAGGCTTATGCATACTACTGTCTGTCAGAAATCAGCAATGCTTTATTGAAGCATTTGTACCCTTCCAACTGTCTGTGAAATGAAAACAATCTTCACATACAAACTCTGCACCCTATTCTTTGGCTGGAATAAACCTATTATAATTAGCTTGAATTTAATTTTTCAAAAGTGCAAGCGCAGAAGGGCCAAGGGTGTGTTTTATTTCTTATGGGACCCACATCGATTTTTTGTTCTCAACGTCACTCGAGCTCTGTTTTCTCAAATCATAGAGACCAAAAAATGCCATTAGTCTGAGACCATAGAATCATAGAATGGTTTATGTTGGAAGGGACCTTGAAGATCATCGAGTTCCAACCCCCCTGCCGTGGGCAGGGACACCTCCCACTACACCAGGTTGCTCAAAGCCCCATCCAGCCTGGCCTTGAACACCTCCAGGGATGGGGCATCCACAATTGGGATGGAGCTTCCACAAGTCCATCCCTGGACTCACTGAAAGAGGTGTAAAAAAAAAAACCCAAAACCCCAGGTCACGTGTTTTCACCTGGAGCATGCATTTGAGGCTGGAAACCAGAAAGCCCAACTCTCAAGTGTTACCTGCTGCTCCCTTCCTTCTCGTTAAGCTGTTACCTCCCCTCTTCTCCCCAGAACGCCAGGATAAAACCTGTTCTCCCATTGTTCTGGTAACGC
Organism: Charadrius vociferus; assembly: GCF_000708025.1. NCBI lineage: Eukaryota > Metazoa > Chordata > Aves > Charadriiformes > Charadriidae > Charadrius > Charadrius vociferus. The sequence goes on along the minus strand of NW_009648559.1, from coordinate 671,092 downwards.
GCTTTTATCAGTGCGTAAGGAAGCAGGGAACTGAACGGTGGGACATATTCCCTCTTGACTGGCGGTGGTCCCGCGGGTCGCTTTCCCTGTCACTATGTGCTGGTGGCACTCTTTCTGCCTCCTATGGCAACGACAGCAAGACGCCTAGAACTGCTGCCTGCCCCAAGCCTGCTCTCTGTTTTTGCAATACCCATCTTGAATTCTCCACCTGGACATTCTGGCAACAAACAAGGGAAAACTTTGAGTGAACAGATCCCCTGGCAAAATGAATCTGGAGGGAAGAGGTGAAGCCACCAAAAGTGCTGCGGTGAATCTGAGTATCCTCTGTACGCAGCACTGGCGGAATGGACTGGGCCTGGGGGACCAATGGAGGATGCAGCTCTTCAGGGGAGGAGCAGACGAGCAGAGATGCTCCTCTCTGTGAGAACTGCAATACGAGGCAGCCGAAAAGACACGTTTTGGCTTTGTTCCTCACTAACTCCCTGCGACTGTTGCCATTGCTTAAAACCAAACATGGCACCTTTTTAGCTTGAGGAGAAATTCTGAGGAACAGAGAGAAGAAGAGGGGGCACTGAGCTGAGAGAGTCCCCTGCGCTGTCTCAGAGGCATTTTGCTGGCAAACTGCATTACCACACATTGCCTTTTAGTCACTGCGGTTTCCGAAAGATCAAACCCTGCTGTTCATAGTCTAGGGGAAGTTTCCTGGAAAAGTCTTCTATATTTGGTCCCTAACATCTACAAACCAATACAATTACATCCAAGCACAGAAGCATAAAAAATAGAACCGAGTGACCTTTTAGGAGGTCTCCCAGTCCTGCTTGGAGGCAAACCCATGTCATGGCTAACTAACATGTTTCAACCTGTTCTTAAATCCTTCTAGAGAGGCAGCCATAGGCAATCTAGTCCATTGTGTCTCCATTCTTCCCATTGCATTTTTTTTTTCTTAATTTCTAAGCTATGTATTTCTGTGATTGAAGCCCACCCCCACCTTTCCTACAACCAACATTAAGAATAGTCTCTTTTCCTCTTCACAGCAGCTATTTACATATTTATGATTACCTCTATTCAGGCATTTCTTCAGATTATTGCAGTGCCTTCAACTTTTCTGTGTAACTTCTGCTTCTGAGTCATTCCTGTTCTTCATCTCTCTCAAGCTGACCCACAACTGTCCTCAAGCGCGGAGCCCCAGGCTGGACACGGTACCCCAGCTGTGGCCTTACTCATGCTGAGTAGCACAGTAGGATGATCTCACAGCTTATAGACTGCACTTTCACTGATCTAACCCAGTATGATGTTTGCCTTTTTTTCCTCTTTTTTTTTTTTTTTTTTTTTTTTTTTTTTTTTTATTAAGAACTGCATGACACTGCTGGCTCCCACAGAGCCCGCAATCCACTCTAACCCCTATACCTTGTCAGCCAACTGCTGCTCACTCTGTTGGCTCTTCACCCCATTTATTTGCAATTGATTATTCCTACCAACACGCAGAACATCCCAGTTGTCCTTATCGGGTTGCATTTATCCACTTCTAATACAATCAACACACTCGGCACCTGCGGAGTTGCAAACAAATACAGCGCTGAGTACAGGGGCCATGCTCAGGTCAGCCCTGCTTTTTTAGGAAGGACTTAATAATCTTATTTTTGGACCTCTCTATAGATGCCATGCATTGCCATGGCTGTTGGCCAGCCAGGGTGACGGAGAGGGTCTCCCTGAGCCCCCCTTGTGCTGGCCATGGGTGGGCAGCAAGCGCACGACTGTGTGGTGAAACGCCGACCCTACCCAACCCGTACCCCACCAGTCAGCCCGCCCCCTCCCCCCGGCCCCATCGAAAAATGACCAGCAGAAGCAAACCCCCACATTTCTTTAGAGAGAAGAAACATTTGGCTTCTTTTTGACTCACATTGCTAGGGGAAAAAAAAAAAATTAAAAATTATTTACCATCCTGTGAAAAAAATAACTGTTTCCCCCTATTTTTGCTGAACCTGCTGTGCAACATCTGCTGTTATATATGAGGTACTCATAAATAGGGGAAATATGCTTATTCCAAAGATAGGTTTTGGGTTTTTTTTCTGAAGTGCATACAGCTTTCCACAGACTTGCCCCCAGTCTTCCAAAATCTCATATATATAATTATCAGACTGTACACATATGAACTCTCTGGCAATAGAGAACCGAGCGGAGCGGAGCCAGCCCAGTCATCCTACGTACCTTTGTCTGACAGCGGCGGTTAAAGAGATGTGCTGCTAATCACTTTGACTGCAGGAGTCTGGGCGTGCAGGTAAAAAGACACTCATTATTTACTGGTGAAGAGGCAGTAATGACATTCAGTGACAGTGATGCGGAGGCTAAACCCAGAAACAAAATAACCCAAGTTACTGTGATAGCAGATGAATGTTAAGTGTGCAATTAGATACTGCAAAATGAATGAAAAACGAAACAGATGTAAACCAGCTTAATAGTTATTTTGTATCTTCCTGCCAAGCATATCTTATTAAGGGTCTGTTATTGCTGCTTTTAAATCTCTGCTAACCAAAGTGTATCAGATAAGGAGAGCAATGTCATTTTCCTTCAGGGGTTACAACCCCGAGGTTCTGCCAAGCAAAGCTCATTGCGATAACCTGCCAGGGTGCTAAATAGTTAATGAGGTAACAACAACTACATTTGTAAGAAAGAAAAACAGTATATGGCCAGTCCCTTTTTCTTGAAGTCTTGAGATTTTAAAAATTAATGCTAAGGTACTGATAAACTACATGGTAATTTCCTGAGGAAAGATTAGAGGCTTGTGCAGAAGATAAAGCCCAAAGCATATGTTTGCCTGCCTTGGCTTTCACGTATTAACCGTATATATAATGATGGAGTAATTGGAACAATTCTGTGAGGGTCACAATTTGCTGAGAGCCAAACTACAGCTAAGCACACATTCCTTATTCTCCTACCACCACGAGAATCTGAATATCTCACTGCTTTCTCTTTGTTCAATAATAAAAAGGAGTTTGATGCTCGTGTCCGTCGGCAGGTAACAAAGACTGGATGCCATGGAAGATGATGCCTCACAACCCTTCAGAGGGGTGACCAGGCTGACAGATCATAGAATCACAGAATGGTTTAGGTTGGAAAGGACCTTGAAGATCATCGAGTTCCAACCCCCCTGCCATGGGCAGAGACACCTCCCACTAGACCAGGTTGCCCAAGGCCACGTCCAGCCTGGCCTTGAACGCCTCCAGGGATGGGGCCTCAACAACCTCTCTGGGCAACCTGTGCCAGTGCCTTACAACCCTCAAAGTGAAAAACTTCTTCCTAATATTTAATCTAAACCTGCCCTCTTCCAGTTCAAAGCCATTCCCCCTCATCCTATCACTACATGCCCTAGTAAAAAGTCCTTCCCCAAAGATCTTCTCTGTGCTCTGGTTATTAAGAGCAGACACCCCCTTCCCACCAGATATCAACCTGATTCACATCGGCAAAGGTTTTGGCAACCCTGTTAAATGCCAGAGGTGCGGTGTAGACCAGGGGCTCGCTAGCTTCATACAGACACCGAACTTCTATTCCGTAGTGAAGGCACTGTTGAGTAGGTGGACCAGGAATGGTACATAGCTCTGTGTAGCTGCGAGTCCACTTAGCCACCCCTTTTCGGTCTAACCATAGCCAGCTTGCAGTAAAAGTATGGGAAAGCAGAGGAGGAAGGTCTGACAAGTTCAGGAAGATACTGGAAAACTTCCTGTGTGAAACACGTTTTCCTCTTCCTGCACATTGGTCACTCAGGGGAAGAGAGGAAAAAACCCTTTTGGGCTGAGTTGTTCACACTATACTAAGAAAAACAGTGCAACTGTACTCTAGGGGATAGCATTACAGTAGACCAGGGCGGTACTGGGGTGAAGTGGGGCCCTTTTGTTTTACAGCAGATGTCACTACCTGAATTTTATTGCTCATTTCCAAGCAGTTTTGTGATTCAGCCTGGGAGGTGTTTATTTTCACAAGTTGCTATTACTCTGTGTTTCAAAAGGGAAACTGGCTCAAGTACGATGCACTTCTTTAGTTGCACTGAGATGGGACTGATTTTTTTCCTTACAGAAATTGGATGAATTTTGGCTCTGAACTGATTAAGGACTTTAATCTGGTGCTTAACTTGAAGCAGCCCCAGTACGTCCATTGAAATGAATAAGATTGTCCACATACACTAAGTTACTTGCCTGTTTTTCTGGACTGAGTCTTTTTAGTCCTGATCATTTAGCTTAATAAATGCAACTCTAAGCATAATTTTCACCTGGTCTGAAAAGAAAAAGGGGTTAAATAGTAGATCCTGTGGCTTCTGGGTTTTTTTTGTTGTTTTTTTCTTTTTTTCCAAACAAAGTTTTCTGTTTCCCTCTTTAGGCCAAAATGCAGTTTTTTGAGGGGATGGAAACTCCACTCTGTCACAGTCCAAATTTCAACATTGATGGCAACATTTGCAGTTTTGTTTGCAGTAATTTTTAACAGAAGGATTATTTCTCCCTCTTGGATACATTTGTTTCTTGTAAGCGCTTGATGCGGTGCATCCATTTGGCAATAAACCCCCTCGTTGGGGAGTTACAATCTGCCGGGTTTATTTTCTGCCCGAAGCTTCTCAAACAGAGTAATTCCCGAGTTAAATTTATCTGAACCAACATACGCACGGTTCGCACAGATGTTGAGTCACCAGACCCTCCTTTTCCTCACCCCGCTTCCCAGGCGTTCCTCCGACGGAAGCCAGTCATAGTCTGGTGAAACAGAGGTGAAAACGCAGCTTCACGTGTCAGCAAAAAGGCTCCTCAGTTAAGAGAGAGCCAAGGCAAGCTCCCCCTGAGGCCCTGGTGCAGGCAATGCACGGTGACCCACTTCTCCAGCTTGGGAGGCTTGGCCCATCTTCACAGACGTCAGTGAAACCAGGTCAATTAACCGCAGTGGAAGAGCTGGCCAAAGGAACAAGCAGGATGGAAAAGGGGTGTAAGTGATAAAAGAGGTAAACAGGGCTGGAGCTGAAGTGATCAGGGACCGTAATTCATGTGGCGAGACGATAAAGGTGAAGTTCAATGACGAGGTTGCCCTTGAGCCTCTTTTCCCTCCACGCGCGCTATTTCGTGTGACCCAGTTCCCCTTTCGGCTGTTGGCACTGGGGAAAAGCACGGTCCATTCTGAGCACGATTTTATTTCTGAGTCCGCTGGACTGAACAGAGGGTCCCAATTTACACTAAGAAGGAAACTTGGCCGGTGGGGTTGGATGGTGGCTTAACACCCCCTTCCTCTTCCCAGCGTGGATAGCTCGGCAGGGAAATGTTAGAACAATTAGCAGGGCCGGCAGATGTTCAGCCTGACTTCAGAGCATGAATGAAACCCTGGATCTGCAAACGTTGATCGCTTTCTGATTAAAACCTTTCCACTGACATATAGAGAGATCGATTAAAAAAAAATAATACGTATTTCTATGAACAGACCACCGCACAGCCTTGATTCACATGCGCACACCCAAAAGTTGTCGCCGGTTTGATGTGCGTTTCCTTCCCCAGCACCTCACTCACTGTGGCGCCCAGAGCTCCAGCCTGTCCTCCGCCAGCGGGGGACTTCTTGAGATCTCATCACGGCCCCTCGGTGCGGAGGCACTGGGCACCGCCTGTCACGGCTTACTGCTCCAGCGGCTGTGACAGGAGCTGCCTTGCTGAAATACAAAGATGATTGAAATGTTAATTGCTTAGAGGAGAAGGGCAGCAGCAGCGCTTGCCTGGCTGAAAGAGAAGCCCCAGGGCATTTACCTGAAGGCGGAGGAGGATCCTCCTTACGCCGGGGTCACAGCAGAGCGACTCCATTGCTTTCTGCCGAGTTTGTGCTTTTTTCCCCTGGAAGAGAGCGAGCTCAGGATCTCTTCTCTATTCATTAGTACAGCCTGACTTGGAGAAACTAACTTAGCAAGATGGGAAGTCAGCCATGAAATAAACTCGTAATATAAAAAAATAATACGTATTTCTATGAACAGACCACCGCACAGCCTTGATTCACATGCGCACACCCAAAAGTTGTCGCCGGTTTGATGTGCGTTTCCTTCCCCAGCACCTCACTCACTGTGGCGCCCAGAGCTCCAGCCTGTCCTCCGCCAGCGGGGGACTTCTTGAGATCTCATCACGGCCCCTCGGTGCGGAGGCACCGGGCACCGCCTGTCACGTCTTACTGCTCCAGCGCTGTGACAGGAGCTGCCTTGCTGAAATACAAAGATGATTGAAATGTTAATTGCTTAGAGGAGAAGGGCAGCAGCAGCGCTTGCCTGGCTGAAAGAGAAGCCCCAGGGCATTTACCTGAAGGCGGAGGAGGATCCTCCTTACGCCGGGGTCACAGCAGAGCGACTCCATTGCTTTCTGCCGAGTTTGTGCTTTTTTCCCCTGGAAGAGAGCGAGCTCAGGATCTCTTCTCTATTCATTAGTACAGCCTGACTTGGAGAAACTAACTTAGCAAGATGGGAAGTCAGCCATGAAATAAACTCGTAATATAAGTGAGGAAGCAATGACAGACGTCAGAATTACTGCTGCTATGCTTGTGTTTTGGGAGTTGACAGAACCCCAGCAGATCATTAGCAGGGGGCAAAGGCAGAAGTCCTTAGGCTAAATCTTGCCGTTGCTCCCAGTAATTGCCTTTTAAGCAACTGGGAGTTGGTAGGTGAAAGGTCTCGTACAACCAGAATGAACATTCTGTGACAGTAAATTTTTCTGACCGCAAGTCAGAAGCATCGAGACCCTAAATATACACGGCTTTGCTAATACTAACAGAGCAATGTAGTCTGTTAGAGGCTGCTTTCCTTAATTTTATTGTCGCTCGTACAGCCAATAAACAGATCGTGCTAGCTTACTGCAAAGATTTCTTTACACACAGATGGTATTAGAAAACATCCCTGTATATAAAATCTGTAAATACGCAATGAATTAGTTATCTGATATGCAATGCATTAGTTTTCTTTGCAATATCCCCCACAGGAAGCGAAGTATGTGCAGTGACTAAAACCAATATTATTACTTGCTTAGATAGAGCAATGCATCCTGTTGTTGTGCAGGGTAAGCTTTGACTGGAAAGGACTGTTATTGCAGCTTCAAATCATTCAAAACACTTTTTTTTTTTTTTTACTTTAAAAAAAAAGTGCGTTTTATTCACTTCTAAGTAACAACTGTTGGCATATTTTCTTACAGAAGACACTGTTGTGTCCGGCTATTACTCAACCACTAACACTAGAGACATTAAAGTTGCAGGAAACACAGTTCATCTCTTGCGTAGTTAGAAAGGAGTTGGCTTCCCAATTACCCTGGAAACTGGACTTGCTGCTGGGCAGAAAACCACAATTCACAGCGGAAAATAATAGTTGATATATGAATATCTACCTAAAGACTAATCAGCAAAACAAACAACGTATGAGGAAGATGACCAACATGACGTTGTTTGGAGGAAATTAGTCACCAGTATCCTCTTGCTTCTTTTTGTCTTAAAACATTAAATCACTGCCCCTCCCCAATTTAGTTGAGAACGGGTTAATACAATCTGTTATGAGTAAGAAATCAAGCTGTTTTCAACAGACAGGTGATATTTTACAGGCATCTGTCCGTTGACCACGTGCCTGTTGACTTCCATGGGTTAGCGCTTCGGGCTAGCACTTAATTCCAGGTGTTACTGCACAGCACACGGTGTTAAGGGTCCCAGCACGCGTCGGCACCATGAAAGACAGACATGAGAAACCAGGGGTAGAGGCAGGATCAAGTTTGCTTTGTGCATGGTCCCAACATACCTTTCGTGGTTTCCTGCTGTATTCACTGAGTCAATATGCACACCTCTGAAAGTTTTCTTTCCTCCCACTACTGGCTTCATGGCATACCATTTAGGGAGGATAACTGGCTAAATATTGCAGTGAGATAACCCTTTCTGTATCTGGTAACTGCACTGACTCTAACTTACAGCTAAATTATGCCAATGCTCAACCAGGAGCAATGGTCCCTCTCATGCCAACTGCGTGACGTACAAGCAGTAACTCTCAAAGTGTATGTTTTCTTCCTTCTTAAGTGAGAAGCTATGTGTAAAACATTCTGGATGCCAAGTACTACAGGACGTGCGTAACAAACAAATAAAAAAGGCCATGAGATGAGTCCAGGACTCATTGATGTCAATGGAAGTTTTTGCTGTTCATTCCACCACAGCCGATGGTTCTCCTGTCCCCAAGCCCCAGGCAAGATGGGACGGAGTGAAGTTGGTGCTGGGTAGCTATGTGGGTGGTGTGGCTTCTCCTTCAAGCTGGTTAAATGCTGTTTATTTTCAAAAAGCCAGTGCCTTTCTTAGTGCATACCGCTCTGTGCGTGCGCTTAGCTCTGAGGCTGGCAGCCCCTTTGCTTCTTTGGTTTTAATTAGGCTCTAATCTCTTGCAAATTAGCTTGATTGCAGATGTCCACTTTTATTAGTCAAAAAGATCTAACTAACACATTGTACTTAGAGCTTTCTAGCAAAAAAGAGATCTGGACTCACCACTGTTTCACACTAGGCTTCCCCAAACCAACAGCATTTACTGACACATAAGCTTTGGGGGCTGTAGGCAGCTTTGCCCTGTGTCCACTGCAGTGCAAAAGCACGTGGCTTACTGAACTGGAAACCACTGCCAAAACAGTCCGGTTTGATGTGTAAACCAGAAGAAAGGTCAGCATGCTGCGGAGCAGACAGGCACCAACACCAGTGACGTGTGTAGGAGCTGGAAAAAGCATCAGCCTCGGCGGGTGAATGTGATGACAAGGCAGTCTGGTGCTTGGCTGCTTCGGCAGGTCTCATCCGTCCCCCTGCGCGCTGCCTGGGGCTACCCATCATGGACACCCATTCCTGGGAGAAAAGAGCAACTCTGGGAGAAGTTCAGGGGTTGTCCACCTCTGGGTTTTGTTTTCAGGCTTTTTTAAATGTAGCTATTTCATTGAAAGAAAGAAAGAAAGAAAGAAAGAAAGAAAGAAAGAAAGAAAGAAAGAAAGAAAGAAAGACTCCTCAACGCAAACCCTAAAACACTGTTTTGAAGCTTTGAGAAAAATGCTATTTTATTCCCACCTCCCCCAGGAAATGACTCAGTACTAGAGAAACATCAAAAAAATAAATAGATCAGCTTAATTGTCTGTTAGTATAAAAATCAATTAAAAAAAACCCCCAACCACGCCACGAGATGTGCAGCTGGCTTGGCTGAACGAGCCTCCTACGGTCTTCCCCTCTCTTGCCTCTTTCTTCTGTGGCCTCCTACCCCACAGCTGTGTCTGCTCCGCTCCCTCTCCTTCCAACTGCTACTTCTTCAAACAAATCAGTGCTACTAAGAGTTGCGAAAAGGCCAAACTCCAGCTCTTCCACCTCATCTCCTGGTGTCAGAAGCTCCCGCAGAGTCACCTCTCCGAGCTCGCCTCCTCTTTCCTCAGCCGCAGCCCCTGGGATCGGAGCCGCGGTCATCCTGGTCATGCAGAAGTTCAGGACAGAGTCCGGGCTGCTGCCAGCAGCTCTGCGGGGAACAGGATCTTCTCCGCTCTTTGCCCTGAGGCCGTGATTTGGTTGTCCCAGCAGCAGGCTGTCTTAAGCAACTACTTACTGGTTGTGCTCGGTGGATGTATCCTTTAAGCCCCATGACTTTTCATGTCCTGGTAAACAATGCAAATATTTTCTGTGATCGCTACCCACCCAACATTTTCAGCCTTGGCTGTCCCTCAGCCTCTGCATGAGCCCGGGAGGGATCATACCGGTCCCTACAAATCACCATGCTTCGACACTGCGCTCTGGGTGGCCGTGCAGGGAGATTTCGGCATTTCTCATTTACCCACCACCGCTCCACGCGGGGCCCCGGGGAAAGGGCCACCTCACGCCTGCGAGTGAGCCTGGGGAAGGGGCCGGGTCCTTGCCAAGTTTGGCAGCTCCTCCAGCTGCAGATCAGAGCCGCGCACGGTGAGGGGGTGATGAGCTCGTAGCAAAGCGTGAGGGTGCATCTGGTGTGGATCACAGGGCTGACTTCATTTCCTTCCTCCCGGCTCCCTTGTCGCGCTCTGCCCAGCCATTTCGCCCGGGTCTGGCTGTTATCCAGTCGGTACCTAGTTTCCTCAGGGCAGAGCCACAGATAGCACTGGCTTCCCAAGGTGTGGGAGAGCTAGTCATCACTCGAATGAGCCTTCGCGGGCATATTATTTTTCTCAGGAGCCACCAAGTTACCCCAATGGCATCTGGAGAACATCCAGATGGAGCAGCGAACAGGCGCTTCCCTGTTATACCTGCCTGAACTGGAGACCGCAACCGGTACAACAGTGAGGAAGATTTCCATTCCCTTGTCCCACAAGGCTCCCATAAAAGCTGGAGACAGGAAACATTATCTGTTAGGGACTGATCAGTGTTTGTGCTGCAGCAGCTCTGGAGGCTCCCACTGACATCCTGCTCCTGTTATTCTGGGCACAGCCACCAGATTGAAAACAGACCTGGCCGCAAAGACTTTGCAATTGAACCCACCTACATGAATAAATAGGACCTGTCCCACCTGCAGAGGCACAGCTAAGGGACTTGGCTCTTCCCATCTAGCCAGGGCCACCAGGGATCACTGTATCTGTGCAACCTGCACAGCCTAGTCCAAGTCCAACATAGCCATCCTTGACCATGGAGGATGCTGCCGAGTCAGTACCCAGAGGGACAGCAGTAAAGCTGGAGGAAACTCAGCCACCCTCAGCTGGCCTTCCCCCCCCCCAGTAGGTTGTCATTTGATTAATGGTTCTGATGCTTAACCTCTCTGTCTTTAGTAATTGCCACAGATAACAAAGCTAGACGGACACCAGGGCTGAAACTCAACCCTGCACCCAGACAGCTGAGCCACACCACTTCTCATGCTTTACCAGCCTAAAAGTCTTTTGCTTATGTATTTAGAAAAGGGTTCACTTGATTTTTCAATACGTACTTGTTGCTGGCAACGACGGCATTGCGAAGAGTTCTTTAAGTGTAGCTGTGCTCCCGGCAGCTTCCTCAAACAAAGACTTACAAAAATTTTCACATTAAATCCAGGCAACTGCTCCAGCGACTCTCCTGGTAAGATACAGGGCAAAGAAGAGAGTTTTGATTTAGGTTCTACCAAATCTTCCCCTTCTTACTCATATCTTTTATACCCCTCAAACCCCTACAGGGGTATACAAGACAGTGTATGTTTTCCAGGAGAGGTTCAGTTGCATTTCATCTCTCCATCGAAAGCAACATCTTAAGTTGGCACTTAATTTATGACAAAAATGGCAAAAAACGAGATATACAGAAAAGCTTTGTCAGATATCCATAGGTATCCATTGACACCATCAATCACCAATCCCACTTTTATTTAATTTCAAAGTCATCGGTACATGCTTGGCTTGGGTGATACTAGGCTTGTGTTGTATTTAGGAGGGATAAGGGGGAAGAAAACAGAGGGGAGATAAACTAACTGTTTATGGAATATTCTTGAAGCCTTTTCTTTTTCTGTTTAAATGGCAGGAAAAATGTTTTGTCAAAGTAATTTTCTGGGGTTTCCAAGCTGGAATAAGAAGCTCCCAAACTCTGCAGACCCATCTGTGAATGTAGGGCTGCTTCTTGATGTTGAACGGGAAAGACTGAGTTAATTGCCAGCAAGTGGAAACTGTGCTATAATATCTTGGCGAAAGTATACATGATGAAGAGCTGCTTGCCCTGCTGGACTGGCGATGCTAATAACGCACACGTGTCTACTGGACTATGCGCCATTGAGAAGTCGGCTGTAACTGGAGGACCTGCGCGGTGTTGGCGTGGATGAATCAGAATGTGACAGCTGAGCCCAGGGCGGTGGGGTGAGGGGAGTGGGCTCGGGTGGGCAGAGGGATACGCGGAGGCTGTCCCCACGGCAAGCGCCGCCTGTGCCCATCCACCCCTGCAGGCAGTGCTACTATGAGCCAGATCCAGAGCACACGGAGACTGGTGGCTGCCTGGATCTGGCATCCTCCTCTGGCCTGAACCAGGCCACCAGGGCAGAAATATCTGACCTTGGGATCAGCAAAGTGCATGCATTAAGTGGCTGTAACGAAATGCTTATCACTCTCTCATTACTAAAGATTATTCTCCGATGTCTGCACCGCTTGCAAAACCTGGAACTGGCTGGGTTTGTTCCTCCCTTGTTCCTCCCAGAAGGTATACGCGCAGTCAGCGCTATTTAACCATTCCCAGGACGAGATGAGCTTTCCTGAGAGGAAATCAGTGTTTCATCCCCACCCAGAAAAATCAGCAGGACTGGATGAAATCCCGCAGCCCGAGGTCTGTGTGTGAGCCCAGGGGCATGGCTAGTGAGCACGGCTGCATCAGCCCTTTCAGTCCAAATGAAACATTCACCAAAAAAAAAGACTTAAGCCTCCGAATTTCCGTACTTCCAGCGTGAAACAGAGGAAGCCCAGCCTGGTTCAGCCCCCCCCCCCCTTTTTTCCCCCTGCGCTGGGGCAGCTGCGGGAAAGGGGGACACTCTCTTCTCTCGCCCACCGTACTGGTTATTCGTAGCCCTTTCAGGGATTTTGCAGCCCATATGTTTTGCTCACGTGCCTATATGCACACAGACACAGGTGTATACATCCGTACACGCACACACACCTACCGCAGGCATATATCCCTCCATACACACACACTTGTATGGTGACCTTCATCCTCCAGAAAGTTGGTCAGACTCATTTCTGCCATGCTCATATATTTCCATCAACAAACATACAACTCCTGCCCCTTTTCCCACAAAAGGAGGATGCAGAAGGGTAGGACGAACACGCCATGGGAGCGCAGCCCGGCGCTGCCTTACACACCGGCACCACAACACGACAGTGGGGGGCAATGGGTGGCCACGCTGGGCTCGTCTCCGGTGGTTGCGCAGCACAGCTCATCAGAGCTCAGCTCCAAACTGCTGTCTCCATCCAGGAAGGACCCTAAACACCTACACGGCTTTTGTACCAGCGAGCCTTCAGGTTCCTCGGGGCTTTGTTTAGTGCCCCAGAGCCCTGGGCACCCCACAGCAGCTTTCAGCATCCTCCCTCTCCTCCGGGCAAACCCTGGTGGCAGCCCAGCCCCTGGGGGCTGTCTCACCTTGTGTCAGCAATGCCGGTCTCCTCCGCCGCCCACGTGCACCATGTTTTGCTGTCACAAACACGTGGCCGTCCCAGACTCTTCTGTCGCTCGGGAGACCCCGGGTCCTGGAGCAGATTCCCCTAACTGCAGATTTTCATGCTGCTGAGGTTGGCTTTTCTTCCCTTCCCTGTTCCTGGGACAGGCCAAGGCATCTGGCTTTCATTACTTTTTGGTGCTCGACTCTAGGAAGCAAATTCTAGTTTGAGAAGGACTTTTTGCTTTTCACATCTTGCTTTGAAGAAACTACTGTTTGAAAAAAAAATGTTTTCCCACCCAATGTCATCACTGGTAATGCTGAAAGGCAGCTTTCAGCCTGTCGGAAACAGGCCTCAGGGAGACCTGAACACCTGCTAAAATCCTGCCCCGAGCCGGGGCCTCAACAAAAATCCCTCCACCGCAGTCCCCGTCAGCAAAATTCAGAGCCGGCCCATCGCCTCGGACAGCTTACGGGGCGGTCAGGCTCTCTTCCTCCAGCCTCAGCGTACTGGAGAGCAGAGGAGCCTCACGTGAAAACCCCAGACTGACAGACCCACCAGCAACGTCTCCCAGCTGCTAACGGGAGCCTGGTTGGGACGGGGCCGGTGAAGCACATGGCATCAGCTCCTGAAGCCTGCAGAGGTTCCCCAGCCCTCCCGCCCCGCGGCTGCACTGTGCCAGGCTGCACGCCTCAGCACAACTTGGCTTTATTCCTGGTGTAATGTACAGTGTTGGCTGTCTTCAGTTTGGGGGCCCTCACTACAAGACAGACATTGAGGTGCTGGAGCATGTTCAGAGAAGGGCAGCGAAGCTGGTGAGGGGTCTGGAGCACAAGTCCCGAGGAGTGGCTGAGGGAACTGGGGGTGTTCAGCTCGGAGAAAAGGAGGCTGAGGGGAGACCTTATCTACACTACCTGAAAGGAGGCTGTAGAGAGGTGGGGTCGGTCTCTTCTCCCAAGTAACAGGTGATAGGACAAGAGGAAACAGCCTCAAGTTGCACCAGGGGAGGTTTAGATTGGATATTAGGAAAAATTTCTTCACCAAAAGGGTTATCAAGCATTGGAACAGGCTGCCCTGTGGTGGAATCACCATCCCTGGAGGTATTCAAAAGACAGGCAGAAGTGGTGCTTAGGGACATGGTTTAGTGGTGGACTTGGCAGGGTTAGGTTAATGGTTGGACTCGATGATCTTCAAAGTCCCTTCCAACCTAGACGATTCTATGATTCTACAGGAGAGGCCCAGACCTGCCCACTTGGGTGAGCTGAACAACTCCACCAACCTACCAAGGCCAGGGAAGAGGTTACATCTACTGCATTGCTAACGCCGGGGCCCAGCGCAGCCAGAGTCAGCCCCAAATCCCTGTGCACGGGGCGTACATCACACTGAATGCACCCACAGAGGCATCTTCTCACCCATCCAGTGGGGTCACCCCCTGGAGACAAACCCAGACCAGAAAGGGCTGCGGACGGGAAAGGGGAGGGCAAGGAAGAAGGGGAAAATCATGGAAGTGATGGTCCCAGCAGGAAACCCAGATAAGAAATAAGCCATGAACTCTCCCAACCCGTGATTTGCTCTGCGGGAAGTATCTGCTGGCAGCCTTGCCAAGGCGGGTGTTCTCTTCAGCATCCAACACTCAAACTTCCTTCCTTCCCGTACCAGGCA
>NW_009648559.1:558716-656199 GCF_000708025.1 Charadrius vociferus | reverse complement strand
ATTCCTGCTTCATTAACACACCTGCAATTCCTGAACCATCTTTCATTTACGTCACTGGGACAGAGAGTGCCTTTTTATTTTTATTATCCCGCTGCCTACCGTGACAGCACAAGCAGGGAGCGCAGGCTCCAGCACAATCCCACTAAACAAAGAATGAAAATTATACACTATCGATAATGAGGGCCGTAGCCCGAGCTGAGCTGGGTGCTTTTGCAGCGCTTGGCTCATTACTCACTGCTGTCACTCAGACTCCAGCCTGAGAAGACCTCTGTGGACGCTGAAGACCCTGTGGGGCATGCTTGCTGCAAGTGACACAGCGGGGGAAGGATTCTCTTCCACGCTGTCGCCGTGCAGTCAGCAGCACAGGAGCAGCGCGCTGCATCTCCAGCCCTGCGCCGGTGGAGCTCCCCGGGGAACCCGGCTCTGCTCGTAACTGCTGGGGAGAACAAGAAAAAACACCACCTATAAGCGCTGCGGAAACACCGTGATACACGTCTAAGAGCAAAGCTGAGCGCCGAGCCGCGCTGTCACAGCCTGCTCCCATGGATAATGCTTTCCGCTGCTTCAGAGCAGAGCGCGGAGCGGTGGGATCAGGGAACTGCTGTCACTTAGCAACTGCGTCAACACCAGAACCCGAACCAAAGTGTTTGGAAGTGAGAAATTCCACTATTTTTTTGCTGCGGCTGTGCCCACATGCTGGAGCAACGGGAAGGGATTTGAGTCCTGGAGTGCCTGTGCCACCTACACAGCCAAGAGAAGGGCCCTTGGCCACGAGCTAGGAAGCAAGTACAACAGTGATTTGACTTTTAAGATGTAATGAGTCCTCCTGAAGCCTGAAACATGTGGTCAAAGAGGAATCAGCTTAAGCGTGTGCCGGGGACTTTACTTACCCCCAAACACCACTTTTGATCCTCTTGAAGTGGTAGTAAAGCTTGTCCTTCTGTACCCTGCAACACTCCGGTGGAAAAGGGGAATTTACAAAAAAAAAAGCCTCAAGATCTCTTGTTGGGCGGTCGGACGTGTCCTACACCGGGCAAAGTTTTGTCTTCCTGTAATACAGCCAAAATGAGAAAACATAATACTGACCACTGAGGGTACTCAGACCTCGTTATTATTCAGGAGTTTCAGGACTCATTAACTGAGAGCTTGGATTCTCACAGCAACGTATTTTCAAGCAGGGGAGAGGTGGTTGTTTGAGGGCTGAGGACACCTCGTAAGGTGAAGAGAGAGGTGGTGCCTTCCCCATCCTCCATATCGGCATCAGCCCACCTGTCCCCAAAACCAGCTCTCACAGGAGGCCGGGTTGGAAAGCGGAGCCTGGCAGAGGGGAAAAGGCTCATCGTTCAAGGGGAGATGAACTTGGTCATGTCACCCATAGCCCCAAACATCAATGTTTTCTGGGATTATTTTGTTTTTCCTCATTTCCCTATTTTTTGTTTGCGAAAATATCATTTTGGGGGAGGGATTTAAGATTTGTGCTTACAAATAAAACAGACTGTAACTTGCATAATGGGAGCAGTTCAGTTTTACATGGTTGTCTCTTGACATGTTTACACAGCTGGCCAGATACCATTAAAACATATTTTCTCAGGAGGCAGTGTGGTCTAGTGGAATAGCACGGGCTGAGGAGTCAGGAACTCCCACGTTGTGATTTTGGGTCACCAGTGATTTGCTTTGGTGCACGGACCGAGTCAATTAACCCCTCTGTGCTGCAGGATCCCAAAAAGACATCTCCTCGCCACAACTTGGTGTTGAGGATCAATGCGTTGACCCTGGGGTGGGAGTTGAGGATCAATGCGTTGACCCTGGGGTAGGAAAGGACGACGTCCCCATGTGGTACCGAGGGTCGAAAACACCCCAGTAAAGACTGTAGAGAGTTGTGTTGGCTCTAACTTTCTTCTCTGCCTTCACCTCTCACAGGTTTGGGTTAGACAGTGTCTGAATAAGAAATGATGCATCTGACGTGGTCTTGTGCAAGTCTTTCTGCTCCGAACTGAGATCACCCATAAGCACACCGCAAGTTTGTCCCTTTTCCTGGCGGTAAAGGAAGACAAACCTTCTCGTTAAGACCACCGCAGCTTTGCAGATCCTTCAGGAAGTGAAAAAGTGACGGAGTAGCAGTGCTGACATTTAGCCCAGGAACATTAATGGTTCAAAAGCATCAATTTCCAAAAAGCTGACGTACGTAACAAATACTACATCTGAACAGGAGCTTGCATGGCAGTGGGGTTGTGAGTACCATGAAACAACTGGCTCTAATTCTAGCTCAGACAGTTAAAAATCAAATAAAACCTAACGTGATATCAAACAAGGCCTATGCTGTGACACCATTTGAAGTCACAGCCTGCCTGCTTAGATTCCTTCAATTCAGGATACTTCTGCCATAGCATCGAGATTCCCGAGTAGACTTCGCATTTGACCCAGAAAGTGCACACACACCAATCCGTATCGCTTCTGGATGATGATGATGGAAATAATCCTACCAGAAGGTATTTTAGCTGGTAGCTAAATTGTGATCTTACCCATTAAATATCCTCGGTGTTTACTTCGCCCACTGTCGTTACGTCTGGTAACTGCCGTGTTTGCGTTTCACTCTGCTGTTAATAAGGGTTTTATTTGATGGAATATTGGAGATAATCCAGCAAAAACCCCGTTCCAAATCAGGCAATAGCTGTTTTGTTGCTTCACTCTGGTTCCTTTCTCCCCTCTCTCAGTTTCTCAGGGCTTGTAATAAAAAAGGAAAAGTCGCTTGCAAAACTCAGGGCCCGGCCTTGCTGATGGACCGTCTCTCTGGGGTTTTGTCAGCAGCTTCAGGGGATTTTTTGTCATCAACTTGAGTCATTTTAGAGAACTGCTCTGCTCTTTGTAAAGCAGGTTTCTGCAAGGGAGGCCGGGTGTGGGAACGGCACGGCAGCTGGCGGGCGGTGTGGTAGGAGGCACTTTCTCGGGGCTCCTGGGTACGGGGAAAGGATTTGTCAAGGCGTGAAGGAGACAGAGCTGGAGGTGGCTGCAGCCCGAGAAAGTCTTGCGGCTGTGCATCTTGTGGCCTGTGGCTGCTCTACTCGCTGAGGAGGCCAGCGGCACTTTTGAACTGACTCGGGGTCAGCGACCACATCAGGGTCTTGGTGCCTTCTCCCACTCCGCAGTTGTGCTGAGGGCTGGAGCTGACCCCACCGCCTCCCAGGAGCACTGGAGGTGCAGGACCCACGGACCCACCTCACCCACCCCCCGGGCAAGCGGGGCTCTCCCCAGCTTGACGCCTGATCGACCCCGGCTCCGTCCAGCCATGGATGGAGACAGCAGGACCCCTCAGCAGCCTGTTCTGTTCCCACACGGCACAAGCTCTCTGAGTGAAGAAGTTTTTCCGAATGTCCAAACTGAACCTCCTGAGCCACGGGCTGTGGCGGCAAAGCCCAGCTGCCACCTGCGGTTTGGGAATCAGACCTTCTCCTCCACTGCTGCCGAGGCAACAGAGCATTCAGCGCACGTTCTCTTCATGAGAAACAACCGAAAGAAACAGAAAGCCTTTTTTTTTGACTTACTTTTTTTTTTTTTTCTCCAGAAAGAGATTGTTCTTTTCTGGATGGCAGACTACTTTAACAGCAAAGAAATTTGAGCCTTCAGGGTATCTTTAACCCAATTTTAGAACCTGCTGGAAGCAGGAGTTATTAATGGACTTGTTGCTGGAAGCTCAGCTCCAGTGTTTTAAATGGCTGTGAAACATAGTCCTGATGGGAGAACGAGCACGAAAACAAGAGAAAAACAGGAATCTGTCTTCTGATATTCCCACCTCTGCTAATAAAGTTCTCTTTTCAATGCCGCAGTCTTGGTTCGTTTTAAAACAGTCTTGTAAAATTGCCTTGACACCTTATTAACATCGGTACAAAAACCCACTCACCCGCCCTGTACTGACACAGTGGTACCAGGGATGTTAAAACGGGGATTTTACAAACCTGTCAAAGGAAATCTGTTGCCTGAGCTCAGAGTGGGTGTACAGTCTGCGATGAAGTGTCATGCATATCTATAGTAGTCTATAAATATCAAATATTACCGTCTACTGAATTAGGGCTTTTGTCTTTTAGTAGCCTTCTTTATATAATTGAGACTTGCTTCAGCGGGTTTGCGCCAGTATTTCATTACCAGCTGATATATCCAGGTCAGCCTTGGTAGGTTAGTGCAGAACCCCACTCCCTCAGCAGGACCTGAAAATTTAGGTCAATTCGCATAACTTTGATGAATCTTTAGAACTAAAATGATTAAAGCGACAACTTCCATTGACTCCCCGCTGAGGTCTCTGACCTTAAATCACAGAGGTCACAAAAAATATGTTAAGAATCTAAATAAACTCCAATTCAGAACTCCCTCAGATTAAGCATCTCTGTGCAGTGGGGACATCAATATGGCTTAAAGGAAGTGCACAACACTTTATAGTTTCTTGATAATTAAAATTTTTCACAGGAATGTCACAAATCTCAGTGCGTACCTTTTTTTCCTCAAACCCACCAAATGCCTTTTTTAAAAAGACAATGGAAAAGGTTAAGCACTTCTAGTTAAGAAGGCATTTCCAGTTCTGCAAATGTTTCATAAAGCTGTAGCCGTCGAGTTTCAGGGTTGCATCGAATAAAATCAAGACATTTTTCAGTTAAAGGGTTTGACATTTTTCCACGTCATCTCAGGACAGATGCAAACATTGAGTGTTTGAGCTCCATGGGTACCATGATGAAGGCCCCTTCCTACGTCACGGAATAAATCATTGGGCAAGAACTTTTCGTGAGTGCACAGGACAACCACGATGACACACATACTTGGTATTAAAGGAAGAGGCCATGATTAGTTGATGCTGTGTAAAATCACTGTCCAAACTCAGGTTTTCTTTTACTACAGCATAAATTGTTCTGTTTTGAAGAGCCCTGCAGGAGCTCCAGGGGGTTGGGCAGTTGCATACTGGAGAGCGCTGGGGGCACAGGGAGGACTGAGTCCACCTCTGTACGCTGGTGCGAAAGGGACACTGCGAGGGGGGTCAGAAGCTGTTTTTTCTAACTATGTCTTTTATGAAGCAAGGATGCTCCATGCGTACTCGTGCTTCCTCCAGCAGACCGTGCCGGGGCAAGCGGACTGCGTCTTCCCCTCATATCCACAGACCAGCCCAAATTACCTCAAGTAACCCTAAATGTTCACTGAGAGTACTCGGCACATTCCTGGTGGCTGGAGAAGGCGGCAGCTGGTAAAGCAGGGAGGATGTGACATACCCATTGCGTTCCCTTAAAAAAAACACCAACAATTAGTTTAAGTCTTCAGTCAGTGGCATTGTACAGAGTTGTCTCCCGATGTCTTTTGCTCAGAATTATGTGAGCCAGAAACACAGTCGTGACATTTCTTTGAGTGAGTGTGATTTAAACGAAGGAAGGAATCCCACAGCATTTATGTCTCCTCTGTGAGTCATGTTTTGGTATCCCTCGTCCTGGGCCTTCGCACGCTGTAATTGCCTGTAACGAGGGAAATCAAGGGAGAGGAGGACTGCTTTCGAGATAGATCCCACAGTACAAATTCCTTTGTTAAGTGGAAAGTATTCCGATCCAGTCTTCGTCCCCCGCTGAAGGCATGGAAGGGCAGACAGTGTGGGTTGTGCGTACACGCGCCAGGGCAGCATCTTCTCTCCTGTGTTTATTTAGCAAAGTGGAGGTCACAAAACTACAAAGAAAGCAGCAACTTAGGCCTTCAGAATCTTTGCTCCTCGGTGACAATGGGTCTATCTGGCCAGTAGTTCCAGCATTAAGTGGAAAATAACTATGCTGGGGTTTTATTTTGCAGAGCAAATCTGCTTCAGGGCCACACATAGAACTGCTGCGGGGTCCCCGAGGAGGGTCATTAGCCGCAGCGAGCAGGGACGGGCAGCCCCAGGGCTGAGGCTCAGGGAGACACCAAAAACATGTTTGGGATGATAGGGTGCACCAAAGTAGTTCAACCTCGCGCTGCTGCTACACTTCAAGCCCTCTTGTTTTTAAAAAAACATTTCAAGTATTTAAAATCTCACCTTCTTAGCGAAGAGGAGGAACTTACACAAGGCCGGAGTGCGCCAAAGCGTTGGGTGGTTCAGTCGTCCTACCAGGGTGCGTGCGTTGGGCAGGTTTCCAAGCCGCCGCTGGGGCTTTCTGCTGTCCCTCGGAGTTGTGCCGGCGGATTTGTAATCACAGCAATGTGTGCACAGCTGTTAGATTTTTGTCTGCAAGAGCCACGGTAATTGCACTGAAGCATCTTCCACGCGTGAGCCTTGGGTTGACTTTTCTTTTTTCAATTGGGTCCCAAATGGCACATTTTGTATATTAGTATTTAGTGCCAGTCTATAATTAGAAGATAATTTTTTCCAGAGCTAATGAAAAGATGCCCTAGCAACCTCTGGATCTGATCCCAAATCCATTAAAACAGTTCAAGTGATTCCATTTTATTTTATGTGGGACAGACCAAGAAGTTTGAAGAAAGATCCTGCCAAGTATTTCCAATCAGGAATAGGCTGAAACTTGGTGAAAAAGGATGGAAGAATTCATGCTGTATCTGTCCCCGTTACATCCAACTTGGAGAGAAACTGGGAAAATTAAATGAGTAATACTTCCTGAACTATGATGGTATATTGATGGAAATGTGGCTAAGAATTACCTCCCATGGAAAAATTAAGAAAAATTTGTTTCGACCATCATAACGAAGACTTAAGCTGTGGCTAACAGTCATTAGTGCCAGTTTATAGAGCCAAAGATGGTAAGTGTAGGGATACAGTGACCCTCGACTGCATTTCTTCCCTGTGCACCAACTTTTGTGTGTGGATTTCTACCATGGTGTCCTGCCATGCTGAGCTGCGGCGACTATCTGTCACCAAATGTTTGGCTCCATTTCACATCCAGTATCTCCCAAACCCAGATTCCACACCAAAATGAACAGCTCCCAGCACTTGCACACCCATTTGTCACCCTGATGCCCAGAGGTACACTTGATTTAGCCCATGAGAGCACACGTTAACGAGGATCAGGCTACAAGGAATGCTAAGAGGGATCCCAAAACAGCCCAACCACACCATGCTCTCTGCTCTGTGTTGGTGCACCACCTGTTCTGTGTGTGCCTTTCTGCTTGGATTATGTTCTTCAAAAGCAACTAAGAGCCTGTTAAAACGCACCGGAAAAGCACCGAACAGCTGCCATGAGGAAGGTACACTGCATTTCCAAATGGGGCTCACGGTCTGAGGCATATCCATTCATCACAGATTTTCACGAGCGTCTGGGGAAATGCCAAAAGAACATCACTTCGTTGAAAACCCAATTTTCACATCAAACCAGCAGAAATGGGCCATTTTCACTGACCAAGCTCTCTCTTTGGGATGAGCACTGAGTGAGCAGAGCCCGACAGAGCCGGTGGGGCTGGTGGCTGTGTCTGAGTAAGGACATCCCAGTGCCCTGCTTTGACCGCGGGTTCCCCGTCGGGTCCCAGCAGAGCCCCCGTCTGCTCTCCACAGGCAGAGCCCTGGACATGGAGTACGAGCTGTGAAAACCACCTACCCTGTACCAGGAATGCAGGCCCGAGAGCACAGAGGCTTCAGCTCCTGCCGTGGTCCAGTCACCAGCTTTTTGGATTTATTGGCAAGGTAAAGCCCGCTCACGAACTAGCAGGTCGACAAAGAAATACAGTAAAGGGCAAAGGCGCTTTACATTAGAAAGTCTGAAAAGGTCACCGGAATGTTTGTGGAAGGATACAAGTGTTTTTTAACTTTGAACAATGAGACCAAAAGGTGGACAAAGGAACTACTGTGTTACCACCCCAGGGAGTGAATAAAAATTGCCGCAGACTATGAATTAATTCTAAATCAATTGTACTCTAATGAAACCCTCTACAATACAGACACCAATTCACACACCTTGGCGTCATCAGCAGAACAGGGCTGTTAATTAATGTTTTTCTGGAGCTTCTTTTAAAAGTTGAAATCTCAAACTAGCATTCCTCTCCCGTTCCCTTGGACAGCCTTTATACCAGACTGATAAAAGGAGAACTTCCCGCCCGCGACCACACGGCATAGGAGATTTCAAAGACAAAGATCAATGCCTAATCTTCTGATTTTTGGCACTAATCTTATAGTTCAGGGTTATTTCCTACTTGACAGTTCCCAACAGCATATCTTATTTATTTACAGAAAGACAGGAATTAACAACAGCTCATGACATTTTTATTTTAATGAAATTTAAAAAGGCAGTTATTAGTTATACATACACACAACTGATTCTGTACTTGTTAGTCATAAATATAGAACATTCAGAAGTACAAAATACACTTTATCCACAGCACAATTTCACATCAATATGAAGAGTTTAAACAGATAAGTAACCAAGTGCCTAACAATGACAGAAGCCCATTTTTGGAGTTGTTTTCTTTTTCTTTTTTTTTCATTTTTTTTTCTTTTTTTTCAGACCATTAATCTACAGAAAGTAATCAGTGCCCACAGTCGTCAGTTCCATTAAATGCACTCTGGTTTGGAGTAGGAAAAGACTGACCTTTGAAAGACAATTAGATGCCATCACCTTTTCTTTGCTCCATTAATAGAAACAAAACAAAGCCCACATTCTCCTCTTCTCACAGCTAACAACTGTGAAAAATGGGACTCTGGCAAAAATCACCTGAAGCCAAACTTGAGCACTGCCAGGAAAAGTGAAAATATCTGAACTAGAAATTAGTCCACTCGATACCTTGCAAACAAAGAGCAACAGCAGTATGACACTGATAAGGCATTAATGACAAAATGGCTGTATTATTCTCGAAAAAAGAGTACACCTATGTATAAAAATATATGTCATAGCAATTGAGTAAATCCAACACTATTTAACACTGTGCCCAAAGTAATTAAGAGTTAAAAAGGCAGTACTGCAAGAAGTATTTACAGTTCCATACTGTACTTCAAAAGAAAAAAAAGGCAACAAAGCTACAAATGGAACGATCTGGTTAAAGCATCACCGTAGGTACTGCCGGTAGCACTTGCAACAAGTAATGGGACGGAGTCCCTCTTGTCAAACAGGATTGCTTGTCTGAATAAATGAGCGTCAATATTTTAGTACCTAAAATCTTCTCGGTCTACATGCCTGCTCATTGAAATAACTCACCCAGACCATTACTCTTTGCAGTTTCTTGCTCCATCAGTTTAAAACCCAAAAGATTCAGTTTCAAGAAACCCTGTGTTTGCCACACAGTTTGATCCGAAATCACAGCTTTATTTCCAGCTTAAAAAAAACAGAAAAGAAACGAGAAACCCACCACCTGTGAAATTCTGGAAACCGGCAGCCAAAGTGCCAGCAAAGCCACACCAACGGCACGTGATAAAAACGTTAGCATTCCAAATGCACTTTATAACTTCAGCTCAAGAATAAGTAAGTTGCTTTAGTAACGAAACACGTGACAAAAAGATACAGCACAGCCAACGCTAAGCAGCTTTTTTGGCCACAAGACCCGGGACGAGGCTGTTTCAGAGGAGCAAGCCACTGAGACGACAGCAGCACACGGCGCGGGCAGCGCAGGATGCCCAGCGGCGGTAGCAAATGCTGAACTTGCTCGTTTGCTCGGTCAGAAGCACAAAGTTGCCAAACTTTAAGCTTATTAAGCGCTCCCTCCTCGCTGGCTCGGGAACGACAACCCAACACCTCCCACACGGGCGTGGGAAAGCGCTGCAGAGATGGGATGGCCGGGAATGGGGCAGGGGGGTAAGGAAGGGTGGGAACGGCAAGAAGAAAGCACTGGCTCGGGATGGCAGAACAGAAACGAGGGACGATAATGGCTCACAGGGAAAACCCAAACCTGGCACTATCCAGACTGCCCCTTAACAGAGTAGCCATCCCCCTTCCCAAGCAGAAAGGCAGGAGTGGTCTGCAAGGTGAGCAGCAGTCCATGCTCTGATGCCTTAGGCATATTGGCTTCAAAAAAATAATACTGTATTTAAAAACCAACAAAAAAAAAAAAAAAGAGAGATGTGCTTGAAATTCTGCTAACAGTGCACTTCTAACTGCACAACCAAATTCTGTACACAAGAAGCTTTCTACAGTAGTATAAAAACCATGGCACACTGAGGAAGTTATCATCGCTGACGTTAGGAGAAAGAAAACTACTTTAAAAAAAGCTATTTTTAGATTGAATTCAGGAACAAAGGTAATTACGAGTATACTTAGAGCAGTTTGTTGGGCAAAATACAACAGAGGAACAGCACTTTTTCAATTAATTTTTCACTTTACGGAGAAATATTTTTTAAAAATTTTAGAAGAACTGACACTTATCATGTCAAGCGCCTTCTGTGCAGGGATAGGAACTGCTCATCTACTGCTCTCTCCCTCGTGATCGGCCCCTTTTAAGAGCACTGTACGGCTGTACCGATGCTGACCGCCTCGCTCCAGCCGGCGCAGCATCTAGGCATCTTTTACAGACATCAATGAGTTTCATTCTGGGACAGCAGAGCTTTGCTTATCTAATTCAATGAGCAGTCATTGGTGCGAGCAGCGTGAGTGGAAAGGGAGAAGGCTCCAAGAGGATAAACATCCATGTATTCAGAAGAACAGTGCGTAAGCGCATGGCTTGCTCACCTAAGAAGGTATTTTCCCAATCTCTGGGAGGGAAGAGATACGAGGTTTTTTTTGTTTGTTCTCAGTGTGATTTTGGTGAGGCAAGTACAGCCCGGGAGATCTGAGGCCCCTCCAGTACTGCATCTAACACAATAAAAAAATTTCCTAAAAAAAAAGAGTCCCTAGCCCCACTTGCACATAGGGCAAGAGATTGGTCCCAGATTTAGTGTGAGAAACGGTAGGAAGGACTCTTCCTGGATATTGAAAACTACACGCTGTTCTGGGAGAAGGCCGGGAAAGCAAAGTCGGACGGGAACACCACCACGGGGCTAACGGGTACAGCCGCGTCCCCGGGGCATGTTCACTGCAGCCCAGTGCCCGCACCGCTCATCAGCATGAAACCTGTGTGGCCAGAGCCGGCTGCAGCACAGGCACCCGCCTGCTTTTCCAGATATTATCCTGACAAGATGGACTGCAGCGATGTGCACGGTGCCTCCCATCGGAGGCACCCCGGAATTCAAGAGCAGCTACAAGAAGGCAGACCTTAATGCTGTGGGGTCTAAGAATCGCTGCGGATATTGACCTTCTAGATGGGGGCTATGCCCTGGGGTCGCCGTTTGAAGGTCTGTGATGGCCCCTGGATATGCAAAGCTGCCCCATTCCTCCTCCCCAAAGGCTGGCCACCGCCGTGCAACCTCAAAGGTTATGAGCAACCTGCACGTGGGAACTCTGGGCTCCTCGTCCTTCGTGAGCAATTCCTTCTCCTTCCATCCCAGAAGAAATGATCTGGACAAAAATGCTGACCTTACAACCCAACCTCTGTAACTCGTCATGCATACAGAATACTGAATAAAAAAACTTTCTACCCCATTTCTGATGAAGACGTATGGTAGGTGACTCAGCCAAGAGGAAGGCGATTAACTTACCTCTGGGGAAAAGCATATAGCATTCCGAATAGTGAAGAGTCCTCAACATACTTGGTAAGCTGAAAATCCCATATTTAACAGAATAGGGTTCACAGGGTTTAACAGAAGCAATTGCTTGGGAATCCAAGCAAAAATTCAAGTTATCACTGTGTACGCAGTGGACGATAGTCCAATTGATATCTATTACCAACTCACTCTAAAAAAATTACACACTACAAAACCATCTCACTGCTTGCAGCAAATGAGCTTGAATGATTTCCTAGTAATAGGCCACCACCTTGCACTGTTAAAATGTGAGGTTTCACAGTATAAAAAAGTACTTCACAGAAAGAAAATGCAGCTAATATAGAAAATGCAATCTTGATGTGTTTACAGTCATTTCTTACGAGGCAATACTTTTGGGAAAGCAAGAACAATAGAAATTAAAGCAGCCAGTGAGAAATGTATAGAGTTATAGGCCTCAATTCAGTGCAAAAACAGACTAATAGCTTATGTAAGTAAATGTTTGTTCTGAATAGAGAACCACCTGAATTAAAAGTAAGAACACCTCTGTGAAGTGATGGAGACTCCCACGATATCTAAATCCTCCACATATATCGTCAACCTTTTCAGTACACTTCAGAATGGACCCTTTGTAAAGGTAAAAGAAACCAGTACAGGAAATCACTTCATACAGCACAAGATATACATAAAGTACCAAAATGTACACACATTCAAGTTTAAGTTAGAAAAGGCGGAACTGAATGTTCTGGTGAGAGAGGCCTACGTTACGTTGCTTAATCTCACATTTAAAGTGACCTAAAAACTACAAGAATCAAAGAAAACAGAATATTGTGTCTGCTTCCAGAAACTTAAGCTTAAAGCAAGGCATCGAACTTGAGCGGTAGGCACTGTAACAAGACATTACCTTACCTCTTCTCTGTTAGTCTTTGTTACTTCGTTATCTATTTAAAAATTACCATTCAAAGGAAATATTAGGTATCATTCACATTCAAATATTTAAGACTCAGAGATATTTTTTTTTAATCAAGCAAAGTTTTTCATCTCTGAGGTAGATGACAATAAAATAAAATAAAAATAAATGGAGCTGTCAATGAACACTAACAAGTGCTGGAGCTCCTCTGTCGGCACCAACGCACCCCAAGGAGGAGAGAGCGAGCCCTACACCACTATCTGAAACATGAGAAACGTGTCTTCTGATTTAGTAGCTTCTACAGAAATGCAACACAGAAAAAGCAGAGCCAAAATTACACTGAAATGGCCTTGGAGTAGAACTTCCATTTCTGCTTCGCAAGCTACTCAGAAAATGGTGGAAACATGCCCAGGTCAGCAAAATCTTCGATGTTGTAATTGCCAGTACCCTGCGTCGGATCCCCCGGCATTGGCAGCATGTCCTGCGCGATAAGGAAAATTCAAAGTGAAGTGTCACTTGCTACCACGTTATCCAGACACAAACTGTTTCCTGTTCATCTTTTCAGTGTGAAACCAGAAAAGGCCAAAGGTTAGACAAACAAGGTGAAAACCAGACCCGTGCAGGGGGCTGGGCTAAGGTTTATGTGCTGCTGATGTTTTGCTGAAGCTTTTCTGAACAGGAGGTGGGACTTCAGCAGGGCAGAAGTTTTGGATTGCCTCTCTGAATAAGGCACATCTGAGCTGCCCCATACTCCTCCCAGGCTGAAACAGCTCCTCTTGGAATGGGGAGCTACATATGGAGAGAAACAAACTCTCTGGTTTCACTATATCGGAAGCAGTCAACACCCCCCACACACACTCCTGCACCCTCCAGAAAGGAGCTCCTGCTGTATACGCGTGGGTTTGGGGGTCTCACCTCCTCGCCAGCACTCTGTAAGCGAACATATTACTGCTCTTCGTCCTCTGAGGAACACTAAAGACTGGGCATCCACCCCGGCTAACAAGATGCCCAAGCCGCCTTCATGCATGTACAAAGGCAGAGGGAGTAGCAGGAACTTCTTGGGAGAAATGAGATTTCATGGTAATTGCTCCCACGTGTCTTAAGCCACGTGAGGTCCCTGCAGGAGGCTCCGAAAAATACTCAACCTTTCCTCTCAGCCGGAGACCAAAGCCACAGGGAAAAGACATCCCTTGCTGAGAAAACCAGAGTTTACGCTGGCTTTTCCTGTCAGTCCTTACAATAATAAGCTCTTACTGCAAAGCCAAGTTTTGCCAGGGATGGCTCATTAGCCTTACAACAAAACAAAACCTAAAGAGCAAATAAGAAAGCTCACAGCATCTGCTCTGTGAAGGAGTAACTATTGAGAGCTGCTGTGTGCTGAGAAGTTACCCCAAAATAAAGACAGATTAAAGCCCATCTGCGGGCTCTGTAGCATCCCTGCCTGTGGTGGTGAAAGGGACGGTGAACACAACTGGCAGTTTCTCAGCTGCCAGCATCAGCCTTCATTTGCTGACCAAAACTTGCACTTATTTTATGTTTTCCCACACTCCTCCCCTGCCAAGGGGAAGTTGTAGCTGCCCCCTCCCCATTTAAATTTCCATCTCTGAAGGCATTTCTGCTGCTGGGCCCTCTGAGGCGAGGTCACCTCAGGTACAGACCCAGCAGGGCAGCTCCCCTCTCGAGTCTGCCTCTCTCCGTACGTCTGGCTAAACCAGGACTGCCTTCAGGCACAAACAGTCCAAGCAACTTCTTGGAGGCCTTTGAACAGAGCTCAACCAAGTTTCTCATCACATCCAGCTATTATCCTAATCCCCTCCAAATGCAGTCACCTCCAAGAGCTCTGCCGGTGAGCCCAGTTCTTCCTTTCTCCCTTGGCCCTCCTTCCCACTCATGTCATAAGACGTTTGCTGGGACACAGCGCTTGCTTGAGACAGAAGCAAGACGCCACTCGGAGCCCCGTGCTGTGGGCCATTGAACCGTGCTGCCATCGGCTCCACTGGAACTACCTTGAGTATGCTTTTGGGTTAAAAGCATGTGCAAAGCGATTAAACTCTGCTTACAGAGAGCTGCAACGGATTAATCTTGCCTGGGCCATGGGGCGTGCAGACAGGTAGTTATTCCAGATGCAGTGTTGTTATTCGTTCCTCTGTGAAGCAATGGTTCGTTCACACAGGAATATTTTCAGGGTAACATCTCTTCTGCAGCGTTCCTGCGAGCAACTGAGCACGAGCCCGGTCTTGCAGGTGAATTTACTTTCTATAAAGATAATGAGGCGCCCCACTTCTAAACCTTGCTTGGGGCTTGAACTGTCTTTTCTGCATTTATCTGCATTGTTTTGTTGCAAACCGTCTTCTTGATCTGATTTAAAAACAAGTTATACAAGGACAGAGACCTTATTAGTTAACTTATAAAGTCCCACTCTGTCTGTAGTGATGGCCCAAAATTGTACTTAATGTTACAGACTTAGGTAGTTGAAGAGGATTGCTTACCAGCTATCTGATCTCCAACTGGGTTTAACCTTAAAAAAATTATTGACCATTATCTTCTATGCAGTATCAGACTCCTTTCCTGCCTGAACTATCAAAGAGAATTACATTGATGTCTAACTGGACTTGACTGGGATTTTAGAGGCCAGAACCAGGGTAAGACAGACACTCTATTTGGGACTATTTCATGGCTTCCCTGCAAAACACGTAAGCCCTAAGTATAGGGTGCAAAGAGAAGGGAAATCAGCATTTTAAATCAGCAAAGATGCTGTTCTTCAGCAGAAAACAAAACCAACTCAGCTGTAGCTAATGCCAGCGCAAACCTACGGCAGCACACAGTAGGAGGGAATTGCTCCAAGCCCTGCGAGCACCCTGGGCATCCAGGGCCACGGTTCTTCAGCTCAGCAGTGAGAGGCTGTCAGAGGGACTTCGGGCTCACTGAACTCTCCTCACCTGGAACACCTCGGTCTGACTGGGCTGCGGGTGCGAGTGCTGGTCGCCGCTTTGCTGGTTGTGATGTTGGCTCTGCCACTGGGACCAGACTTCGGAAGGTCTCCCCTGGAACTGGCCGCTGCTCTGGCCACTTTCAGCTGGATGGGGGGAGAAAGGGCAGAAGTCAGAGAGCAGCTCCTTCAAAACGCCTGCCTGCTTTTGAGGCTTCATCCATCGACGCCCCTGTTTGCAAATGAGTCTTAGAAAAAAGACCCCGAGTGACAGCCAGCCCCTACGGGGTGGAAGCCGAAGGGCGTTTCAGCCCTGATTGCAGGGTGGGGGCCACCCCCGGGGCAAAGCTCCCTGCTGTGGCTGCGCAGGCACGGCAGGTGAGCTGCTCACAGTCAAACGTTCAGTGACACCACAAGCCAGGCACTGGAAGACAATTTTCAAGCATCCCCCCTACCACTTTTCAATCACTAATAAAGAATATTTGCCATTTCACTTAAAAAACAAACTGCATCATCTGAATGCCCCTTCTCTTTAACAGACTAATTCTTGCAAAGCAGCAGGTGCACAGTCACCTACTCATCTAAGAAGCACGCTGTCAGATTTTGTAAGCAGATATAAAACAATAAGATGGACAGATGACAGCCTTGCTGTATTAAATGCAGAGTGTTGTATGCTGAACTATCTTGTCCTCCGATATTACAGCTGCAATATAACTTATTGAACATCCAGCTTACAGCAAATGATTATCCTGTTCGTATGGAGATGGTTTCTGAGTCTGAGGCCATTTAAATTTCACAGAGAGCAACACAAACAGCAAGGTTTCACGGTAATACACTTAAAATGATAATTTCAGAGATATGGATTTCTTCTAAATAGTCCACCAGAAAAAAAACACAATGCCACACACACATACACTTTTCATGAGTACAGTCACAGGTCACAGTTAAGCTGCATTCGTTTTACCCTGTATTCCTACAGACTGGCCCCAAATGTATAACATTTTTGGGTAACTTTCCTTCAATTATTTACAATGCCTCCTTCTAAGAATCAGCATTTTAGAAAGCTTGCCACCAGGCTAATGCTTTTTCTCCAAACATTTTATCTCCTTTGTTTCTTTTCTTTCTCTAGAACTACTACTATTTTTGTCTATTTTCCCCTCACTGCAGAGAACCAAGCTGGGTACATCTGGTTCTCTCTGATTGTCAGCCCCCTCTGCCAAGGGTAGCAAATTTCCCATGCCAAACTTCCACAGGTGTGCTGTATCAGCTCTCCGATAACCAGACTCGATCATGTCAAATCAGTCACTTACTCATAGTCACGGCTTCAGAAAATACAGAAACGCGTGCTTAATCCAATCCTTTTGGCTACCAGCTAAACCATGCAAAACAGCTAAAGCGAACATTTTACAGGAAAGTAAACAGGCTGTAGTGACGTATTTCTATCACATCTGAAGTAGATAATTACAGCTCTTCCCTTACTGACATTACCACAACCAATAATTCAGCTGACTCAGAAACCCTACAGCCATTTTATGGGCCAAAACAAGATTCATCTAAGTTCCCCTTCAAAAGAAAGCTGCAAAGGTTTGTTTGTTTGTTGTTTGGGGGTTTTTTGTGGTGTTTTTTTTTCCAAATTATTTTATTTTTATTCTCAGAACAATACATTGAAATTAACCCAGTGAGGCAAACGATGCTTCTTTTCAGCAAAACGGTTGCTGCCAGCCGGAGGTTCAAGACACTCGTCTCTGTGAAGGCTGTGTTATTAATAGTATCCAAACTGATGTAGGCCAGGAAATGTTTCTCATTAGGTGAAAGGGTTCTTGCCAAGTAGCTTAGGCCTGAAATGCAAGGCTGTCTCATAAACAAATGTAGAGAGCCTGGTGCAAATGGAGGCACGAATAAGCTCTGTGGGAAGAGCTCCGTTTCAATGCGCTTTTTCTAGGCGACGCAGCACAGGTCTGCATTTTATTCTCAAGGGGTAAGAGAAAAATGACACACGTTAGCACAATGCTACCTATGCTTTTTGGAACTGCGCATTGTTATCAGCCAGCAGCATTCTTCGTGGACTCCTCGGGTGTTTATTACTGACAGATTCATAGATTTTTTACTCTCATTCTGCTGGTGAAACGCAGAAAACTTACCGAGGGGTCACCCACTGGGTCACGGTCTGAAAGCCACTAAATTAGCATGTAATAGGAAAAGAAAACCATTTCAAAACATGGCACCTACTCTGATTAGGTTAGTAGTGTGGGTACAAAAAAATCCTGTCTCCAGCCAAACTCCAACGAGCCATCTCTGGGCAAGAGGACACCAGCATGCAGTCAGGGAAGTTGAAAAATGAAAAGAATGGAAATTTGTGCCATTTAAGCATTCTCCTGAGAAGTGAAAAGAAATTGAACCTGCTGACCACAGTCTGGGAAGACGTGTACTAGTGATGTAAGGAACTTTTGAATCTTTCATGACACCATTTACTGAAGAAAAAAAAAAAACCCTCATACCATAATATGCCACAATATCCTGAAGTGTGTTGGCTGTGGAGGAGATGCAGCATGGAGGGAACAGGTCACCTCAGGCCACTCTGCTCACTGGGAGAAAGCAAAACCCTTTCAGCCCCTGGGCTTCCCAACCGACCCACCAAAAGAACAGGTTGGAAGATTTTTAAGGAAATTAATGCTGGAGAGTTTCATTTTTATGTGCATTTCTGTGTTACGTCATTTAAAACTTACCAAACCCTGCACTTCGGTTTGCTAAGCTAGAGTAGGCATTCCCGCTCGGAGAAGAGGTGGCCGGGCTGGAAAGGGGGCTGTACGACGACGGATCGGCTGGGTAGGTGTGACTGGTTCCAATTGCAAAGGGAGATGACTGAGCCTTGCCAGACTGAGATGGAATTTGCTGAGGAATAAGAGGTAAAAACCAAAAGGAATGAGTTTTATTGTTGAGGAACAGCACAGCAGACTCATTTTTTAACAATGTAAAGTACAGACTAAATAAACTGCAGATGTGGACAGGCATGTAATTCCTGTCTCAGCCATATTTCATCTCTGTCAAAGACAACTAATTGCTGCATAAGGAACACAACAGACTATAAACCAACACTTACAGCTCTCCTGCTGATTAACTCGCGTGTACTCAATATCAGAGCTATTTGGAATAACATGATTTCCTTCACCTCTATTACAATGATTAATCTCAAACTGAACA
This sequence comes from Charadrius vociferus, assembly GCF_000708025.1. Taxonomy (NCBI): domain Eukaryota; kingdom Metazoa; phylum Chordata; class Aves; order Charadriiformes; family Charadriidae; genus Charadrius; species Charadrius vociferus. The sequence goes on along the minus strand of NW_009648559.1, from coordinate 637,653 downwards.
GGTACAAAGAATTCACCTTTATTTGCCAGGTGTTTTGATTTTGCAGTGCCACAGTAAAATCACGGTTGTCTGAATGTCTTGCAGAATATATGCAGTTCTTAGAGGACCAGAGTCTCCAGGGCTTGGGGGTAAACGTTCAAAGAAGTTTCAAAGCTAATGAGCTGCTTTCTCTCCTGGCCTAAGAAGTACAGGCAGCAAAGTTATTTTGCCTTGTAAAAACCTTGGGAGGGAGTGTGAACCACCAGCCCTGGAAGGAGGGAAGAAAGAGTCTAACTTTGCTTTAACTGGGCAGCTGAGTTAATTCAAGGGCATTAAAAACCAACTTGCTGTCATTTTCATCTGCATAATGGCTTCATCATAGAATCTCCAGGAATGTTACACAAATGATTAAACACTGCAAGACTGCTTTGAGACATGCTCAACGTGTACACTGAGACTAAGGGAGGTGAAGTGTCTCGTCCAAAGTCACGTGTTACAGCAACGTATAATGCTACAGATGGAATCTGCTTATAAACCATTTCCCGCATTATGAACAAATCCAGCAGTTCCAAGAAAAACTCACTGCCTAACCAATTCCACAAATAGAAATTAAAGGTGATTACATCTCTGGATACTTCTAACAACGTGCACTGTTATTGGCAATCAATGCACTCAAGTGAAGCTATTCTCTTGGACAAATGCAGGGGAGCTGGCGGAGGACAACAGATCCCAACAGGCATATAACATGATGAAGATGCTATTAAGTCTTCAGCTCAGTTCCAAGCTAAGAAATCGTATATTTCTAAAGCTTTCCACAAAGACAGCAAGAGCATGACGTGCCACTTCTGTAAGGCTTAACTCTATTTTACTGTATTTATGATGGATGAATGAATTCCAATTTCCCTACCCTCGCATACAAAAACTCTGTTGACTTGGACAGAATTTGGACAGTAAGAGGGATGAGTAATTTTTTTTTTTTTAGTCATTTTTAGCATCCTCCATATAATAACGTTACAACTGGATTTCATTAAACAGGTGTGACAGAATAACCACGGCACACTGAGGGCTGGGCAGGATAACTGTGATTAATGTGGAAACAATTCAGTTACTGAAAAATTATTCAGTGCCCGTCCCAACATGCCATTCTAGCCTCCCGAACAATGGAAAGTCAAGAGTGATTAAGAGCAGCATTAATGATAGACCCAACATAATTATTTCATATTATTTGTCTTTAACAGAGTTTCAAAACAGTTTTTTTTTTATTGTCACACAGAGCAAGAGGTGATTTCTGGGCTAACATTGTCAAGCGCAGGGCATCTGATGGAAGGACCAGCACCCAACACAGCATGAGCTATGCTGGGCAGCGCTCACGGAGGGGCAACAGGCTAAGCAGCCTCTGCTCCGAATTCATGCCTGGATGTACTGGGATTTACTAGGGCATGTAGTGATAGGACGAGGGGGAGTGGCTTTGAACTGGAAGAGGGCAGGTTTGGATTAAACATTAGGAAGAAGTTTTTAACTTTGAGGGTGGTGAGGCACTGGAATGGGTTGCCCAGGGAGGTTGTTGAGGCCCCATCCCTGGAGGTGCTCAAGGCCAGGCTGGAGGTGGCCTTGGGCAACCTGGTCTAGTGGGAGGTGTCCCTGCCCATGGCAGGGGGGTTGGGACTCGATGATCTTCAAGGTCCTTTCCAACCTAAACCATTCTATGATTCTATGATTTATACATGCCCCTTTCTGATTACATTGCTCACTGTGGGTAACATCGCTGAGTGCAAGGCCTTGGTCCAAGAAAGAGTCAACGCATGGGCTTAATACTAAAGCCTAACAGCTGTCCTCTTTTATTTCATTCAGTGCACATATAAGTGCAGGACCGAGACCTTCTACTGGGATTCATGTCAGCATAGCGACTGCCGCTATTATGAACGCTATTACAAACTAAATGCAGTTACGCATAGGGCAGCTGTCTCAAATTATTATAACCTGCCAAGGAACAGAAGTGGGGGAACAGATTTCTCTCCAACCACATATGATAATGACAAAGTACATTTAATCACGTTATAAATGGGGTTTACTAATTCTTTTGTAAAAAGCACAGAGACTGTAAATCTTTAATGACCATGAAGATAAAACACCTTTAATCAATACCTGTCCTGGAAATGGTGGGCGATTTCCTGTCCAGGCAACCTGACTCTGATTTAGCTGGCGAGATATCTGTGTCAGATTCTGCCCTGTTGATGAAGAAGACTGGATGTCGTTCACACCAGGCACGTGTACCACAGAGGAACTAAAGGAACAGAAACAGTGCCTCATTTATAGGATACATTCTCGATGCACAAATAGTATTCCAGACACGGAAATTTTGATAATCACATTAAAACTAATCGTTAAATCTATCTTAATAAAAAATGACTTAAAACCATCACAAAACTATGAAACATATTGGCATTCTAAAATGTCAGTTCAAATAGACACAGAGGGCAGAATTATTTTGAATTAAACTTCTATAATCTCTTTGAAAGGGTTTGCCAGAATAAAATCAGTCTGACATATGGTACATAAACACTTAGCTCCGTAGTAGCTCAATATTTAATGCATTAAAAAAACTGCTTGCAGAGGGTATTCAATCAGGTTCTTATTTAAAATTTGTGCTTAAAGTCAAGAGTATTTAAGCATTTACTTAAATGCCATCCTAACTGAAGATGCCAAAAAAAAAAAAGATGACACTTAAAAGTACTTCTTTATTTGTTTCCTGCCTAAGAATGAAGAAGTGTGTGTTATATCTTAAAAATGTGAGCTTTTAATTCCTGTTTTCACCATATAATGCTAAAGAAGAGCATGCAGTTATATACCCAGGCAAAAGAATAATCAAGACAGAAACTCAAATGAATGTAAGAGCTTTGGAATTCCAAAAAAAAAAAAAAAAGAAGTATTTCCAAAGGAACTTGTTTACATGTTAGCTGTTTCCTAATTACTGAATTTCACTACAGAGAAATTCCCCAGAAATCCCTAATTAGAAGGAAAATTTTACAAAGGTCTGCTCCACTTTACCATTTTATTCTAATTGAAGTCCCGAACAACTGAATCTTTATAACCACCAATTGTGAATGTGCTTTTATATATTTTTATGTATAAAAATACGTATTTATTATTTTACATGTCATATATAAATATATAAATGAATATAAATGAAGACACAACATATAAAAATGCTTTTGTGCATCAACTGAAACAGCTTGCTCTTTTCTCTAATCCCTCCCCTATTGTCTATTTTCACAATCTTACAGAGAAAGAAGAGAAGAAATTGGGAAAAGAAGTAAACAAGGCTGAGCAGAGAGGAAGGAGTGATCTGAATCCTCTGAGAAGGCTGGCAAGATCCCTCCCAGAGTGGTAAGCAAAACGTGGCAAGCATTTGAATATGGGAGTTGTTATTCTGTTTTTCTTAAGCTGCCCAAAAGCAATGTGTGCGTTTAGAGATTCTTTGTAGAGTTTATTTTCTATTTTTCTTTTAATTTTATTTTTATTTTTTACTACCACAGCGTCTCTGAAGAGGGAAACGTGGACCAGAAAGTCTATCAAAATCTGGCTGAACTTGGAAGCACACAAGAGCTGCTGGGGGGGGCTGGCCCTACTGCCAACACCTTCCCAGCTGGACTGGCAAGTCCCATCGTCTAAGGGGCTTGGACTGCAGCTGGAATACACACTTTGAAATCAGGACTCTGCAAAATAGTGCCTAAAAGCTGCCCAAGCTCAGTGACTAAATGGACCAGCCTGGAGAGCATTGAGGGAGAAGAGTTCATCGATGGTGGAAATGTTAGCAGATGTGTCATTACTTGATGTAATAGAACAGCAGTAGGAAAAAAGCTATAGTTAAAACATCAGGAATTAACAAAGGAAACGAACAAAACGCACACCAAACCCCAAGATGCCAAGTCAACTATTCAGTAATATACAACATCCAATTAAAAAACATTTTAATTTACGGTCATATCCCTCCCCCAGTTATTTTTGGTTTTAATTTGACAAAACACACGCATGGGGATTTTATTTCTCTCCACTGAGATTATTAGCAATTATAACGTTAAGAACACATTGGTTTAAATAAAATTATAGTTTGCAGATGTTTCCTAGTTCCTGAAACTGTCTCTGAAAGGCTGTTCCTCCACTTTCACAACCTTGGTTGGTCTAAAACAGGAGAATAGAACTTCAGTATCACAGTCCCAGAAGCGTGATATGAAGGGCATGTAGGTAAATACAATCACTGTTACCACACTCTGCGACAGTGACTGGAAATACAGGTAAACTCTTACACTTCACATTAGCCAAAGGCATGTTGCCAGCTGGTAGGCAACGACATGCACTCTGAATAACTCAAAGATGCCTCAGAAAATGCTGGACCACCACCTTATGTGTATTCAGAAGCTGCCTTAGAAAACTGTTCATGCCCACTTCCCAGCCCTTGCCAGGTACTATGGATGAAACATCTCTCTGTTCCCTTTAATAACACGTCCACATCGATGCCCTTCAATGCAGCCATCAGATGAACTGACAGCTGTAAGTGCAAAACAAATCTTCGCACCTTCCTAGGTTGGCTGAATGTTCCTCTGATCTCTGAGCCTGCCCCATCGCCTCTCAGACTTCTTTACCTTCATGATCTGTTGCTGGTTCTTACCTTTGTCCAATTACATCATCACAGCAACAAGTACCTACTTACCAGCCACTATTTTTAACAGAGACATCCAAATCTTCTCAGCCTGTAAGCCTAGTCCAAGTGCTGAGACATCACGTAGGAGTGAAGTGTACACAAAGCAAAGTTCATTCACATAAAGAAAGCCCTTACACCTTAGGTTGCTTTTGTTTCCACCAGATCGAAGAGGAACAGTCCCCTGCGCTCCGACAGAAACATATAGGTTCAGGATCTGGACTACAGTACCTGAAAGTCTTTCCCGAATGTCCTGGCTGAAACGGGCTTCCCTGTGAGTAAAGCTGCTGGTTTCCTGCTGTGGAGGCCGAGGCCATCATTTTTTTATCTGCTACAAAAGAAAAATAAATCACAGAAAGAGAAAAGTTTAGGGGATGAGAGAACGAAGGCAAAACTGTTTAATGAGCATTGTAATGTATATGTGCAGCAGTAATTTTTCTTTCCTTCTTAAAGATTTATGAAGAAGTCCCGTGGAACACGTTAAGAACGACACAAAAAGGCTATATGACAATTCAGTATGAAACAAGAGTCACAGCTGGCTTGTGTCTACTCCATACCCTCTTCCTGGGATGTACCTCATTTATGCTATTGTTTGCAGGGAACATAACACTGGTATGTGCCCTCCAGCCACGCAGCCCAGACCTTCTCTGTGCCCACTGGCAGCTGCTCCCGACCACGCAGGCAGGAGAGGGAACAGGAGACCAAGAGCGGGGAGCAATGGGTGCACGAGTCCCAGCTACAGACTGGAAAGGGGGAAAAAAGGTTTTATGGAAAAAAGATGGGAGAATCTGCCCAGGGGAATGGAGGAATGCCACATGAAGCAAGCCTAGCCCGAAGAAGGTCTGATGCACGTGCACCTCTGTGGCCCACCTGGGGATGGCCTCAGGTGAGGGCACCTTTCTGGCTCCAGAAGAAGTCCTCCAAGGCTGCTGCTGTTACTGCAGCCTCTTTGCACTGAGATAGCGGCTGCGGGCCCACACCCCGAGGGGTTAAACATCCCAAGGAAAGGTGTCAAAGAGCCCCTGTCCTAATCAGCTGCTACCTGGCTTCCCAGAGAGGAGTACCGGGCTCTCCCAAGCAGCTTGGTGGCACACCTGCAGATCTCAGGGTGACCACCCGGGTGATCCTGCAGCCCCTACCTGCATTTCAGTCTCACGGGTGGCTGGAGGCACTTTGCTTCTGAGCATCTGCAAGACTTCCGCACCTGAGCTGCGGCAAGACAAAACACTGGGCTCTCGCAGATTTTGCTGTCCTGTATGTGGCCCGAGGGAGCCGTGAAGTAGGAAGCAAGCATCCCGGGGGGTGTCAGACAGACTAGCGTAGTGATTAACACACACGGAGATGCCATTAACGTTTATAGTCCACTCTTAATGTGGCAACTGGAGATCAATCTCTAATTGAATGAAACAAGATTGGGTGAACATTACCATTTGGCCCCTTAGTTTAATTTTCTTGCACCGGATTATTCCAAAGCCCAGAGAAACCTCACTACTACTACTTCTCTTGAAATAAGTTGAAGTCTGCTCCACCACTATTTATTCACTTTCCCCATCATCCCTTACTACCTCTAAGTGCAAAACACTGTGCAAGTCATCGATGGCTTTGCAATCATCTGTTGCTACGCACCTCTGACAGGCCCAGAAATCAAGTCTGCCTCCTCATTTTGCCCTTTGCTCTTTTCATATTCCCACTCATTTCACAGGATGCTCTCCTGGACGCAAGGCCCACTCAATTCACAAGCAACAGAAGTATTTTTTAGTTTTCCCTAGCTTTTAGAGACCTTGTGATTGTGGCTCACCAAAGGCCTCCAACACACACCAGCTCTTCTCTGCTATCTAAGTTCCTCTTGCGTCACGTCCCTAACAGGAATCTAAGCTTGCTTTCCCAAAGGAAACAGTCACCTCAAATGACCTCTCAGGAGCCTCAGAGAAGGAGTACATATGCTACTGATGCAAGCTGTCATTGCTTTTCCTCTGCAAATTAGAAATTTGTAGGAATTCCTCACTGGCTACATATTGCCCAGCACAGACACCGACTCTGGGCTGCAAACCTATGCTCTCATATAAAAAAAAAAAAGAAGAACAATGGGGACAAGGTCTAGAGAAGGTTGCATATGTTGTGGGGAAAATTGAGAATGGGTTGGGGTATCTCGGAGAAGGATAGGTGATTTTGCCTTTTTATTTGCAGTAATGTTATTCTTGCATGACATGTCCCATTTTCTAAGGCCACCCTTTACAGGAATACTAAACTCTCAGGGTTGGAAGAGACTGAGCCAAAATCCTGCGGGTACTTCAGATGTTCGAGAACGACTCACCAGCAAAATTCAGTGCCCTAAATGAACTGGAATTCCTCAAGTGGAGCAGAGTTGCCATGGCAGCTACCGAGGTCTGTGCTGCAGGATAAGGCCAAGACAAAGGGAACGGCTAAACTAATCGCAAGCAGCTAAATCGGCTTTCAGATATCTTTCCTGAGTTACATTGAATGCTCTTTGGCCTCTGAATCCGACCCACATCTCTCCCAGCTGTAGTCCTGCTCAGGACTTTGCACACTATTTCTCTGCTCTCACCTTCAATATGGCACCAAAAACCTATTTAGTTTTGGTGTTTTACATGCATCCTTAGACCTGTTTCTCTCTAAACCCCATCACTTTACTGGTCAATGATATGCCCTTCTCCCAGTAGGACCACTGTTTCTGCCTGTAGAACAAAGATCTGTGTAAGAACTGCATCATTCTGTGCCTCAAGGCACTTGCTTCCTCTCCTCACTTTTGTTTGTTAATTATGTATGGCCACTGCATGCAATTATGGCAACAATCTCCCTATGTCCAACCCGTATTTTTACAGAACATAGCAGAGAATGAGATCGGGTATCAACATAATGCAAATGTCTCGCAGGCAGCATGCAGGTTTGTCAATATTGGTTTTGGACGGCGTGTCTCATCTCTAACTGTGAACCATCTCTTTTTATCATTCAGAGAAGACCTTGATCACAGCTCCCATGAGAAATTCAGACAGGGAGAATGTCCCAAAAAAAGCATAGCCTGTAAATTGATAAGAATGAAAAGAGAAATGGCATTTCCAAGAACATAACCTCCCAGCTACCTCACAGCTTGCTAGACCCTTAACCCCAACCCCTCCCCACAAACAGTTGAGAGCTGCCTGAAAGAGAGCCAATAAGGCAGCCAAAAAGCAAGATGTTCTTGCCTAGAAAAACACATTCTGGTGTTTAAGGCTGGAGTCTTGCTACCTTCTAATGGACCCCTTTTATGGCCTCAGTTGTTGACTTCACTGTTAGAGTAGATAGACAAGGGTGAACAGGAATAACAGTGAAGTCCCAGCAAGAGGAGGACAGAGTATCAAGTCTATCCTGCAGTTACAATGCCTTCTCCGTTTGAAAAGGCCAAGCCAGACATAAGAAACCAACACAGTGAGGTCATCTCCCAACACCCCTGCAGTCAAACCCTGTGGGTCGTTTCCTTCATGCACCGTGTGACACTTGCACATTGATTTATTTAAAACAAATGTAAAAACTTCTCTTTTTCTGTGAGGACAGTTAAGAACAATAAACAATTAACGAGTTCTTCCACGAGCAGTGGAATTAATGAGCCTGGTTTCCTACAGAAATATTTCAGATGACCACTTCAGCTGCCAGCCTTCTCAGTGACTTCTGTCATTAGGGCAACAGGCAGCATAGGTTGGGGCTAGTTCGAGTCAGCTACGCCTGCCCAACTGACAAGTTGGCTGCTGCTTCTTGGAACAGGGTTGGGAAATCCTTCGGTGAGGGCACTCAGTAAGGACTCTTTGTCCTCGCAGTAATTTTGACAAAATATAGAGGAATGTAGTATTTCTGACACTCCTATCACCCTCATAAGAATTTACCAACAAGTTAAAAAGTTGTGGGGAAAAGAGCAAGGACTTACAGACAGGTAATGTGACTGGAGATGCCTCAACTGACCAGAAAACAAGTATATTACCACACTTCAAGGCAGCATATGCCTCTGAAAGCATCAATGCAAAGGCTGGTGATTAGATAAAAAATTGCAGACCTATCTTAAGACTACCCGGTAACTTTCTTAATCGATGTCTATTTAGAGCAATGAACTCACATCTGCTGTTTAAGAAAGAAAATATATACTTAGAAACAGCAAGTTCTGCTTAGTACATTTAGTATCTACGAACACTGCTTAAGGTGCCCCTGTGAAATGAAATGAGAATCAAAAGTAGGTAGCTCTGGTGACACAAACGCTGTCCTACCCTGAATTTACTCCTCACCATCTTTAGGGGAGGTATCAACTTAAGGCAAATTCTAGGAAAAGTCCTGAAGATTGACGTTGCTTGGAAATTTCTCTGCTACACTGTAGTTTCTCTTCATTGTCTTGAAGCTGTGCTCCACATCATGTAACCAAGCTTAGCACAGTATTAAAAAATTAAACATCAGAGACATTCACTTACAAGTAGTTATTCCAGCAAACATCTCGGCAAATCTAGGATCTCTCTCTTGGGAGAAGATAGCATCAGGCTTTTCCACAGACTTTCCACCCTCATGAACGTTAGCTGGTATACTTGGAACAGGTACCTGTCGAGATACACAGAGAAAGGTTATTCCTTCCATCATATTTGACGAAAAGGAATTCAGGGACACTCACAATGAATTCTTAATTTTGCTGAAATCTGCCATTGCTTTATGTATTAAAAGATCAGAGGCACAAAAATAAAAACTTGAGAAATTTCACCTGAGACAAGTCATAGGATGACAGCCCATCTCTTTGATGTACTTCAAGTTCCGCTTGCTGCTGCTGAAGTTGTCTGCAAAGGAGACAAAATGACTTCATTAAAAAACCCAATTAAGATACAAAAAGGAACAGCCATGGTCTCCTATTTTATACTCCAAGCAAAATGTCTCACAGATGATTTAGTAAATCCTTTGCTGTGAGATCCATCTGGTTTTAAAGCTTTCTCGTTGAGAAAACTTGCACCACAGGAACATAACATTGCACATGACGAGTTTTGCTGTAATAGCACAGAAATGTAGGTGGGTAAGTAACGGAGGATGGAATACTGCCTCCTGATAAAGGGTTTAAGAATTCACTTTCAAGACACCAAGAATGTCTTCCTCATGTTAACGATGAATATACCAGACCTCTTCACTGATCCTACTGAAGTAACCAGGCAACCTCCAGTAACATTAACACAGAATTATGCCAGTCAATAAGAAAAAGTGAGCAGAACTCTGTCTGAAGCACATCAGACCAAATGGAACAACCTGCTGAGCAAGAAAGAACTGCATATAAATCCTTCTTTGTGATAAAACCTATTTAACATGCTCTACTCTTCTCAGGATCCAAGTCCAGATTCTATTCAATTTCTGAAAGCTTTTAAGGCAGTGAATGTCCAGAAAGAAGTTGCTTGTGCTACTATATAAATCAAGACATTACATAAAATCAATTTGTGTTGACAAATGCTACAGAAAACACAAGTCTCCTTTTCATGCTAATCAGAACTGAACAAAAAATATCCGGTGTTTAAATGAGACAAAAATCACTGGAAGTAATAGCCTTAATCCAATTATATGAATTCAGGAAAAATTAAATGTGCACCAGCAATAGAAAAATACTTAAAAGAAAACTGCCAGAGCCAATAAGCGTTAGGGGCTGTATGCCAGAATGAAGAACTTTAGCGTTGAAAACTCTGTAAATCCTTGAAATGCACTTGATTTGCGTTTAGTGTCAGGTGCTGTTACTTAATTATGACAATTAGTCAATATCAACAGATAAAATCATTGAAGTCATGAGAATTAACTGACAGGTGACCTGTAGGGACAGCATGTAAGTGGTGGTAACTCAGGCATGTTCACATTTTACACGTGCAACTATTGCCTATTTATGAAAATGTACAGATCTGTTATATAGTTGTAATATATCTCGCACAGTGATCTTCTGAATCCACTTCTTCACTTGCTCTTCTTAATTCTGAAAGGACACAAATTCAAAGCTCCTAATGTAAAAAAAAAAACAAAACAACCAGAGACAGTTGTATTAATTGTTGCTACCAGAAATTTTGAAGTTATTGTAATGAAACAACTTTTACACAAAAAGCCACTGTGCAGAACAGTCTATCAGAAATAAAACCCAATCCCTTTGAAGTGAAAGACAAAAGCGCTACTGATGCATTAAGACCAGAATTTTACAATTAAAACGTGAGCTGATGCTTTCTGTTTTGGACTTACACCATCCCCACGTTGGGTCATTAGGTTCCTCCCTTGCCTGAGCACAGGTTTGTGTCCTTGTTTGCAGACAGACAAACCCAGCTTTGTCCCCATCGCTCAGCGAGGATGGCAGAGTGCGAGAGCCACATCACCTCGCCAGCACTGCACCGGCTTTGAGCTGTGTCCCGGCTCCAGCCCCGAGCAGCACGGCCACGGCATCACCTTCACTTCACAGCTTCCTGTTGAAAGCAGCTCCCAGCCAAGAGGCCAGCTGATACGCAGGCACAACATCTTGAGATTTCCCTGCAAAAAGGGAAATCTCCACGGCCCTCGTCTGAAGAAGCATCACCGCCATGGAGAAGGCAGAGTCCCTTGCTCTGGCATGGGCCAGTACCACAAAGGACACTGAGCCAGTCTGTGGGGTGAAGCTGGGAGCTTGCTGGGAAGGCTTGTGTGCAACGACACAAAACCTCAGCAGCTGCAAAATTATCTAAATGTTTTGCACCTTCCATTAGCAGTTGCTTTCTGTCGCTTGGTGACAGTTAGCAAGATTACTTCTGGCCTGAGGATGCGCAGGTAGCACACCATCTCCGTGAGGCTCTTTGCTCAGTTAGCAAAGAAGATATTACTCCCCTCAAATTATGCTAAAGCTCAGAGAACAGGATAAGATTGGAGTTGGACTGACAAGAAGTGATACTTGCAAATGGCATCTGACAGTGGTCGCAGTTTCTGTATGCTTCTGGCCTCTTTCTGAAGGAAAAATCACCTCACGGACAGGAATTATACACTGTCCCCAGAGAGACACTATAATGTGACAGGTGGTAATAGATGAGATTTTGCAAAATAGCAAGATTATGGATTTGAAACTCTGGAAAATTAGGATACATTTTTGGCTGCAGGCTTGAATTTTAGATTTGTATCCAAATCTTCTTTTAAATTTTGAACTAGATATATTCCAATGTCAAGGGACTGAGAAACAAACTTGCAAAGTCAAATGACAAATTAGGCACAAACTGATGGGAATGTGGGGGAATACTCAAACAAGCAACTCAAGTAAGTAACAGATTTTTCCATCCCTTGATGCTTTCCCAGAAGACGCTTTGCTCAGACACCAGTTACTAGGCTCCACGGCAAACTGGACAAAAATCTGTGAAATGCAACAAAGAGAAGATGGGAGTAGCTGGCCAAAAGCCTTCTGCTAGCCTTATGGTGTAAGAACACATAATTCACAGAATCACTGTTGTGCTACGAGTGACAGGCAAAAAAAGTCAGTTCTCCCAGTTATTAGAGAGCCATGGATTTTCCACATTATTTTAGCCAACAGAAAATTCCTAAAAGTTACCTCTGGAATGCAAAGAAATTCTTTGTTCCCAAGCATAAAATGCATACTTTCCCAACAGAACTATGGGAGGTAATTTAATCATGGCAAATCTATGGGGAAGTTTTTCTAAATACCACCCTGTGGACAATAAACACCCATTAAATCCTGTTGTTAACGTGAAAGCTAATTACACTGTTTCATTTGTTTTTATTACCAATGACTTGGTGCGTGTGTCAATAAACAGCACATTAGGTCTCTTCTGTTCCGTATAAAGTATGTTTTCTTGATTCAGCCATATACATACAAATGAGCCAAACAAAACAGCATACTTACTAGTTATTTGTTTTGTAGGCACTTCTCTAACGTACTGCTCCTTCGCCCTTCTCTATCTTTCATCTCTAATACTCGTTAAGCTGCAGTGCAATATAAATACCACATTGTGTTAACAGCGCTGAACTTTGGGAACTACCTCCCAAATCCATTTCCTATAAAAACCCGATGCTTAAGCGTATCTTCACTGAACTCTGTGCAAGCTATGCTGCACTTAATTAAGATTGAAATGCAAAGCCAGCTTAGCATCTTCTGCTCTTGTTTGCTGCTATGATATAAATAGTCCAAATGATGCTTGAAACCTGAAAGAAACCGTGCAGCAATCCATGGACCAGCCAACCAGGGAGAGCTGAGCGCTGCTGTCGTGGTTGCTTCAGACCCTGCCACTGAATCGGCCTTCTCGACTGAAGAGTCAACACGTGCAGGTCCCTTCAGTCATCCAGCTGCTGGATGGTTTTTGTAACGATGATACAGAGCGAGGGATTATTATCAGTTTGGGCAAAACTCAAACTGCCTTCTGACTTTGAAACCAAAGCCCAAAGTATCCTTGGTATCGATTTCAGTTTCAAGCTTCAAGGAGTAAACGAAAGAGAAAATTCCCGGCTCTACAGGATACCCAACACAAGAAGTAAGGTATTGCCTGGGTCAACAAGAGGATTCTGCCTCTACTGCGGGAACTCCTGGGCCACCCATAGGTTTGGTATGAAACTGAGAAAGCCCTTGGCTTGAACAAGGAATGGTTCAGTCAGTCTGAAGGTTTTGATAGTTAATTCAAACTTACTCTGGTAAATATATTTGGAGGAAAAGGGAAGATTCTGTGAAAGCTCTTTTGACATTGGAGAGGATTTCAGCCGAACTAATCTCTGTCTATGAACACTGAAGTCACTTATTCCTTTTCCAGGCATCAGAGGAACCAAAAGGATTTGAACTTTAAAATTAACAGTCTCTATGGTGGGAGAGAAACAATACTACTGTATCCCTCCCAAGCTATTTTTATGTAATACAGGCACACGTGCTTCCTGCGTCTGGTTTGGACAAAAAGGGGAGTAATAAAAGCCTTGGGGCTGCCGTTGTAAAATCCCCTTTCAGAAACTCTCAAAATCTCCCTCTTTTAACCTACAATTCACTCCTGTGAAAGGGTCTGTCTAGCACCGGCCTTGAGGGATCAGATAGCCCCCAGATGGCACGGAGATCATGAGAAACTTAAGTCTTTAGCACCGATATTGTAGACTGGAATTTTATCCGAATAGCTGATCTCTTTAGTATTTTGGCCCATGAGAATCTGAAACAGAAAGCATCTCTCCCACAAGCGCTGCCATCAGGCAGCCTCCAGCAGTGACCTGTGCCAGCTCACTCCGAGACAAAAGGTCTTGAGACTCAGGACAACTGTAGGATTCATAAATGCACGCAGCGCAACACAGGACTTTGGGGCTTACCAAAATGAAACATCAGAATTTCCATGAAGGTCAGGAAAATACCTTTCTTCTGTATATAAATATAAAACCACTTCCATATAGTTTTATCTGTCACCATGACAGATTATTTTATTCAAACGCTGCTCCATGTGTATGTTAAATAAACGTTGATCACATTATTATTTCTTTTTGGAAATCAAACAGTCCCAACTACACAGGAAGATGTGGTGAAACAGGGGACTCTTCTCTTCAGCCGAACACAGCACAAATGCTAAATGTTAAATGCTTCATTTCTCCAGGAAGTTTCTCTTGGATGACTACAGCCAAGTGAAACTGAGAAAAGTTTTCTTTTCTTTTTTTGCAAGGAACTAAGTGAACATTTGAACCTAACGTTTCGTTATCCTTCTGCACCAAAAGCAAGTTTGGAAAGTTGACCGTTTGAAGCTCCAAAGGAGTATCTTTCTTAAAAAAAGGAGAAAAAAGAAACAAAACAAAACAAACAAAACAAACCAACAAGAAAAAAAATCAATTAATCCCTCCACAACTGGAACCACCACTGCCCTCTACAGTCTTTTGGGAAAATGTTGTTCACTGACCAACTCGAGAGCTATTCCATTAACAGACAGACACACAAAGGCATACTGTGGCTTTAAACTAGCCTACGTTAAAAAGCGACTTAAACCTAGGCTTTACAATTTCACGTTGAATTTTCAGCTGCCTCAGACCTGTATTTTATGGAGCTGGCCGGGTTATCACAGCGACAGCCAAATCAGAATTTGTCTCTGTGCAGAACTGCCTACAACTGCGCAGTGGAAGGCACGCCTGCTCGGTCTCCATCTGAAGAACTTTGCCGACCCCAGAGTGTCTGATACTTGCACCGACACGTAAGGACGGCCACACGCACTGTGGTCGGTGCTGAACAACCAGCCCCAGCAGGAGCTGAACGAGGAGGCGGAAATCAACAGTTACCATGACGTACAACTCCCCAAGGCATCTAGGAAATTAGAAGTCAAAACATGACCCCAAATATGCAAAAAAAAAAAAAATAATAATCCAGGAACAGAGAGGAACAGCAGCACATTACAGTAAGTCCTCCTTGGAAATCTGGCCGAGAGGTGGGAAAGAACAGGGGGAAAAACAGAAACGGTTTGAATAATGCATTCTTTCTACTATTCAAAAGCAGACATAGAATGGGCTGTATCTTGCCGTAAGACTAGAACAGTTTCAAGATGACAGGAAAGAGAGAACATCCTCTGTCAAAGTAGCAGCAGGCGACTTCCATATTAGGTCAACATTTCTGGGTTGTTATTCAAACCTAGCAAGAGAGATAGAACAAGAGCCAGAAGCTGGCACAGTCCTATTCATCACACTAAGTGCTGCGATGCCAAGCTGAACAGTATAGTGCATGCTCAGAAAAAAAAACATTCCCAGAGTCAACACAACCCAAGTCTACAGCCCCACTTTTCGATCCGTGGACTCTTAGGAACAAAGCACAATTAAGCCAGCCTGGGACAGATTTCTGAAGTCCCTTTTTATTTTGCAGGCCTGTTCTTGTGTATACAAATTATTTGGAAAAGAAATATGGGACAGCAGAAATGTGGAAATACCTATTTTGATGCGCAGTGAAGACAAGGAGATTTTTAGCTGTCTGATTACAAGGCACATTTGCTTGTTTTCAATGAGCTTAACTATTCCGTTGTTTAAGCCCAACTTTTGGGTATGCAGAAAAAATGATTGTGATGCTGGGTTTCAAATGAGAGAAAGCACAGCCCTTCGAGCCCAGTTCTGTGTCGTGCCCAAAAGAGCAAGTCAAGGACCACCAGAGACACTTACTAGCTTTCTAAGTTCAACTGCCAATGTCCCAGGGGTTTGGTTTTGCAAGTGGAGCTCTCAGCATGCATCTCCACTAGTAGACCGCTCGTTCAGTGTTTCCATTATACAGTCTAACAGGTTAAGATCTTAAAACCAGTATCTTCCTCTGAGCTAAAAACTTGGCAAAAGATCTTTGGTTAGACCAGAAGCAGATTTTGTTTTAGAAATAGATTAAGTTTATATTGGAAAGAAGAAACACAAAAACCCCACACTGTAAAGCAATGGCTTTATCAAGGCCAGATTAGCTTCTGCAGTTACTGGCTCAGAACTCAGGAGGCTCCCAAAGCTTCTCTGCTCACACAGTGACGAACCTCCACTATACTGCTAGGGCGACCTCCTCCTAAGAGGTCCAATGAATTAATACTTTAAAAAAATCTGTCCAAGACAGGATGACTTAATACCCCTCTTAAGATAAGGGGTTGGATCTGTCCCCGTACTTGGGGATATTCTACCAGATCTTAACTGAGTACCAGGAACCCTTCCCACTCGAGCCTCCTAGGAAATCATTTTGCCAGTTTTCGTAGCCTGTAAAAGCAGATATAACACCAGGAGAAGATGCCCAGGACTACGGAATGGTACGATCACCATGAAGAAGAGGCTGGAATCTGGCTTACTTGTGCGATACTTGTTAACATGGACATGGAATTTTCTCTTTGGCTTAGAAATGAGGCTAATCTTTCTACAATATCAGGACAGCTGGTCTGCTGTTGGAAGCTCTGTGCTAGTTTAAGGCAGCCTGGACTGAGATCAATGGGCTTGTCTAATGACATAACAGATAAGTGACGTTTCTCCCCCAGTGCAGCCAGGCCCTGGAAGCATCACAGGATAATGACACAGAGAAACAGCTACATTGTGAGATCTCACGATGCAGAAAAACCCTGTTACAGACTGTACTGTTATAGAGAAATAAATGTAGCCGGGAACAGGCTACCAAAAAATTGGAATGCGCTTTACAGCAAAAAGCAATGCTTAAATTCGTATAAAACCACATAAGCGAGCATCTGGAAAGGCACGTACTTTACATTAGTGTTGGTGCAGATGATGTATTCAATCTCATCGGAATAAGGATTCTGAAATGTGAAGCTGCTGGTTCTGATCAGCATCCATTCCCGGTTTTTGGTACGAAAACGATACATCACAGACAGGACTTGACCTTTCAGTTTCACAACCTGCAAAACCATTTGGAAAGGTTAATAAAAGGAGATTGCTACTTGCTGCGCAAAGAAATAGTAAACAGCAGTAACTGGTGTGTTTTAAACTTGAATTACAGAAAGTTATGGACACAGCAGGGAGATTCTGAATTTCAAGAGAATAAGCAAAATCTGATTCATGTTTGCAGCTATTTCCTTCAGAATGAAACCCTCACACTTTATGGTATAAAATGCCATTTTCCAGCCAGCATAGAAGGATATAGATTCAGGACGATGAACAGGTTGTGCTGTTACACCAACAGGGAAGCTTTAAGAAGGTCTTAATGCGGAATGCTTATTGAGAGATTGACAGAAACCAAACCGAGGATTTTTCAAATGTTCATATGTAAACCATAAACTGAACACTGCAGCTGAAACAAAAGCCCACAAGAAAAAACATTTTGAGATTGACTATCTGCTTTTCTGCTTGGGTACCTAGCTATACAGTTCATATCTGTGACATACCAAGTCACACATCAGCATCAAAATTTAGGATAATAATTAAACACGATTCTTTTTTTCTTTTTTTTTTTAAAACCATACCTGGTTGGGTCCTGTGCGCCCCCCCCCCCCCCCCCCCCCCACTTGCTTTTGGCTTTAAAAAGAAGAAAGAGCGAGACAGTGTTTGAATGGAGAGAACACCAATAAGCCACTGTCCATTTTAATAATATTAATGAAAATGGAGAGCAAATTCTTTGCTTTGACAGCCTATTTGTTTATAACAAAGAATTCAGATGTCTGGCAACACTCAGTTCAAATTCAGGTTTTAGTAGCTGAAGTTTTGTTGAAGTCAGTAGTGAGAAGTAAGAAGCAGCCAGCTAAAGACGTATTCTCAAAACAATACTTGCACACTGGCACTGTAACTGCATTTTATGTGTTATCTAACAATCTTGGTTTAAGCCAGAAGAAGACTTATATGGTTTCAAGTTATTCAGCTGGCACTTACCTGGGCTATCTGGGTTTATTTTTTATTGCTTGTCCACCAAGCTATCTCAGGGGTGCCTCAGGGAAGGAAAGGGAAGATTGACTGCAAATAAACGCCACATCTCATGTGGCTTCTTAAGGCTTATCCACTGGAATTTATTCTTTATTAAGCTATCTGCAGCCTGTATTCTCTAAAAGTAGAAAACCCAGTATTTACCCTCTGCCTCTATCCACAAGCAACTGGATGAGGAAAAATGCTCCAATGCTGTTTGTCCCAAATGTCTGCATTTCAAATTGATCAACTGGATACAGGATTAAATGGAAAGAATGCAAAGAGAACACACAAAAAGCTTCAGCAATGCCCAGGAAAGTTCAAAGTAATACTGAGGTAAATGCCTTTTTTTTTTCTTTTTTTTTTTTTTTTAAGTGCTTTTGTAGTTTGAGTGAGCTACATTCTTTTATCAGCAATTTTCTACTACCACACCCAGGGTAAAAAACAACCCAGCTTGTGTAAAAGTGTCCAATCTGAATAGCATCCTACTGGATATCAAATAGCTGTATTCTGGATCCTTTGATACTAAACTCTATTTGTTGATCTTGGCCTTGAGACTATCTTATTCTGGCCTGATTTTCCCACCCTGATGAATGAATTTATCTTCCCAAGGAAGTAAAAGCTTTGAGATGGATACTGGCAACTGACCAAAAACTGCAAAACCCTCCTTCCTTCCCTCCCTCCTCTGTTATGCACCAACCTGGTTCTGATACTGTCAGCAAATTAGAAACGTCAAGTTTTCAGAGAAACTTTTTTATAGAAAAAAAAGTGTATTGGAAATCAGTTACCTTTTTAATGAAGAGATTTCTAAGGCCAAACTAACAATAATAAAACAAACTGCAGTGATCTATTGTCCTGAAGTCTGAACTAAGCAAACACCAATTCTGTAATAATATATAAAGCATAGAGATCACTGGTGGGAAAACCCTGAACTGTCTTAAAACAGTGCACACAAACAAGATAGCACAAAAAAATTCAAAGCTAATGTTTAACCTTTACTTTCTTACATTCTTTGGAAATAAAAACCACCTGGTGCATAGCTTAACTGTTTACTTCAGTCTTTTATTGCATGATTGAAATAACAGCCCCAATCACACTGCTACTGTACTGAACAAAAAATGTACCGAAAAAAGAATTGCCTACTAAAGAAACAGCACAGTATTTTCATAGGTTGGACACAGGTCGAGTAGGAACTTTCAGTTCTAATCTGCATTTTTTCCCCTGCTGTCTTTTGGTATGACCTTAAGCAAATCATGTAGGTCCCTGATCCAGCAAACCATTTATGCACGTGCCTAATTGTGAGTAGTGCCAGTGAAGCCCCCAGTAACTGAGTTCAGGGATACACTGGCAGCCTCCCGCCGCCCCACTCCCAGTGAGCAGAGTGAGGACTGAGTCATTAACTGGAATGGTAGTTAGTCAGCCCTTCTGAGCCCCAGGCGATCACTTCAGAGATGGAGGGTTGATGTGTTATTATCCTGCAGCTCTCTGTCATTGTCCCTTGGATAAATTAGTGGAATCAATCATTTGGGTATTAGTGAAAACAGGCACATGCGTTCTCGCTACTTTTCTTGCGCCACTGATGCGATCAGGCCCAAGTTCAGAGAGCTGAACCAGCTGAAAGCCAGTCACACGCAAAAGCAACGAGTCCCTTAGCTAACCTACCCGGCAAGTCCGTCTGTGCCAGTATCGGGACAGCAGGAAGGGTGGGGAGGAGGTCAGGGAGAGAAGAGGTGGAGTAGGACCTTACTCCTGGTGACAGCTACCCATCAGGTAGGTTCAGCTGCAGCCTTACACCTCCAACCAAGATGGGGCAGAGAAGATGACTGGTGATTTATTTCAAGCACCTCTCATAGGCTCCTGCCTCTGAATCTTGAATTTAAAAGGTCTTTAGCTGCTGTGTGAACTCAGTCCATTCAAAGGACACGAAGTGGGTGCAGAGTGCTCGCACAGTCTTTTCTGCTAGCTCAGCAGTGGGGTTGGTGGCCTCCACTTGAGGGAGGGGGTGGTGAGAGATAGTTCAGCAGTACTGATATCCTACACCATCTCAAACGCTTCTGTAGAGACCACGGCCTCAGTTTCACAAGCTATTCTATGGACACAGAACAGCATTTAGTAGTTTTCACCAGAGAGGCCTTTCAGGCTCCACTTCTGCATGCCATGCCTGAATAGTTGGCTATGCAATTATTTTAGAAATCACTTCATATCCGTGTTTCACAGCTGAAAATACATCTCAGCATCCAACGCATGGTGGATCAACAGAACTTGGTTGAGCTATAGGCTGTTGTCAGAAAATCTGGAACCACTTAGATCGTCTGAACCTCAGTAATCAGTTAAACAGTACACTGCGCTTTCCAGTGCAGCAGGGAAGGCGCTGGAAAGACCAGCAACAAGCAAAGGCTTGGGGAAAACACTCCTACTGTATGTCCCAGATCAATTTGAAACAATAAGCTCTACAATGGAATAAATGCCTTTGATATAGCTGATGTAAACATGGCCCACTGTAAAAACGAATCCAGATCAGTAATTCTTTCCATATGCTGTATTTCTCTTGTTACTTCTGTCTGCATTTCAATTCCTAATGGAGAGAAGGGCCAAATTCTCTACTGATGTAAAGTGGTGTAACTTCATTAAAGTATGAAGCACATCACCTATTCCAGCAGAGAATTTAGGTCATAAACAATCCAGCATTACAGCAGGGTGTTAACTACTTTCAAATGAACAGCCCATCTTGGAAGGTAAATACTTTTGGCTACCATTTAACATCGTGGGGTCTATAAAGGCATCGCCAAAACAGCTCTAACTTTGCAGTGAACACACATTAAATTTTTTTGTAAAAGGAAAACAAAATGTATAACTAAGTGACTTATTTCTAAAGCCACAGCAAACAGATGCTGCAGTTTAAGCTACCATTTATGCAGCTTAACTGATTAGTAACTGATCAACAAATTGCTTTTTATCTTGCCAGTCCTGCATAACAGAAAAAATTCCTTGAAATGAAAAATAAAAGCTACTTCTCAGAACAAAATAGTAACAAAAATAATAAATAAATGGCAGAAGGAGCAGGATGCAGCACCTGTTGGAAACTCTCCCTCAAATGGCTTTGATCTTCAGGATGGCAGAATTCTAAAATATCTTTCCCCAGAAGATCCTAGAAGAAAACATAAAGCTCTATAAAAAACCCAGACCACAACACAAATTCACATGCAGATCTGCAAGTAATCCTTGCAGACGCTAGATCTACCGCCCTTAATGGGACTACTCAGTTAACTGGGGATGAATCATACAAACAAGGTTTGTAGGCATCAAGTCCCACATTATATTTGTACTGTTGCACAGATACATGTATTTACAAACAAATTTTAAGTGTTTTTTTAATACCTGTGAAAAGGTGTCTTGAAGAGACTGACATCCTCTACTACAGCTCATTTTATGGTACTAATTTTTGTAAAAACAGTTACTGTAAAGCTACCTAAAATCAAAATAAATGGGAAAATCTAATGAGCAAGAAATTATTTTTGCCTGAAATTGCAACTGTTGAGAGTTATCTGACAGAGCGCTGTGGTAGTGAGGAGTTCATTTACTTTTCTGCTCAGTTCTGTGGCTAGTCTCCTATTCAGAGGAGCAGATGTAAACCGAAAGGAAAATAGATGCCATAAATGATGTTTGCTTACTGTTCAATAGACTGGCAGAAGTACAGATCTACAGGACTAAAACTCTGTCCAAGCACCGTTAACTTTCTATCATAGAAATGTCTTTACTGGAAAGTTGTGCCAGGTTCAAAGCACAAGGTTTAAATTCTGGCTCTTAGAATTCTAATCAGATCTAAAAGGTATAAAAAGATATCCAACATAACAAAGGGGAAAACTACAAATTTTAGAGAGGTGTGGACAGTAAAGAAAAATGAACAGCGTTTAGTGCATGACACATGAATTGTCAGCTAAAAACATTTCATGTTTTGCTGCTTTTGTTTTTAATATGGAAACCAAGTTTTCTTCAGTAGCTCTAATCAGTCTCCACGTTTACGTGACTCACTGACCTGGGGCTGGTAGCCAATGACGCTGATGCACCTTGGGTCGACAAAGGTGATGACTCCATCAGAATTGTGCCTAGACAAGAACTCAGTTGGGACCGACATGCCATTCATGTCCATGCACACTGGAGAGCTGGTTACCTAGGACCAATGAAGTCCACAGCATTTAGTCCACACAACAGTCACCTTAAGCCAAAGTTGATTACACATCTAAAGAATAAAATCTGTTGGCAGGCTGGTAATTACTGAAGGAAGTCATAAATAAAACAACAGCATGAATAAATGACACAGAACAGCCTTTGGTCTAGTTTGCAGTGCAAATATCTCACCCCATGGTACACAGCTTAACAGCGTAGCAGGGAAACAAATACACCAGAAGTTCTCAACAAGGAGGGATATAGTAACGATATAAGTATGGCTGGAATCATCTCACTCTGTGGGACCACATTACAGTTTGGCATCTTGGTTCCTACCCTTGTCAACCAAGAATGAGAGACTTTCAAAGACAGTTCAACCCACCCATTTTAGGATGGGAAGGACAATCTAAGAGGACAACTCTTTATCTGTAAACGTATCCAATAGGACTAGCTCAGACTTAGGCTCAGCTTTCAGATAAGGATCATCTGAGAACATCCAGAGAACCCAAACAAAGTTCTCCAGAGATTAAGGTAGGTGATGATATGGATCAGCAATGCTCCTCAAAGCTCATCAGAGAGAATGATGCATTTCCAGCCCTCTGCCTGAAACCTGTGCAATCAGGTCACTCTGTATCCATTCATGCCTGCTGGGGCTACAAACGAGACCATTATTTTACAGCTTTCAGAGCCATCTCTGTTAACAAGGTCCCAATGCAAAAGGAGCAAAATCTCATTTGTTGCTGTCTTGAAGTAGATTAGCCAGTTAACTGTATGCAAGATTTCAATTTGCTGTTACAGAGCAGTTTATCACTTGGGCACCTTGACTTCTTTGTGATTAAACCCATCCCCAGAGCCTCCTCTTGCCCTCCCTCACATACCCTGCTGCCTCTTCTAACACAACAGATGTTTTGATGCTCCACATGTTACTAATGTGATTTTCTCGGAAATTATCTTTCTTTGGCAGCTGTAACATACAAATCCCCGTAACTTCCTTCTCTCCATCAGCTGAATATATTACCCTTGATTATAAAAGCATGATTAATCTAAAAACCAAACAATACTTTTGTAGCTCTGCCATCACAATGGAGGCACACTCTGCAGAAGTGCTAATACTTGCAGTAATATTCAGGCTGTTCACCTCAAATAAGATGGGTTTGGCACCTGTGCTCTAATGAAAGGGTCATTCTACCTTGTAAGAAGGAGCGATGCCATCCTAGCAGATGGCAACGAGTGCAGGCCAACAGGAGATCATGCAGGAGGCTCAAACATGTTCACCCATGGCAGAATTCCCAGACCAGAAAGATAAATATTAGCCTCCCTGCTGCGGTGAAGGAGGTTCACCACGACTGGTCTAGCTCCCACTCAGAACTCTTGTCACCAATGGACAAAGGAAGAGAATGTATATACATCAATTGCAACCATCTGGACAAAAAGGGAAGTAAAATTTTATTCTCACTGTTCCCTCAGCCGACATCACATCCGAATGCACACTGCAACACACACTGAGAATAAAGCTATTATTTGTGAAGTGCCTCTTGATTGCCTTATCTTTCCCATTTTCAGGATAACTCCCGCAATCACAGTTTTTCAAGTAGTTGATTAGCCGGAGAGAGAGAATGAATGAAAGAATAGCAGGGAGCATGTCACTGGCTTTGGGAGCCACTGTAACCTACCATCTGCAGCACCTGTACTCCCATATTTCCCACAGTCTAGAATATCCCAGCCCTATGCACCCTAGAGAACAGCAGGTCTGTACATGCTCGTGTTCCAGGAGCATCTTTGCCACTGTTGTCGGGTTAAATACACATACACACCAAAATCAAGCTTTCATGTTGTTTTGTTAACATATTCTAAACAAGTCCTGCCCATGGCAGGGTGGTTGGAACTAGATGATCTTTAAGGTCCCTTCCAACCCAAACCATTCTATGGTTCTATAAACCACTGGCTGCACACCGACATTGAGGCGCTTTGTATTTTGGAGGCAAGTTACCGTCTAGTACCAGAACTTTGCGCAAATCCTTTACAACTAAAGCACAAGTCTGATTATGCTTTCAGAAGTAGTTTATAAAAGGAAAGACTGGCATTACCTGAAGCCTTCCTATCGCCACAAGGCAATATTTACTACCTTGTCCCACATCAGCATCTTCTTCTGGTATAGTCATTCCTAGAGTAAAAGATAACAAATACTGTTATAATTAGGAAATTTGGATGAGCAGAGATGCTGCCGGCCTGGCTCTATACTATTCTAGATGCCCTAAATCATACAAAATAACCTTATTGTCTTCTCTAGGATTCAGGCATTATCTCTGGGTTCAGATCAGATGATCTTTCTCAGTCATGTTTGATCCTACATACCTCACGTGCATATACAGTACCCATGGCAGCAATTTGGCTGCCGAAGACAAAGCAGATACAAAAATTCCATTATACGCCGAGACGGACAGTAACATTTCCATGAGTACTGCTCCACAAGATGTTACGGGAACCATGCGGTCACTTAATATGATCAGTGAACGCATGCTATGTTCAGTTTTCTTTGGGAATAATATATTATAATGAGCCTTAAAAACAAGGCACAGCCTAGATTATTCATTAACTTCATGCTCATATTTAACAGCCGGTTCTACTTTTTTCTATAATGGACTAAATCTGGGTCGTTACGTTGAAAGACTGAAAAAATGCGGATGCTTTGCTAACAGTGCTTGTTTCAGCTGTGTAACAGAAGTAACTGTTATAAACACAGGAATAATTTCAAAACATACATGTGTACTGTTTTCCATCTCAGTGTTTCACGAATAGGAACACTCAGATTAGCTCTGTTTACTTGCTAGTTGGCTAAGCCTTTACTTAAGGCTATTTCCCAACTCCAGTTTTGAGATACCAATTTCCTATGAAGCATTTGAAAAAAACATCTTCCAAGAGTGACACTGCTGACTTATTTTAAGTGATTTGTAAACTCTTTCACAAGGCTTTTCAAGGAATTCAGTCACAACAGGCAGTGAATCATTTAAGAGGCACTTTAAAGCATTACTGAAATTAATTGCAAAGCAGCTACCAACTATGAAACATCAGCCACTTTATTCCCAAAATTTGTAATTCCCAATGTAAGTCAGTCTTTGAACTGTGCAGAGGATGACAGCATACAACTTTCTCAAACGATGCCTCTGAAAAACGACCATAAATGCTGCTGAATGAACCAAAGTAGTCTCTGAAGGAAGTATTTTGTATCAAAATAATTCCATCTTATCTGACAATCAGTTTCTAAATATCACTTTACAGGTATTTTTCAGTTCCCATTCAGCTATATAATAAAATATATACAAAGTATGTAAGAAAACCCCGTATTTTTCTATAATATATTTAAGTGTTATCATCATCTCAAACTTTAATTACGATGGAATTCACAATTTCAGGGGCCCAACTTCATTTGCAGCCCCCAAGAGACAACTAGGATTTCACCAGGGGATCTCAAGAGCTTTACAAAGCTCTTGCCCCTTCTAACAAAGGGGAAATTGAGGTGCAGTAAGAACTTCTGTGTCACACACAAGAGCTGGGCAGAAACCCCTTGTGTTCAACACCATGCTCTTTCTACCTGGAGATACAAATTTGGCTCTAAATAAGTCCTTAGCTTCTAAATCTATGCGATATCCCTCATCAAAAGCCAGGATAATCCTTCGAAATGTTTTCTTAGAAGCTGTATGAGAAGCTGTATGTGATCTTAGGAATACATTTTAAGAAATCAACAATTAAACACATAAGTTAAAAATAACATTGGGTGGACCTTACACAAGTTATTTTTCAATTAAACTTTATTTTGTGCTTCCGATAAAGGTCCCTCTGTGGGTTACTAGGGACCCAACTTTCATTTGAGATCCTTCATGTAACTTAGACCATCCTCGAAATGAAGACAACCTGCATTTATCCTCCCCGTGGGACTGGCCTGCCCTGCCTATAGTTTATCAGTTTATCCTTCAAGCAGTTAAATTAGAAAGCCTTGTTTCGATATTTCCCACACTGCTATTCCAGTCTGTTGTCTGCTACACACTCGGGAAACCACAAACTAGACCCCAAACACAAGTCAGTCCCATGCTCTGAGACACCAGCATACCACGGAGAGCATAAACCACTGACATGAAACTACAGTTAAGAGATTCATATTACAGAAGTATTTTGTTTTCCTTCCTTGCTGTGTTTACACACAGTTATTTCTTCAACTTAAGACTTAGTAATTAGCTAACGACAGCTCCAATAGGCAAGGGAAGTGAATTTGGCTGCCTCTTGAGAAGAGAGAGAAAATTACCCTGAAAAAGCAGCACAAACATATCTGTGCAAAATTGTGCCCACTTAAGAAAAAATTTTGGCAGACACATGGCTGCTATCTGCTCACATACACGTGGGGCACAGGGAAGGTCGAGCTCCCAAAACTAAACCTAGATTCCTCCCCATAAACAATTTGAATTTTAAATAGGTAGAAAATGGTCAACTGAAAATTGTGTGCAGTTTGCAGGGGATGAGAAGTGGAATCCAGCAGTTCCACCTGACAAAGCGGAGACTGGAGGTGTGAACCGAGAGCAGGAACAATTAAATGATGCAGCAGCTTAGGAAGGAGCACTAGGATGCTGACTGCTGCGAAAGAAACACAGCAGTGCACTAAAACAACACAAGGGAGGAAAGAAAGCACTGGAGCAACCACAGAGTTGACCTAACATTTTGGCTGGAAGATGGCAGCAAGGACTGCATCCCTTCGAGAGATGCATGAGGAGTCTCTCGCTCCTCAGTCCCAAACTCCGCAACCAACAAGTTCAACTGCCAGCCGAAAGAACAAACATTTCAAAAGGTGGTGCCTGAAGCAATCACGGTTGCGTTCAGACAGCTTGGTACAGGTGGCGTGGTTTCAAAGATGCTGTGTGATTCTAGGTCTTAGCACCTTCAGAGGATTTTCTTGGTGGATGCCTGATACTTCTGAGAATTCAGCCACTGAAACACAGGGGCCTAAGTGCTATTCTAAGGAAATAATTCTAGGCATTCCAGTTGGATAACCTTAACGAAAGGGTCCCTTTAAAATGGAGTTTTCCATTTGAGAAGGGCAAATTTAAAGTATTTTCCCTTGACTTCAAAAGTTTTTTCAATAGTTTCCTTAGCAGCACAGTTTATTGCAAAGGACAGCAAAGATACTCAGCTGGACGGCTTCCACTTCACATCATCTTTTTTCTGCAGCTTTCCTTTTTAGGAACTTGGTCCATGCTTGCTACTGCCCAAATGAACTCAAAGCAACATAAACAATTTCCAAAATTAAACCTAGCTAAGAAACACCATTTCTGATGTCATTCTGTTGGCAAGGGAGGCTGTTGTTCTAATTTTCACCTTTTTTTGTTTTTTTTGCAAGATGGATCAGTGTCTGTATAACACACTGGAAAAGTATTAGTTGGGTTATTCCACAAGACACCCTATGAATAAAAAACAATCTGCCTGGAATTAATCAATACACGACCCAGTGAATTGCTAACCCTTTCCCAAAAGTGCCTGGAGTAAAAATATGCCAAAATGATCATCTGCTGCTTGTCTGCAGTTGTAGGTGCTATTACTGACAGCATTCCATACAGGAAAATTATTTTCTTTATTCTTTTGCTGATAGTAACAAAGATTCAACTGTGGGTATGCTTATATATGAGGATGCATTCGTAGAAGAGATTTACTTTTGCTTTAGCATCCCTCCTATCAAACAGAGCACAATACGGACAGGTAAATAAAGATACGTGCACTGCACTTAATACTGGTTTGTCCGGCTCTTAACGTAATGTAATATTGCTCCTTAACATCACCACAGAATCACAGAATCACAGAATGGTCAGGGTTGGAAGGGACCTCTGGAGATCATCTAGTCCAACCCCCCTGCCAGAGCAGGGTCACCTACAACAGGTTGCACAGGACAGTGTCCAGGCGGGTTTTGAATGTCTCCAGAGTGGGAGACTCCACCACCTCTCTGGGCAGCCTGTGCCAGTGCTCCACTACCCTCAAAGTAAAGAAGTTCCTTCTCATGTTAAGATGGAACTTCCTCTGTTCAAGTTTATGCCCATTACCCCTCGTCCTATCACTGGGCGCCACTGAAAAAAGACTGCTCCCATCCCCCTGGCATCCTCCCGTTAAGTATTTGTAAGTATTAATAAGATCCCCCCTCAATCTTCTTTTCTCTAGACTAAAGAGACCCAAGTCCCTCAGCCTTTCTCCATATGAGAGATACCATATGGAGATATGATATGATACCAAGTACCATCAGTATCTCCAAAAAAAGTTGCAAAAGCCTTGAGGAAAGAAGCCATGAAACTGAGCTTTAGGGGGCATCAACAAAATAAACATACATTAGTAATTCACATTCTTGATGTGTAACCCCATGAAAGGCTTTATTTCTCAACACCAAATAGATGCTCCTCTTGAATAATAAATATAGTGCTCTGCTCGTTCAAGTTAATATCAACAATTTGCAACGCTGAGGCTGCAAGTGAGCATCACAAATAGAATGCTGTGCCGTTAGAGGTTATATTTAATTTCCAAGTGTCCTTTATGCCAGCAAACAGTTTCCCACAGGGTAACGGCATGTGTTTGTGTGGACATAAGGAACTTTTTAGTTTTCCCAATAAGCTTCCAGTTGGCTCTAACAACAGAGCAGCTTCATTTTATGCCTTCTTTCTCTATCCGTCTGCCCCATATTTTCTGCGAGACACAGAACAGTGTTAGTGGATTTGTGGTTTTACATCACCACATTCAAAAATAAATTATTTATGAGTCTTTAGAAGGAGGTAATTTCAGCAACCGGTGGTCACTAGGAATCCCCTGTTAATGCCTAACTCCATCAGAACCGTTACTGATAGTTACATGCCCGTGTGTGAAACTGCACTGTGTGACTTTATCTCCCACGCGCAGCGATGGAATAAGGCTGTGGATGTTTACAGCATACAGAGGAAAAATCTTGTGAAAAATCCCCCCAAAAACGATATTATTCTTTTTAAAAAGAAAAAAAAAAATAGTAAGATAAAGCCTTGAAATGACAGCACTGCAAAGAATATTCAAGCAACTATTTTGTTTTGTATTGGATGAGGGAGTACTTTGCACAAACGTCCAGATTCTGGCCAAAAATTTAAAATAACCTAACAGCTTTGGCATGCTGTGGTTAAGATGTTACCGTAAGTCTGACTTGGAAGACTAAAATGCTTCTTTTTTAAGATAAAAAAACTAAGGAGAAAAAAAAAGATTTCAACATTATTTGAATTTAACATTATTCTGGGACTTTTTATTTGAAGTTTTCAAAATAAGTATGTATCTAAGCCTTTACTTCACTATGTTTTTTTCTGCAGGTCCTGGCTTTGATTTACAGAAAACAACATCCTGACAGACTGTATCTTCTCTCTCCACCAAATATTTTCCAATAATTGTTATGGCATGAAAAAAAACTATTGGAGAAATATCATATGGAGCACATAAGATTCATTTCCTTCCAGGAACGAGATGCTCAGAGGGGAAAACAAAATAGAAGAAAAGCAAATGCTTGCTGAAGCTCCTGAAGCCCAGGAGGAGGTCAGCATTTCTCAGTTTTGTGAGTGGTTATGAACTTGAAGCATTGTCTAAGCTAAGGATCACAGCTGCTTCACTGGGAACAGGGGAACAAAGGCTGGAATTGGCGCTCGGTCAGTTCCAAACCAGGGGTCTTTTTACCTCATTCAAAATATCCAACCCCACTCTGTCATTATTTAATCTAACATACACTCCACATAAGAAACGAACAACGTAACTGGCTGGAACACTGATCTGGAGTATCTGACTCCTTTTTCTTAGCCTTTCACTCAAAGTTTACCCTGATAAATACCTGAGGCCAATGTATAATTTACCAGGATATAAGCCTGCATGTATGGTATGGTGGGTTTTGTACTTGAGCTTAGTTTTACCCTTCTCTTGCAGGCACAACGGCGGAAAATGAATGGACCGTTAACAAACCCAGCCTGAATGGACCCGCTCCTCAAAGCAGCTCTGTGTTTTCCCTGTGGCTCACTCACCCAGAGGCAAACACAGTGTATTAAGGGAAGAGCCCAATAGCTCCTTTGCCACGGGAAGCAGAGAGAGCAGAGGCTGCAGCACCGCTGGGTCTGCTCCGCGAGCAGCCGGGGGAGAGGCAGGTGCTGCCCACGGGTCCTGCATGCTCTGGGCTCAGTCATGTGCGGAGGACGAGGCATGACGCTTCCTGTGTTTTCTCTCCAATTTCTCAGCGAAGAAGGGGCTAAAGGCAGTCTGCCAACAAGCGAGCCTTGCTGCTCCGTTAAAGACAAGAAAAAAATAAAAAAGGCAGGCTAGATGCGCAAAAGTGTTTTCATGCTGACCACAGACCTGAGCCACAACAGAATTTGCTTTCTCCTTTACATCTCTGAAACAAAGACAACCTAGTCATTAAAATATGCCACCAGCTGTCAGCTGTTTCCACCTCTTTAAAGTATTTGAATTAATCTTAAGAGATTTAGCATAGACTACTCACGGCAGCGGCGCTGTCAAACCTGATAGTCTGTCACACTGAGAATGATCACACAGCAGTTCTTGACATTTCTGTATCGGCACTGACTGTGTTATACTCTGTGTGGGACTAAACAAAATTAACACGCTGGCCACAGACAATGCAATACAACCCAGAAAGAGAAAATACCTGGTGCTAAACAAATTAGATTAAGTGCATTTGCTAAATATTTATTTCGTTTATGAAAGTATGTTTTATGTGTTGCGTATTAGTTGTATAATGTGTGTGCCACATTGCATGCTCTGAAAGAAAAGGATATGGAGTTTATATTAGAGTACCCACCTGGCAACTGAAAAATAAATGAAAGTGATCCTTTCCTTTCCATAGCTGAATTTTTAAACCGCTGCAATTTAGCGCAAACCCATTCATTCCCAAGAATCCAGAGACGATGTAAAGGCCTGGGGGGGCTTGCTACTCTCAAACTGATTTGAGCAAAAGTCATTTTATTACAGGGCAGAAAAGTCTTAGAAAATTCTATTACTGCTGCAGTAATTTCATTTGCTTCACAGATTATGGTTGAATTACCATTGGAAATGAGAACAAATGCAGTGGCGTTGTCACTTATTTACCCAAATGTATTGGGGATCAGTTCAGACCATGGATATTCTCATACAACTCTGAAAGTCGACGGATACGTGACAATCACTAACACAAAGCAAGGAAGACTGGAAGAGAAAATAAACACTCCTGAAAGAGGCCCCAGTTTAGTACTATATGCCCTGAAAAAGGCACTCGGGCATGACTATTATGAGTAACAATTTGGATGGTAACATAAAAGACCACTGAAATTCCACATAAGGCTCTCAAAATCGAAAACATCCCTCAGGATTGTGCTATAGTTGGGAGGCATTAACATTGTGGAGGAGCATTGGGATATCATAAGGGAGCACCATGTGATTTTGAGGAGTGGAGTAATAGAAATGGGATGAAATTCAACATTACTAAATACATAAGCATGCACTTGGGGACTAATAACAGTCATAAACTACAGCAACAGAAATGGGATGAAACTTCATATTACTAATTGAAAGATCACACAATTCAAACTATTTTTGCTATGAACGGGAAGATCTTGAGTTGACAGCTGAGAAAAAGGCAGTCTGGTATCTATATCTGGTGATTTAGGATGCCAGCAGGATGCACAATACGAAAGACAAGTATGCTGTATCGTATACTGCCATTCAAGACAAGAAATATCATCTTTATTATACATGACTACAATCTCATCTGGAATAAGAGTGTATAGTGCCAGTGACCCACATTTTGAAGAGTTAAGTGAAAACACGAACAAGGGCAGAGAAAATAGTCAAGGATAAAGAAGAGCATGCATTGTGAGAATGCAGATCAGAAGTGGGCTCGTTTAACTGCGCAGAGTCAAGGTTGACAGGATACAACAACCTTCTGGAAATGCACCAGAACACTCGAGAGAGACAGAGACACAGGCAGGAAAAATCCTGCTTGATCTTCAGTGAAATACAGTCTAAGAATACGCTGGCATAAACTTCCCATAAACTAATGAGGACTGGAAATTAGAAAGGTTGTTAGGCGTAGGAGAGCAGTGAGGTTTTGGAAGAGCTGGAGATGGGGAAAACACCTCGCTGACGTAAACTGCAACTTACAGTGTGACACCTGGCAACTGGGCACTCAAAGATCCAGAAGATCCTTTTTATCCCATGCTCCTGCACTGCAGTGCCTGCTCCCTGCGGAAATGGCAGCTGGAAGTCATATACTGCTGACATTGTAACCCAGTGCTGACATGAGTTCACGCGTTTGCAGCGCTGCATTAGCAACATACACCCCTGAAGGGTTCGATCTCTTTAAAGGTCCCATAACAGGCAGCAAGTTTTTCACTCAAGCTTTAGCAAGCAGCTGAGAGAAATCTCATTTGACCTGCACCTTCCTGAAGAGACATCCCGTGTATCAAAGCTGAATTCAATTATGGTTCGAATAACCGATAGAAAAGTTAGTCTCTTTGTGGAAGAAAATGAAAAAAACCCTTTCATTTTCATAGGGCAATTAACACACACTGTGCTCTCACGCTTTTGAGATATTAAATCCTATTAGCAACAAAAGGGGATGGAAATCAAAAAGAATTTCACATCCACATGCTGGTGTCTGCCCACCACTGCACAGATTTGGTGCAAACCACCTCTTAGCATTCATAATCCCTGGATAAATGTGATTTATGCTTGTGGTATAAGACCACAAAAGGGCAGGACAACTCATGGTTTGATTCACGCCAGCAGGCGCTGTCACACTGCAAACAGCTTCTTCAACTACTGCAAACGCCAAGGTCAACTAACCCACCTCATGATGATGTCTGGATCAGCTCCACCGTCTCGTCTTTGAATTTTTCAAAGGTAAATATTCCCATATGTAATTCTGCGTTATAGTAGGTAAATGTTTTTCTTTGTAGTTCAAAGCAATGTGGCAACAATTTTTAGCCAGAAAAACAGCCTCAAAACAGAACTTATCTCAAAGACTGCACATCCTTCGATCACCACCACTTTGAAGACCTATGCACCTAAATTGAGATTGCACATTTTCATACACAGGTGCTTGCAACTCAGTACTTAAATATAAAATACTCGTTGGTGTTTTCCAGAGGTACAAATGCTTTGTGTTTACCTTCTTAAAATTAGGCCATTTTTATGTTGGTTTATCAGATTGAAAATTTTTGGCCCCAGTTGCTGGAATCCCGCATTAGTGACAATTCCTACTGCTCTCTGTGCCAATGGAATTGAGAAGGGTTTCACATGGGAAAAACGGGGCCCTGGGTGAGTAACAACAGCTTATTTCTTGGTATCAAAAGCTTCTCAAGAGGAGACTGAATTGGTTACCCCACTAAAATTCAGCCTGACTTGGTACCAGCAAAGGAACCTGAGCCAAGTTTTCAACTGTCTTGCAGACAGTGTGGTGTACACCACCTTCAGCGAGATAGATGATACATACCTGCTGGTGGCCAAGCCTTGATATAGCCAGTGCAATGGACAACAGCATACTGTGCTTCACCTTCTTTTACTGGGCCAAGGCCATTCCTAAATGAAAAGGAAACACAAAAATATCACGTCGATTGACATGCAGAATAGCTTTATGCTTGTAAACTACAACTACTAATGATTTACTGATAGCTGTAAGTTATGTTAGAAACAACCAATCATCAACCTGGAGTTCTGTACAATGTCAGCTCCATTACAACACTAATCAAGCCTTACTCGTTTTCCTTAATATTTCTTGGAGAAAGATACAGAAGCTTATTTCAGAGATGGAGCTGGTTAAGACAAAGAAGTTGAGTGACTTGGTCACGACTTGCAAAAAGATCCAGTGACTCCGCCACAGTTGAATTTAGCGGTGAGGTCTCCTCTCCTGAGACCCAGTGCTATTTCACACTGTGTGCGAATGCAGAAGTTTATCCAGGTAGCACTCCTCAATTGAGCATGAGCCCAATGAAAAATGAGAGTGCTTATGGCAACTGACTGTTGCAGTAAAGTAAGCAATAGTACCTGTATCTTTTTCTCATGGTGGTTATCCTGTTCAGAGGTAAATGATCCAGAGGAGCATTTCCACACCTAAAAGTAAAGCAATATTTGAAAGGGCTCAAAAATTAATATAAATACCCAAGATGAAAATGCATTTTAAGGTCTTTGTTAGTATATACAAGTAGACAATAGTGGAAATTTATTTCTGGTAGACTCATTTTTGCTTAGAACTTATTGCTTCCACAAGCTGAGTTTTTGCGTGTGCTCCAAATATTTTCTTTATTTTATAATGAAAAATTGAAGCGACTACAAAAAGATTTCCTCCCGCTCACCCAAACCTAAAGACTATTTGAAATGGATATTCCAAGACTGGCTAAAAACCAGGTACACTTAAAAATGCTATAAAACAAGGGTGAAAGCTAGAAGAATGTAAGTCAGGCCCCCAGCTATCCATACAAAACAATCTCAGTGTTCCAGTAGCTTCCCTGGACAGAGCATTTTGACTGGCATGCACCAGCTACAATGTTAGTAGATATTAATCTAATGTTTGCGAGAACAGACTGCTTACACAGTCAAATAACTTTATTTAACACTTGTTCATGTATATTTTGTGGTATTTCTAACTATGCCTAACTGTATAATTTTAACAATCCATTTGAAGCTAAGTAAATAGTTTGAAGGGTAAAACCAGTTCATTTTCAGTGGAAAAAAGAACAATAACAATGAAAGAAGTAATCACAAGGAAAGTTCACATTATTTGAGGCTCATTCTTCCCACAAGTGTTTTTTAAATTATTATTATTATTCTTTTTTTTTTTCTTTTTCTATACCAATCACTGCCAAGGAGAAGGAATGAACAATTAAAATAAGATTTAGAATTACAAAAACAATGGGGCTACTGGCATGTATAAAATTCCTCTCATGCACTGGAGTTTACAGAATCAAGGTGCAAGGAAATAACTGCAGTCTGAAATGTTGTTTTAAAAGCCAGGGAACAACTGTAAACAGGACATTAGGCCTGGTTTTCTTTGCACAAAAAAGTCTTCCTCACACGACCATTAAGTGCAACTTGGAGGAAGAGAAAGCAGTGTTCCAAGTGTCTCTCTGCCAGGCTGTATTTCTTTCCACCCAGTTAAGGAGGAAAAAGGAGCTACAGCTTAAGTCTAATCTTGCAGGTATGAAGTATATAAACCCCTTACAAAGGCACCCAAGAGCCATACATTCAGCCTCCTCACGTGACTGGAAGAATTCCACCACCTAAGAGAAGCACAGGGATCTCTTTAAACGTGTCCAATATTTTGCTTTGCATGTTTCATTCCATAACAAATTCAGCATCATCTGTTTTCAACGCATATATTGGATATAGGCTGCAGAGGCAATTATATACTTTCCCCCTCGAACCACTCAAAGAGATATTTATTGCAATAGCAACAGACATTTTATCCCATTAGCACTACAATAACCGAAGTGCCCGCAAGCCCCAGTCAGGAGCACTGGGCAGGCAGACCTCTTTAAAGAAGCCCAAGCAATGCAGGAGAAGTTGGAAAATTGCAAAACAAAACCCCTCTAACAATTACTCATTTATCTAGCATCAACCAGCTGACATTTGGTTAATTCATACCAGGCTTAGGTTAATTCCTACATAGCTGGCAAGTTTGCAACTGAATTCCTGTTTGTCTTCAAGATTCTTTTAATATTATTGGTTTGCTGAAAAAATACACAGAGTTGGGCTTTCATTACACTTGCGAAAGCTTTGTTCCCAAAGTATTGATTTGAGTAATTTGACTAGAAGAGACAATGGCTTACATTCCAGGGGTGAAGTTGTCATGAAGTTCTCTGGGGAAAGCATCCTACACCCCACACTGATAAAAACAACTGCAACACACAAATGTGGGGCTGTTTTGTCATTAATCATAAAGGAAGACAGCTTTCGGTTTTACTCCAGTTCCAAAAGCAAGAATTTTGTAAATGCTTAATGGGAGTGTGTCGTTACAGCTTCATTTTTTTAAGCAAGGTCAAACTAGTGCAACAAAATGTCTGAAGTCTAATCTGAGACGGGACTGGAACCATCACAGGAATACAAGGTAAGTGTGTACCTCATCCTGCAAATGAAAGAGCGCCTTGATCCCATGCACATTCTCATTGAGGACTGCTGACCCTCTTTCTTTACTGTTCCAGTCTTCAGGTCCAGGATTCGTCCTAGAAAAGCCAGGGAGAGCAACTGATGTTCAGTACGTAAATTTAATTCCATTTACTACCAACTAAGATGACAGTAAGTTCATAAGCTAAATCCCATTAGCCCAGTTATGGGAAAAAATACCAACAAAATATCTTGATCCTGGTTTCACATCGGTTATGTTCTGACTTAACTAATGATTTCAGCAAAGCCAACTCTGAGTCACAACAGTGATGGCTCTTTTCTCGGTTGGCCCAAGACCAACTTCCAAGGCAGGGTCAAATGTCTGGAGGCAGAGAAGAAAATGACAGCAAGTACTGCTTTTTGACTTCATCTGCTTGCTCCACTCTTTACCAGAACTGTGGATAGAGCAACACACGTCTTTCCCCTGACAGCTGCTCCTCCTTCCCTGTGTTCTCAGGTCTGTCCGGAATCCCCTCACCATAACACCACCCCACACATCCAGAGCTGCAGCAACAGCGAAGAACACATAAGACCAACCTTTTCTCCTTGATGATGAGATACAGGGTATGTCACAGCAACCCTTTCAGAGTTGATAAAAAACTGACATGGCAGTGTATTTTTAAAGTTAATTTTCAGCCAGATCAGTGAGATGATCTGGCTCACCACATAGCAACAAGAGTCTACGCAAGATCCACGGCCGGACCCTGGTGATCAGCAGAAGCTGACTACAAACCTCAGAATCTCACCCCACAGACACAGCATTGAAAAGGGATGACAGATACCAAATCATCTCAAGAGAGGACAGGCCAGAGGGAGCGCTGAGCCGATACTCCTACAGTAAGTTGGGGGAGGTCTTTATTAAAAAACGAAGGTAGCATGGCGGTAATGATTAATCTTTTCAAAACAGAAGGCAGTGATTACTACAGACCGGTTTGGCTCAGTGACGGCAGGGTACAGGGGATCACACAGAACCCTACTGTTTATCACCAAAGAACTAAAGAATGGACTTTTAAATCTACAGCGCAACTGCTAACAGGTGACTATAAAATTCTGTAACATTAGTAACACAGACTAGAAATGAATCACTGACCCAGATCCACAACACTTCAGGGCTGGATACAGCTGCAGAAGTGACAGTGGGCAAAAGAAATGCAGTGGAACAGCTGCCAGACAATTAAGTGACAGCCACCAGCGCTGATGACACACGGCCATGAGCACACGACATGTTTAAGGTAGGTACAGTATCTTTCAACAACTGAAACCACGCAAGCCTAAGCCTTCACCATGATATAACAAGCCAAGTTTACAGCAGTATAAGATACCATACTCTGACTGTGCAAAGTTGAAGAAACCATGCAGAATACGTTCAAAGTATCCCTCATCAGATTCCCCCAAGTCTCTGTCCAAAAATTAAGTTCTGAACTAATTCTACTGCCAAACATTAATTTCAGAATGATTTTAACTGAAAACACTTACCTCCATCCATGAATGTGAATAAAATCACTACAAAACAGTTTAAAGATCGGTATTTTAGGTAAGGAACTAAGCAGTAGGATTTTATTCTTAAGGTACACTAAAGATAACCACTTCTGGAGGAAAGCCATCCCTGTTGACAGAAGGTCAGACTGTGATGTATCTCCAAGGTATATCTCAGATAGTTAAGAAGTTAGCAAGTCTGGAAGCAACTCCTAAAGATGCTTCAGTTCAGAGCACTGGGCTATGTATTAATATAGATGTATGATTCAGGTGTGAGCTGGGAAAAATGACACCACCACATTTCCCAGCTCAGTTACGCTGACCCTATGATGTAGGATGGATCTGAGGTTCAACCACACTTCCCTTCCCTGCATCAGAGAGTCTGTCTCTCTGTCTCATTTTCTATATGCAAAGTCACAGTCTATTTCCCCATCCCCTCAAGTAAACAATTTAGAGAAATAAAATATCATTAGGCAGGAGACAAACTGCTTGCAAATGAAGGCAATACATGATGAAGCAAATAAAGACAGCGTGTATGTGCAAGACCCGATGGCTGTCCATATGAGCATACAAGCCAAATCAAACCATCAAAAGCATGGACTTGGGACACAATACTCTTTGGACACGCAAATCAAACCATCAAAAGCATGGACTTTGGACACAATAGCTTTGTCATACACATAAACAAAAGAAAACTTTTTGTGCACTTTTTTTTCCCCCGTTCCAATACAAATTCTTGAAGTGACACTAATAATCAAAAAGCAGTGACAGTAAACATAACTCAAACAGCTAATAGAAGTATCTCAGTTTTTATCATCCAAGAACATCTATAAAAATAAGTATACTTCACAATTACGTGGATGCTAAGCCTAAAATTGCTGACACATGTTCCTTTGGTATGCCTGGAACCACCGACAACAAAAGTCATAGATTTAAATTTAGCTTTTTGTTTGGCAATGTCTTAGAAATATGTACCAGATAACAAATAGTAGTCTAAATTTTGCCTTGACTTACAAAATCACTGCAGGGGGTGTGTGGGGGTATGAGTCAGAGAAATGTTTGGTACATAGATATTACAAGAAAGCTCTCAGCAGCTTGTTTCAATAGTCCGTCATGCGTGCGTTAACCTTGCAGAGCTTTAACAATACAGTCCAGATTTTGATAAAGAACAAGCAGTTTGTGCCTGATATATTATTAGAAGCTTATGTTCAAATTATATGAAAAAAGAGGAAGAATTACAGTTGAACACACTAAAGACAAAGCCTCCCATCGAGCCCAAACAAGCCTGTCAGTGCAGCCCCCGGGATAAGAGGGGTCTCCTAACACACGGCATACCAGGGCTCGTATCCCTGTTGGAGCTTTTAAGAATATTGGTGTTGCCAGGTGTGTAGAGTGTATCTGGGAGAGCAGACTGAGGTCTGTACACAACCAACGCAGCCATACAGCACAGGTAAGCGCTAGCTTTGGAAAAAGGAACGGCATAATACTCCCAAGGGTTTGCTCCCTGTGTCTGCTGGCAGTATTGCATACACACTGCTAAGAGCTTTCTCTGTTTGGAGAGCTCTCCGGTTTAATGATGGCAATCTGGATGCAGTGTTACCCCTTTTTATTTTTGTGCTAACTGCTCAAAAAACCATCTTCATTTCTAGACCTACACTTAGAGCATTTAGCTTTTACCAGATAATTCTACAGAGGTGCTGCGAGATGGAAGATGTTGAAGTCAGGACAAGCTGGAGTTGTATTTGTCGTGACTACTCATTGCTATGACAATCTGTGACAGTACAATGTCACTCGGTCTCAAGACAAAACTCACAGCTGTTTCTGCCCAGGCTCCTCGTCACTCCACACCTGACCCTGAGAAGGGGACGGACCCACACTGCTCCGCTTCTGCCAGCATGGAGTTGAACGATCATCTTCTACCTGCTTCAGCATCATCTACAGTTCACTGCAGCCACTCAGGTGATGGACCTTGGCAGGTCCCACACTGCAGTCAACCAAACAGGCATAAATCACTACTCAGTGTCATACAGACAGCTCAGTTCAAGGAGGTGGCACACTCTGATGACAGCTCTGTCACAGAACCATAAAATACTCGTATCTCCTCGTGTTCCTGCATCTTTTATGCTGGTGCTGCTACCTCGGTGATAAATGTATAGAAAGTACATTTGATGTAATAGTTGGCAATTATATTCTTATTA
Organism: Charadrius vociferus; assembly: GCF_000708025.1. NCBI lineage: Eukaryota > Metazoa > Chordata > Aves > Charadriiformes > Charadriidae > Charadrius > Charadrius vociferus. Next base: position 597,651 of record NW_009648559.1, on the reverse strand, counting down.
ATAAGAAATGTTCTAGGATGCTCTGAACACTTCTGCTAACTGAACAGTGCACATGTGCATTTTTAAAATTTCTTCTAGTTTCTTCAGAAGTACAGTTTTAACAACCCACTGCTACCACCAGCTGGGACTCTTATGAGCTTCCCCATAAACTGGCAATTGCACACAGTTCATTTTCATGTTAAACCTTCCCCCCTCCAGCTCCAGACACAGCCCTCAGACACAGCAAGGGCAGGACGCATGTCTCAATGGCAGCACTACCGTGGCTGGCACTGCTGTCTTATTACCAGATACAGCAGCTGCACAGCTCAGAGGAAACCAGAGTTGACTCTGCTGCACAAGAGAAAGCAAATAAATGAGCACAATGCTTATTAAAACCAGCACATAAATCTCTCCGGTTGGTCTGGGTATAATTAATAATTTGTTGAAATCTACCCACTACAGTCCCCACTCAGAAGGCAGTATTGCTTAAACCTGTAATAAACCAGTTGTCCTCTGAGCAGGAATCTACCATGTGACCCACAAAAGGGCTGTCAGAGGGGACCACAGAGGTGAGGACAATGTGCAAGAGATTCACTATTTGGGTAAAATTAGAGAAGCCATATAAAGCTCTTCCCACTAAACAGATTAGCTAGTATTCAATTCTAGTACTGAGGACACACACCAGAAACATCCCCTTCGTGTTATGCTGCAGTGTGTTTTCAAAGATACTCTAAAAACGTTCTCATAATGATCAAGGGGACAAATGTTCATGTTGGCACTGATATGCCCCTTGTGTGTGCAAATAGTGAAGAGATTATGCATGAACCTTCCCCTTTTGGATCTCCAGTTGCTACCGTGAATGTTCAAATACCTTTCCTGTGCTTGCAATGTTTGAGATGAACCTAAGCCAAGGGTTGGCCTGGGCCTACTGAAGTTCATGGGGTTTCAAATCTGGGAGTTTGGCACAAATCCATCTTTACACAATAGCACCAGCCTGTTACAAAATTTGTTCCTACATGTTTAAGCACTGTATGCTAAGGTTTATAGCCTGGTAATCAAACACAATCTGTTCTTTGTTACTTTTTTCAGTTCTTTTTTTGTTTTTCTTGTGGATTCAAAACTCCATAAGCTGCAACACCTAATTCTATCACAAATGCCTTCTCTGCTGGATTTCCAGTCCCTAAGAATCTACAGTCTGTACTTAGAAAGAAGGGTTGTTACATGAGGGCAAGTTGAAATGGCTGTCTTTAAAAACAACCATATGGTATTCACATCCAGTTTGCAACATGGAAATATCCTTCTTTTGCAACAAAAGACTACTACCTGTTTACAAAGATCCGAAGAAATTTGTTTTGGCCTCATGCACACAAAAATACTGTTGGCAAAGTACATGCTACAGTTTTCCATTTCCCTCTAACTCATCAGGAGATGGACTGCTGCCTTGCACAGAATATTGGACCTGATAAGGAAACAGTCTGAATTAATATATGGAGTCTCCCCTTGCACTCAATACCTCCAGCAGTCCAGCAAGCTTCGTGCTTTACTTGATAGCGTCTTGTCTTACAAAGAACAAGTTAGATATTTTGTAATTATTCTCAGCCACCAGATTGTCTACATATTTCTTTCCAGGCAAAATAAAATAAAGGATAAACTAAGTTTGGTTTGGACAAGATAACAAAAGATGACTTTGTGCTCATCAAAAATACTCCACAGGCCACTCAGGGAAGACAAACAGGACACAGGAATACTGCACCCAAAAATCCTTATGAAAACTGAAAACATCTTTATCCTACTATAAAAATGGAAAAAAGGAAAGACAGGGATGCAGGAAAACAAGAGGAAATAATTAAAAATAAAAGCAAAGTGATGGTCAAGGTACTGATGCTTCTGGACACAGCTCCAAATATAAGCTGACCCTCAAACTGAAGTGGACACAGCTCCAAATATAAGCTGACCTCAGCTGACCAAATATATGACCCTCAAACTGAAAGGTCAGAGAACAAAGGACTTGTTCTATGGTGATGCTCTCTATCAGTATGCTAAGTCTTTAGAAAGTAGTGGCAGAGATCAGCTTAAAGACATATGTTCTCAAGTAAAACTACTAGCTGCCAGCCCATCACGCAAAAGTGCAACGTTGCAAATGACCTATTTATCATTTATAGAGAGGCAGCACAGAAAAGTCTCTCACTCACCAGTGCAGCATCAAAAGCCAAGTCTGTTACTGTCCCTTCGGCTATGAAAGGTGTGCATGAAGACAGCAATGACACCGACTCCACAACAGTTTGTACAGATATAAGATACAGGTCACTGCTTGGGATAAACAATAAAGTTACAGAAAACAAAGTGAAACTCTTCCTTTTTTTAATTTTTAATTTATCAGTTTACACATATGCACTGGCTGCAGCTGAACACTCAGCTTTACACCAACGGAGGTATGCAGCTGGCAGAGTCCCTCTTAAGAACAATGGATGCATTATGAATACATAAACAAAATGTCTTCAATAGGAAGATTAAATAGCCTAAATTTGATCAATTTATATTAAATTATTCTTGATAAGCTCATCCCAGAACAAAGCAATTATTCTGCATTAATTCAACAATTAAAAGAAAATAAAAATCTTTAAAAATTTACACCCTTACAACTGTAAGGGATACATTTGTATCGCATGTTTAATGCAGCTCAGCAAGTGCTTTAAGCTCTATTAAGTTTAAAAAAAAATACACATCTGCCCTGTGGAACCCAGTATTAAAAAAAATGACAGATGATCTAAGAACACATTAAGAATCAAAACTGAAATGCACACACAGTGTTTGAAGGCCCTCCTTCCAGGAACTCGTGTTTACATAAACCAGAAGCAGCTCACAATATACAAATAAAACCTCATACATATTTAAAAAAAAAAATAATCATGGTCACACAGCTCTTCTCTCAGCATTCTGGGTTTTATTATTTACATAGAGGTAATGTTCATAAAAGCACAGGCATATCTACCACGTACATACACATATTAGAGTACACAGTCCCTGTCCTGAAAGCCCCAGCGCCTGCCCTACAAACGACAAGATATCTACTGTAGGGGTTGGTGAGACTGAGAGCAACTGCCACAGCTCAGAAATATGCTGCTGGTCATCCAAGTGTCCTCTAAAAACAGAGCATCCCTTCAGCATCACCACACCAAAGACAAGAGCTACGGGGAGTGAACGCACCAAACAACACAATCCTAATAAAACTGCACCCACAAAAAATGCATCTCTCTGGCCCCTCATTGAGGGGAAAGCAAACGCATGAGCTATAAGAATAGCCTGGACACTCAAAACATAGGTGGACTTCAGACCATCCTAACTTCAAATCACAAACTAAGGACAGAACCACATGACTGGCACTGCGTACCCAAAACCAGCGCTGATTTTACAGGATGCCTCCCTCGCTCCCATCAGAGGTTACAGTGCAGCTCTGACAGGCAATGCCCGCTAACCTGTTGTTTATTTTAACACTACTACTTCCCATCTGCTGTGTACTTAATGGTCTTTTAAATCTATGACAAAAAAAAGACACCAGTTCTTGATAACATTTGTGACACACCGAGAGGCCATGAAGAATGCACAGTTCTAGAAAGTAAGAGCCTGATGGAGTTGTTTTTACAGAACAAATCTGCAAACTCGTGATGCTTAACTCATTCACCAGAAACCCCTGCTCGCTGACAAACAGCCCTGGCGTGCCGGCACTGGCACTCCCCCTGCATCGGCCGCAGCACCGCCAGGTGGGACCGCTGCCAGCGCTTGCAGTGATGCAGAGCAGATGGGCTCCGAACAGGCAGCAGGCTCTTCTCCTTCATACTTCAGATTCATGCAAAATAAGTATCAGAGCTGCACTGTTAGTGGCATGCATACAGTTTTAACTCACATGCAGAAAGGGTCTATTCTCCAGCCTGTCTCCCCTGGGGGTGCAGAAGGCCCCGGGTTCTGCCTGAAAGGTGTCTGGTAGCACAGGTCATCCCTTACTGGTATCACAGCCTTTATAGACCATAATCACAACTTCAATCCCTGGCTTACAGAAAGCTCAGGACATGGTCGGGGGAACACGTTCCTAATCATGTGGAGATACCTGACGCAATCTACATCTTTCCTGATATTAAAATCATGATCCTATCAAATCTTTCAAGGAGTGGGTCAGTAGGACTTTGAGAGACATAGCACTGCAGGTGGGAACAAGGTCTCCCCATGCACACTTCCCAGCCTTGCTTCCCACTTGGTCTGACTGTACAGAGAGGATGGGACCTCCCAACATGGGACTGCACCCTACCAGCAAGGCTGTACAGCAAACCAACTTTTATACCTCTGTCCTCAGCCGTATAGGAATTTGTGCCCTGGCCCAGCTTAATCATAGAATCATAGAATGGTCAGAGTTGGAAGTGACCTTAAAGATCATCTGGTTCCAGCCCCCCTGCCATGGGCAGGGACACCTCCCACCAGCCCAGGTTGCTCAAAGCTCCATCCAGCCTGGCCTTGAACACCTTCAGGGAGGGGGCATCCACAGCTTCTCTGGGCAACCTGCTCCTGTGTCTCACCCCCCTCAGAGTAAAGAATTTCTTCCTAGTATCTATTCTAAATCTACAACTTTTCCAGAAGAACAAAGCCATGGGGACACTGGTATACCAATATCCCTTAAGAATACAGTTCAACTGTAAAATCGGTCAGCCTCACGCAGCCTGGAACAAAATCAGGGACCACACAGGACTTCCCAGCTGTCATTATACTGCACACATATCCACCAAGAAGCTTGTGGGATCGCAGGCAGAAAATGCAGTCGTTCTTGCTCCAAAGCTGGCAGTGCCTTCCACCCCAATGTTATGAGACTGCTTTAGCTCTCACAGACTGGGGCTTCTCTGCTCTCACGTGCCTGTTTCATCGTGCAGTAGGAAGCAGCACCGTATCCCTACCCCCCTGCACCGCGTTACAAAGCATTGCGAATACACTGGTAAACAAATATATCAGTACACGAAATAAGTAACTGGCTCCAAGCACGTACTTGCTGTTGGTAGACATTAAAGCAACTTTCAGAGGATATCCACACCTTCACTCCTGTTTTAAAGATGAGGACGCTGAAGCTCAAAGTAACGATTTCTCTCGCCTGTGGTCAGCCAGCAGCGGAGGTGCAGCTACGAACAGGGTCTAAGCTCATATAAGCAATATGAGTTCTCAAGACACTGTAGATAAAAATTCTCAATAATATAATCCACAGTGATTCTCAGAAAGTCTATAAAAATCTCATGAAGACTGTATGCACATCAAGGCATAATCAGCTTAAATGAGAAATAAACATGATTATGTTTTCAAAAGAAGACTATAGGCTGGGTGGCTGATTTATCTTTCTTTATATCCAGTGATAACCTCTTGACGTATCAGTATAGAACCTGAAACAAATCAGCCCAAATAAGGAAAAGAAATTTCATTTGTATCAAATACTCCACTTTCATGATGGTACTTAGAACCAGGACATGCGCTCTATTGCTCATGCTTCCCTTCACACTCATGAAAAAATTCCTGAACTACCTATCCCATAACGATGGCTAATGTTCCACGTATAAACATAAACCATCAAAGCTCGCTCTCCTCACTAGCCTAGCTTCTCAGGGGGACTATTTGAACCTCTCTAAATATGTAAAGGTTTACATCATCTAATTGCAAAAGGCGTTGTATAAGCATTAGAGTCAAGTTATGACATTCTTACAATAGAATGAAGAGTCGATCCAATCAGCAGCAAAGTTAAAAAAATAAAAAAAGAAGTAATGCAATTGAAATGTAGCTATTTTTAAATATCTGTCTGTCCCCTACTTACTAACTGGAGACACTGACCCACAAAGGGGGAATTGAAAAGCTTTCTCACCCCCTCTTGTTTTTCAATAAGAAACCCCTCACATTACACAGCTGTTTGCTTAATACAACTTGTTCTTATAAAAGCTCATGAGGCCAAAAGGTCTCTGCTGTGCCTGCCTTCATGTTTGACTAACCAGTCTGTAATTCTCCACAATTTTGGGCAAATATGCATCATTTTAATTAAATTGAATAGGAAACTATGTGGGCTTTTGAGCCTTGCTATTGAGTTCATTTTAAGAGACTATCTGAAGGGATAGTGTTACAGATCACATGCAAGTCTCTCTGCTGATGGATCTGGAAAAACTGGACACAAAACCCAAGAAAATAATTCAAAGCACATGCTGAAAGTTATGTTATAACACACACACACAAAAAAACCCAAACACCAAATCCTTTTAAGGACTAAATATATTTTAACTTAACAATGGTTACGTTAAAACACATTTTAACTCTCAACAATGGTTATCTTACGTAAGGGAAACATTCAGCACACTAAATAAAATAGCTTATAGCCCATACAGATGTGCAAGCTCTTCCTAGACATAAATACAACAGCATCTATCTCCATTTCCAGTTCCCTATCTGTAACGCAGGATGATGGTCCTCTCTTCTTTCATCCTTGCACTGTCCATTTAAGGTTTAGCAGCAGCAGCTTTATCTTGCTATAGGTTTGTATAAGTTCTGACAGCCACATTCTGATCTCTGCAGGTACTTTCAGGCTCAGTCACTAAACAAATAAATATCACCAAGTTCATGGTTCCAGGACCTGGGCAGTTGGGGTAGCACTTCTGTTACAATTATCAGATGTATTTGAAGGAAAGCCTGAGCTGGAGAAAATTATCATCCTAAAGCCTGCCAGTGATCCAAGATACAAAGAGCTCCTCAAAAGACAGAGCACACTTTCTATAACTAGAAAAAAGATGGAAACCCCCCAGAAACAGTTACTCCAAACCACCATCAGCAGAGACTCCCATGACAGGACAGCTATCCAAAATAACTCTGCAATATGTAATTTATTCTTTTACCATTCACAGCTGCACAATAAATCAATACATAAAGGTTGTAAGTAGCTTTTAAATTAACCTATTTGTTTCAGTCGAATGCTCAGCAAGAAGCTTTACTGAAAAACACTTCTGCCAAAAAAGCTTCAGCTCCTGGCATTCTGTATTACTCGTACTTCATTATCTAACTCAAATAACCGGGATATATGCTTTATTAGTAACTACTAGGATTGTCTGGTTCTGAAATTTGGCTGTGGTCTGTTCCATATGAGCTGGTGACACATCATGGAATAGTCCAGTAGAGGAAATAAATAACGACAGCAAGATGACTTTGTGAGATATTTTGCTGGGGACAGAATTAAATTTAACACATAAGGAGGAAGAGAGAGGAGAACAAAAGCCCCAAAGATGCTGTCTGGTTATTTTTACAGATTACTCCTTTAGTTCAATTAAAATAAGGTTTGTAGGGCAAAACATCATTATAGGTTCTAATTCTCTTTTTGAAGACTCAAGACACTTACAAATTACATGCAAAAGTCTCCATACTATGAAAACAGAAAAAAGAATGTTTGATGACTTAAGTTCAGATCTAAGGTACTACAATAATACAGATCAAACCACAGAAAACTGACAGTGGGCCATGTTACCGCTCTGGTTATGTGCTGCTATATGGGAGGCTTTTCCCTCCATGCGGCTCTGTGCAGGGTATCAGTGAGGAGCAAGTGGGTCCCGTGGTGTCAGCAAGCTGGTGGAAGGCCAGGGAAGGATCAAAGACCATGGAAATCCTGCCTCTGCTGTCCCAGGATTATGAAATATGACAGCTTCAGCTAAGGAAAGAGAGATAGCAGCAGCTTGGGATAAGTCAATTATTCCCCTTTCAAAGCAAGCGGACACTTGGGTGGAATACTGTCACTCCCAGGAACCACTCCTCCCTTTGCCTCCCTAGCCTGTTGCTACAACTCATCACATAATAATAAAATATTTTAGTGCATTGTATTAACTTCATTGAGACAACACGACATTCAAATTAGGCTAAAATTCCTTTAAGAAGCGATCCACAGGGTAGATGTTAAGGCTAATACTGCACCCACCCAGCATCTGTGGAGTTCCCATCAAAGCAGTGAAGCACCTGAGATTTACAGAGGGTTGCAAGCAGGGCCAGGGCCAAAAAGCTCCAAGAGGCATGCTCCAACTGCTTGATTGGCAATGTATTAACCAAAGAAGCTGGTCAGGTATTTGTGAAACACTAGTATTTTTTCAAAGGGGGAAAAAAATCACTAACTCCATATATTTCATCATGTTTAATAAAACAGAGCATGTTGAATAAATATTGAACATTAAAAAAACCCACCACCCTTGAAACCCAGCAACTGAAAATGATCCAGTCAAACATCTGTGATAACAGACCTAAGTATGCGGCAGTTTCCAAGCGAGAAACTCATGGTGGAGCCTGAAGAGAAATAACAGCCGCAAAACCCACTTGCACATGCATGCCCAAACACCTGAAAATCCACCCTAAAAGCATTCCCTAATGCTAATCAGGTGTAATAAGTCTGTCTCAGAGTTCTAGGCTAAAGCTGCTTCCTTATTTTGCTAAAAACATGTACTGACCTCTTTAAACCACCATTATAATTACCAAAGTAATTTTTAAAAATGCAACTTATTATCGCTAGTTTTCCTTCCAGCACTATCCACCCAAACGGAGTGTCTCAGCAGCAGGGAGACCACTGGGTCACTGTGTTTGTGTAGGAGTTGCTTTATGAACTGTTTTATACATAGCTGGCTTCTCCCAACATTTGGGATTTTCTTTCCCCCCAGAAACAGCCCTAGAGACCAAAGCAAAACAAAATTCTCTTGGAATAAGTTAGAGAGATTAAATGTACCATACGTTTAAAAAATGATCATTTGAAAGTACCTATTTTTTGAGAGCAGACTGGGTTTTTCCTATTTCTGTGGTACTGTCTAGTGTGCCAAAGGGCAGGAATGGCTCTCTAAGGCCTTGAAGTCCTCTTTCTCACATAAACAACACAAAAAGCCAAATTCCACCCTCCACGTTACCCTTGTAAGATCACAGGACCACAGTCACTGGTCACACAGCCACAAACAAATGAATGAATGAAGGATTTGTTTCATTCCCTTCAACTGAGAAACACGGCAATCCACTTGCAAAGGAAACATGAAGTCCCACAGGTGTAATTTAATGCACAGAATGTTTAAAACTTTCCTTGTCTTCCTTCTGGAGAGCCCAGAGCATTCACAGGCTCGGATGGCTCTCACTCACCCACTAAGCTTTTCTGTTTTGTCACAAGGAGTTGGCAAATTGTGCTTGATCAAACCAAACGACGCCAGAAGAGACGCTGAAGACACAGAGGCTTCGGGCATCGCTTCTAAGCACACACAGACGGGATGGCCAAGACGTAGATGCCATACAGGCACAGCTTCCTTGTTTCCTGCTCCTAAGCATCTACTGCACTAATTCCTTTGCTTGCAAACAGAATGGGGATGGAAGAAGCAGAACATCCTCCATCCTACATGTAAAAACCCGGCCAGATGAAAAAAAAAACAAGCTGAAAACCCACGAATTCCTATGCTTGGCACTGCCCAAGTTCACAGGCTGGCACTGTGACCTTCCTGCTACGAGAACAAACAGTCCACAAAAATGTGGGCAGATTTTCTCCTTGGAACAATGGCAAGGCAATGGGCTGGTGTGTACGGAAAGTCTTACATCTGAAACATCCTCTTCAGTCTCCGCAATGCCGGTGGGACCACATAACTTTGCTGAAAAACAGGTATCACATGGTGATTTGGTAGTTGTCAGCAACGAGCCAAATCTCTTCTAAGACTTCACACTTAAAATAGGAAAAGACGCCTTGCCAAAATTGGCTTTTTCTACAGTAAAACCAGACTGAAAACTGAAATACTCTGTTCACATGAATCACTCATATACATTCTATACATGGCAGTACATTTCAAGAATTCACGTCCTGAAAAAGAGGGGACAACCTCAGTCTTGAAGCTTCCGTTTTCAAAAATCTCTCTGTTCCCTTCCATTGCAGGTGCAATAATCCTGGCACAGCAGTCTCCAGCCTCCGCCCTTCTAAAGACTGAAGTGGGGGGTGTGGGGGTATGTGTGTGTAGATGGAAAATCCCATAAAATACTAAGAGTCAAGTTTCAGACAGTCCTGCAGAGACATAAAAGATTTCAGGCCATCTCATATCATGTATACGGAAACTTTCCCTCCTCCCCATCCCGCCTGCTTTGCTGTGTGTTGTTGAGTGGATGCCTGCTTGTCTTCACCCTACAGGTTGTTTTGTTTCATGGACATTCCGTGAAAACAGCTGATGATGAACCACTGTTTCATCCTGGGATAAAAAGCACAAGTAGCTATTAACTCGCTCTATAAACAAAAAATGATACAACTCATTCCGTACCTGCCCAGCGGCTAATGGTCTTCCTAGGTCAGTTGTCCTGTGCTAAGATGTTAAAATACTGAGATCTGGTTTTAATTCTCTGTACTCTGACTTGCTAAGCTGCTGGGCTGGGCACGTTTCAGAGACAGATGGTTCTTTAGGGTTCATGTAGTTAAAAGAGGTCACAGACAGAAGTAAAAAAAATAAAGAAATGAAGTGCTGTCAGTTGAAACATCCCTTAACATGCAAAGAACTTTTCCGATGCAGAAACCTCTGATAAATGTGCTCTTCAGAACCAAAGGGCAGAGAACAAAGTCCCAAAGGAGCTTTACTACAGCTCCTGATTTTGTTGACTGTCTCAGCAAGGACACACTTCTCTGAACAAAAGGGATTTTTTTTTAAATTTTTTTCTTCTCAAGGAGAGTTAAGAAGCCTGGGTAGACAAACATCCATCTTTGGCAAGTATCTTAATTTCTACAAAAGACACAGGGAAGACAGAGCATCGGACAATATATTTTTGGAACAATTTTTTTTGGTACCAATACCTAAAATAGACTTTTTTACCACTTTGTTTGTTTGTTTGTGTTTTGTTTTGTTTTGTTTTCAATTTAATAAATAGGCTGATCCAATTTTCAATGGAGAAGCTCCTTGGTTTGCTAATATAGCGCAGAAGTCATTCCCTTAATTAAATGTTTTGATAATATATTACTTTTTCATTAGACATGAGCTTTCCTGTTACTGATGATGACATTTAAGGCGTAACAGCCAGGGCTGAGTTTCTGGTCATGCCTCAAGTTAGTCTTTGAATTTTAATTTCTTCAGAGAATTTTTCACATGAAGCCAAACAAGACTCTCATCCAGCTCTTGTCCATATCAGTTGGAGTCTCTCCTAAATGATTCATTGAATTCAGGTTCAAAACAGTGACCATGAATAAGAGCCACATTTGCATTCACTGGCTGCGTGTATGAGAATTCCCTTTTTTCTAAGAAAGATTACATAGAAATCAGAGTTGGAAAACTGACATGGGATTGTAAAACTGCCCACAGCACAAAAAATCCTGTACTGATTTTCAGGAAAAGTATCTGTTACAGAGAGAAGTTATTCCTAACCTTCTCTTTCACATGGTTATTTACCGTTTGCTGAGCACTTCCCATCTGTTCAGTGCTGGGGAAAGCTTTACTTTGCTCCTCCACTGGTCTTTGGCACTGCCCTCTTGAGTTTAACACTATTTTTCTTATTTTTACAGACAATTTGACTCTATTTACAGCATCTGTATTTTGTGGCTGTGTCTACAAACTGTGCTTGGTAACAGAAAGCTTTGCAGTTGGACAGAAAACCGCACACGCTGAAACCATCATTGCAAGACAATATACTATCTGAAGGTTCCGTGAGACAGGTTCCCCAATGCAAATCTCTGCTTGTGTAACACAGTCATGTTTCCACAATATTAATGAACCACAGTGAATTGTCACACAATGGTCTCTTCTTCTAAAAAGGTACCTATCAGCTCAACTTTTGCTGTGGTCAGGCACCATTGCCATCATGAAGTTCTACTTTTTTGCGCTTATAAAATACAGCAATAAAATATCATGCCAAGATTAAACTTGGCATACAAGTTCTGTCCAGAACTAACCTCAATTAATCTTTCTCAGCTAGCGAGTAAACTGACTTAGTCATTTTTAAATCACTTGAAAATGAAAGCTGTGGAGGTTCTGGTTCTCATCATTTTCTTGCAGTCAGAGGTTCGCAGTTTCAGCACCCCTTAACTGCTCGGCGAAAACAGTTTGCAAGGACTCCTTCAGAGCCTGAATGTCCTGAGGAGGCTTCGCACCATGGACGGGATTACCTAGGCTGCTCCCTGCCTCGCCTTAGCTACAGAGAGTGAGGCCGAAGGAAGACGTTATAGCTGGATTACTACATGCTGTCTGGAGCTCAAAATTGAATATAATAAACTTGGGTGTTTCCTGTTTGCAACACTGGAGATGCTGCCTGCAGGAACAGGGACTCACAGCCTTGACAAGCACATCTCAGACACATCATGGAATCACTTGGAGTATTTCCAGGCAACCATACAGAGGTACCTATATTCCTCATTCTACTCTTTCATGAACTGCTTATGGAGAATTAGACTGGTAGAAATCAGTTTGGCAAAGTGCTCTAGAACACTAGATTTTAACAGAAGGACAGTCTACTACAATACTTGCTCAGTCATTTTTTAGAGAGTAAATGTAAAGGAGGTATTCTTCAAACGTTGTTTTTCTTTGCACTTAAATCTAAGTTTTGTCTGTTCTCTATGCCATCAGAGATTTGTTGTCTGCAGCTGTTTAGAGGCTCTTGCTTGCATTAGGATTGCACCGTGTTATGTGTTATGCAGCCCTTCACAACTCCCAACCCGAACCTGCATCTGAACCCAACATCCATCAAGGTTCATCAGTGCATCCCAAGGGCAAAGAGGTCTTTGCTAATGGATCCTACTGTGAGATCTGATCTTCATCCATAGTTGAAATGATTTGTTTTCCCATCTGCAGATTTCCAAGAACAAAGAGGGAAAATAAATTATTACTCTGAATAGCTGCCCCATCCTGATTAATCATGCCCATGACGCATATAAAGACTTCTTGGGAGCACTATTTGTTGCTATCATCAAGTCTTTTCTAGAGCATTCAAACCATACATATACTTCACAGTTCAGCTTTTCTGTTGCTACAATGTGTTAGCAATTAATGTACAATAAACAAGCAGACAATTGTTCCATTTCCAGGGAATAAACTCTCCAAGGATCTAAAATGGAATAGAAACTATCCATCCTTCCCCATATCCTGAGAGTCAAAAATAGAGCAAGTAACTAACTCCCCAAATGCACTATGTGGTTTAGGCCATAGTTAAACAGCCACTTCAATTTGGCATGTGCTTTTACTGCTCCTGAAGCCTTGACCTCTCCTTACCTTTAACTATTCACTCCGTGCTTCTCCTTGGTGATAGCATACCAACCAGCAAGTTCAAGCAACCCTATGATAAGGTGGGCCAAAGAGCTGTCTCTACCAAAACCAGGTTTTTTTTTGCTTAGCTTAGCTTTTGGCTGGGTCAGTCCCCTTGATGTGACTCATTGTAGTACCACACAAATGCCAAAGGAGGAGAGGGTGAGATGAGGTGAGGATTGCATAAGCTGGTGTGACTGCCAAAAACGCTCATGCAACCACAGCCCCAGCCCCAGTCTTATTCCTGGGGGCAGAAATGTGAGAGGGAGCCTGCTTTCTCCGCCGGCTCGTTCTCTGTCGCTCCCTTTTGGCAGTGGCAGTCTCCCAAGTCCTCGGGGTTTGGAGCAGCTTCTCTGGGTAGCAGGACTGCTAAGAGGTGCTGGGAAAACCCCAGCAACGCAGCGCTAACGATCAGCACTTGTAACAGGACAAATAAATATAACCAAAGGACGTTGCTCTGATATGACAAGGCAAGTGAAGTTTCTCCTTTGTCAAGACACTGTCATTGCTTCCCCAGTTCAAGGGCTGAAGGTGGAGGTTATAGTGTTTAGAAACTGGACCCTGAGAAGATGAGGAAGAGAGCAAAATTCAAAATCATAACATCTAATTACACTTTCACCTGCAAATCCCTTTGTTTCCCTCAGCAGATCCTGTGCCCAACATCCAGAGGTCACTAAAAGATGAGGATTTTCCTGCTGCCTGCATTGAACTTCACTTTGAGCAGGAAAAATGTCAAATGCAGCTGCCTGGTTTGCGTTTTCCATCTCTTTCAAGCTGTGCATTGCCCTTTGTTCCGCAAGAAACATAACTCTGGGAAGCCAAGAGAGACTTGGGGGCTGCCCAAATGGTTTGGTAAATACTGACTTAAAGGAAGTGCATTTGCCTGTTTGACTTCTTTTAAAATGTCACTGAGGCACTCATTATTTCTGTTCACTGCAATATTTCATTTTATTCCTACCTGTTACAAAGCTGCTACTCTCAATATGGTTTGAGTTACAGGAAGGAAAGTGCAAACTGTTTGAATGGACTCTAGAATCACATTGCTCCCAGAAACCTATCTCAAAGGACTGATAGTGATGCTGCTGAAGTCCTCCTGCATGCTGTCTATAAGCAAACTGATGCTGAACTGACAGCCTTTATAGAAAACTGCATCTCTTATTTAATGGTACCTTACAGGGTCAAGGAAATGCAAGTTTAGCATAACAAATCTCGAGCTTTCTGTTTATCTATATGCTCCACAGACTGACAAAACTAGTAGTATACTAACTAAATGTACTTCACCAGCCATGTCTAAAAAAAAAACACTTAAAAAGCAGGATGATGATGTTACTTGCTTTACACTAATTTTATTAAAAAGCTAGAAAAATGCAGCAGACACCTTAAAAATCTGTTCTATGGTGACCTTATGAGAGATGATGTTCATACAACTATATGTCTATGCTTGATTCAGAAGCAGAGAGACGATTGTGTCTATGGCTTGTGAGATGTTCAGCTGGCCAAAAAGTTGCACTGTACATATAACCACAACAACTTCACAAAGGAAAACTTGCACAGTGTGCTCCATATAGTTAGGACCAATTACGCACTGTTCTTACTTGTACTTGCTTGGAACAGTTGTAATTACACACACCCTCCAGTCCCTAAAAAGCACCTTTCTATACCTAGCCTGCCTCTGCACCTTAAGGGGTGCCACCCTGGCTCTAAACAGGCTGACACTTTCCTCATACTGGGAAAATGTTCAGCTGACCATGTACAGCAGATTCACAGGCCTTTTGTGTCAATCTGACAACTCCAAAAGACTCAGGTAGGAAAAAGATTTAGCCCTATAAATACTATTATTTGAACTTCTCTTTCCACTGGCTACAGATGAATTCAGCGTAAAAGAAAAACACATGGTTAAAACTGGAAAAAATACAGAGTTGGGTTTTCAGCAGTGCTCTACGTTTGTCTAGTCCTGCTCCAGTTTGAGCGGGTTAAGCCCCATAACTGAGAACTTTTGGAAGTCGAAACACAACTGTTCACTGAGGCTCCAGAGTAATTGCTTCTTGGAGGAAGATGGTACATATGTTAAAACGTATTACATGCTACATAATAAAAACAGAGGTTGTGCTCTTTTGCAAGTCTCGTGGTATGAAACTCAGCTGGTTTGCTCTGCACAGGTTCCCTTAACTGTTCACTTGGTTTCGATCCATCTGGATTTTCACCACAAAATTTTGCTTTGAGTTTCCAATTTGAATACACGAAAGCTCTGCCAAAACCACATCACATTCAAACCACAGGAAATCATGAATTTGGCACTGTTTTGACATGGAAGCTGTAAACAGTGAGCAGGTTCACTCAAAACTGGATCTCTGTCCTTTGAGTTATGAAACAACAAAACTTCCAGCAAACCAGGTCAGAATTCTGAATTACTAAAGCAAGGAAAAATTATGTGACTTCTGCATGGATCAGGATCTTGGTATATTTTCCCCTAGCTTTTTTCCTTTAGCTATAAACATACTATGTGGAAGAATAAAAAGAGAACTTGGGTTTCCTTCTTTCCAAGTTTGAGTTCAAACAGGATTTAACTAATTCTCATAGCTCTAACATACATGTATTGTATTAAAGACAAGGGTAGTTTCTTATTGGCAGTCTTGAGCATAAATAACTGTAAAAGCCAGAGTTACACTGAAAATATGAATATGGTTTAGTTTTATGTGCAAAATGATTGGTAGTCAACTTACAGCTAACTTACACCACTGCTACAGGAGCAAGCCTCCCATTTAAAATCCACTAGATTTTCAGCTGCCAAACACTGGATTTTTTTCCCCAGGATTCCCGTTAGCAAACCACATGGAACTTTTATGAAAATGGAAAAGTCTAAAGTATGATTTTGCCTTCAAAATAAACACTGCCCTAAAGAAACACATATTTGTCAAGAAGTCACAAGTTCATTGGGGACGAAAGGCAAACAATCTAGATTTCCAGAGCAAGCCTGAAAACAATCCAGATTCCAAACCTAACCAAGCCAGAAGTTTGAATGCAGAGCTATGTGAAGGTGGTTTGACTGAAGTCAAACAAATAGGAAGCAAAACGTAGTCATGCAAAAGAAGATTTATATTACTGCACTGCCTGCAAGAAAATGCACTTTAATCTTGCTGAATTTCATTTTTACCAGATTTTTAAACCAGGCATTTTGAATGTCAGAAAAACTCTGCAGGTATCCATAACGCACAGAAGCATACATCAGACATATCTGACCTGTCATAGAGTTTTCGGATGTACATAGTTGTTCTCGCAGCTTTTCCACGTCGTCTGGATGAACCTGTTCGTACAAAGTGCTGCCAAACCATTCAGACTGCGGCTGGTTCAGCACAGGAGTCACAGAATCTGATACGTAGATCACTCTTCCCGTCTCAGCTGCAACTACAAACAGGAACCCATCTGCAGCCTCCAGGATAAGATGTTTCAGTTCCTTCCAAAGAAAGGATTTGATTAGAATGCCAGCAAGAAAAGGGAATTAAGTAACACATCTGTCACTGCCAAAGAATATTGTTTTCTTGCGATCTTAGGAACTGATCACAACCTAGGCAGAAATTGTCACTGCAGTATTGACATAACACCACAACCAAACTTGCAGCAAGCCATAAATTGCTGATCTTAATAACAAACAACACTTTGTTTTCCTTTATTGCCTTTCACCTGGTGATCTCAATGTTCTTTAGGAAAATTAAGTAACTAAAACTCACTGTGTATTGTGCGATAGGCATCTAACATTCAAAAAATAAAAAGTTATTTCACAGTACAAACAGAGGAAATGAACGGCTATAACTCACATAGCAAACTCATCCCTTAATTAAATGTCCTGAATAATTTAGTTGGAAAGAAACCAACAAGTCTTTCTTGTTTCTTGTTTGGTTTTTGTTTTGTTTTGTTTTTTCCCCCTTCAGGATGAGCTCTCTTTGTAAATTAAACAGTCACTGGATAAAAGGCAGAAAACATAATGGGAACAAGGACAGCAATCCCCAGCCTCCCCTCCTATTTGGGGCCCTGAGCCACTACACAAGAAATTTCTACCACTTCTTGCTTGCTTTTTCCAACCTGTGAATATGAAGCCTCAGAGATCCAAAGGGTCTGGAACATGTCTGCCTTTAGCCTTTCCTTTACACAGTCCCCTGCTCTTCATCCTGGGTTCTTCTGTCCTGAGACACCCACAGATTCACCTGAGAGGCAGCACCTGGAGACCCAACCCCACCTGGGGACTGCAAGGGGGACCTTAGACCTTTAAAGCCAAGTACTTCTGTCCCTCACTTTCGGACACTGGGTTTAGACTCCCAATACCTTGAATTGCACGTGCAGACAGCTGTCTGCATGCATCACACAGGAACGCTACCTTTGCTTAACAGAGCTTGAAAACCTCTCACGGGAAAGGATAACTACCACTCCAATTCCTGGGAAACAAGCTCAAACAGCCTTTGCCTGGTGGCTCCAGTGACCACCAGAGCTTGTTAAGGTACTGCATGTGGAACTCGGACAGACAGCTTTGGACAATCTGAGTCCCGTTCCAGGTTAGACGGCTCTGCATGACCAGTGTGCAAGTGGCAGATATTAACTGATAAAGTGAGGATCAAAATGCAGCAAATTCCAGTAAAGAAACAGACAACTCATCTCAAGAAATACTTAAAAGACCATCAACTTCTGCCACTTTATTGTAGAGAAACCATACCAATTCTCAACCACTGACTAAATAAAAAACCTCACTGCCTGTACTATACAGAGGACAATGAGACCTGTTTTGCATACGTTATTACCACAGATGAAGATAAACTCTGTCATTCTGCAAGGTTCAAAGAACCCCAAAAAGCTGCAATGAGAAGTGACAAGGGTACCCTACCAACAACCACCTGAATGGCACAGTCCCTCTAGAAACATGCTTCAGGAAAGCCAGAATAAGTAGAGATGAGAACACGGAGAGGTCAGCAGCAGCTGCTGTTTCTCTAATAGAAAGAAGTATCACCTCCAGCCACAACTTACATGTGTAACTGCTTAAATCGTTCAGACCACAAAAATCCACATTACACCCATAGGACTTCAAAAACAATGAAGGTGGTAGGAATTTCCAGCGCACTCAGTTAAACACAGTTTTCCTTCGAGCCCTGGGTGCATCTTCCCTCTTCCATCAAAAATGTGACCAAGGAAGTACCCCAGCCAGTACAGATGGGATTCATCTCTGCCCAGTTCAGCTGCCAGGAATTTAGGCATTAAGACTAAATAATGTTTTTAACCTTCCTCTAAACCCAGGAGAGAGAGGCAGGTCTTAGCAGATTCATTTTTCCCTATTTTAGAGAATCTTTGTTAGGATGGGAAGAAGGCATTTCTGGATGTGAAAATTCCTTTCCAGTGACAACAGACTACAAGTGACTTGCTTTTCAGATGGACAGACCTCAATGATAAGAACGCCCACTCTGCTGCGTCAGAGAGAGGGATTTGTCATACAGTTAAGATCGAGTCCAAACAGTCACAAAAAATTGTCCGTATTCACATCTTGGATATGTAGCTTGTACCAGTTACTACGCAACAGCAAAGGACCAAGCTGAGACTCTACTCCTCTCAGCATTTCCTCACATCATTTAAGACCACAAACCACAGAAAACAGACATTTGCAAAAAATCTACCTGTTCTGTAAGAAATGAAGGCTTGTAAGCTCCATCAGTAGATTTGTTTCCAGTGCCCCTCATTGATTTCATGTGTGAAACGGCCATCCGAAGAATTGTCAACTTGTCAGGCTTACGAGCCAACGCGCTACAAGTGGGTACCATATCGGACAGTTCAGTGATGTACTGTGTCATCTTATTTCTCCTGCGTCTCTCAATTTCACTATGATTCTCCCTGAACATTTAAAGAAACACCAAACCAACAGAAAAGCAGACATGATCAGTGTAAGAATTTCAATTGGAGGTAACGAATCATAATACTTCGCACTTGTTTTGCTGCTTTCACCCCAGGAGAGCAAAGTGCTTTACAAAGCTAAGTACTATTATCCCTCGGTTTACAGACAGAAAATCCAGGCCACAGAAGGATAAATGTGATTCGACCACAGCTGTGAAAAGAGCCCATATTTCTAGCTATTGGCTTCTGGACTTAATCTCTTAACCAGTTTAATCTCCTTTAGTTTAAGGACAAAAAATGAAGTAGAAAGATGTGAGGAACTGACAACTGCCAGCTCCAGCCAAACTCCCAAATTTCCTGTGATGCATCTCAGAGCTTCCAGTCCTTGCTCAAGCGGTTGGATCTGCTTGTAAAAGATCTCTTTCAGAGGAAACCTCTCACAGCTGAATCGGGTCAACAGTAAGTGTCAGCGCTGACTTACAAAAACACCCACTCAAAGACAACGCAGATCTCCAGTCCTGTAACACTGTGTGGAACGTCCCACATCCCTCTAGGAAGACCCTACCTGCCTACAGGATCAGACTGCAGGACTGGGACCGTATATGGTATAACAGTACATACAATAAAAGGCCCAGTAAATAAATAAAATGAGTATGAAAGACAGCAAGTAAACATCTGGCTTGTTAGACACAGATCAGAATTTATGTTCAAGAACAATCTAGCACAGCAGGGAAATAACAGTGACAGTACTTGATGCTGCCCCACTTTGGGCTGAGTTCCAATGTTCTCATCCTTTATAGCAAACAAATGACTGAGGTGGTGAGTCAAATCTGAGAATTCTCAAAATGGACAGTCACCAAAATCTTTCCGAGCTGAAGACCTGGGAGTTCAGTTTTCCCACATTGTAAATCACCATTGCTTGATCACTGTTAAGGAATTACACCAATATATACATCTCAAATTGTCCAAATGGACCTAGAATACTTCAGTGCCTAGCACTTATTTTTCCCATACTGTACCTGTCAGGTGGCAGCTAAATACACGACAGGTACATGATGCTTCAGATGTCAAAGCAGCATCTTCCACTGTTTTCAATGAGCTGTACATGGCATTTTCTTGTGGGCCAGCGATCCGCTGGCCAATCCAGCAAGGTGTGAAAGGTGATCACTTGGAGAGTCCACCAGCACTGACCGGTACGATAACATAACTTTAAAAGATAAACTGCAACATTCTTTGGAGCTGACTGTTATGAAGGCTGATCATGAAAGTAGAAGCTAGGCTTGGCATACTTTTTGGCTGCTTTTAATAATGCAGGCTTTTCTTAAAATGCAGGAAAGAATCCGAGTTGTAGTATGCTGATTCCTGGAACAGAGGAATGCATGGGCTTGCCCTGCTTTACAATGTGCATCCTGCACATATAGGTGCTATACGCATGAGGCATTGTCTCCAGAAATACCTCTTGTTAAGGCTACACGCAGAGTTATTATTCCTGGTGATGCCTACGCTTACTATCTGATATTCAGGAAATCCAGCTGTGGGTCCCTGCAGTGACAGCCCATGGTTGTTCCATAAATTACAACCAGTCCCTTGGTTAAGGTCCAAATCTACTTAACTATCTTTTACACCATAATAGTGAACTTTTCCATCTCAAATGACTGAGAAACAGCCTTTGTGTGGGTCTGCACAGATGTAGGAGAGAACAGTGCCTGTGGGAGTTGGATCCCATACACACGCACAAGCAGAAAAGCTTGTGTGACAGTGCGTATGTACATAAGAACACATGTGTGTATGCAGAAAAATATGGACAGGGGGAAGAAAAATGCATTTTTACATGATGAAAGCTTGCTCTAAGTTCAGCATTTTCACAGAAATGGTGATTAAAAAAGAGAGAGACAAAGAACACACATATTCAACATATATTTTACAGTTATAAATACATATTACATTGTTTGCTACTAAAGTATTTTAATACTCTTGAACATTGAAAACAACCATTACAAAGAGTAAACAAAGAGATTGCAAACTTCCTGAGAAGAAAGAGAATATTCAGCAGTCCATTTCATTTGTGATCATAAAAGCTACAAAGTAACAGTATGTTAATCAACTGACTGTGAAAGCGTTCAAGGAAACAAACCCCTGAAACTTTCCTGAAACTAGTTCAGATTTAAACCCTTAGAAGAGGGGCTGTGCTCCTCTTCCAAAAGTGTCTGCCTTAGGAACGCTGGCATTCACAAACATGCACAGAATGATGTTCTAGTTCTGTCATTTCTAACTTTGTTTTTATATGGAAATTTTGGAGGGACGTTACATTTTAGGAGACTGCAGCAGCTGATTCAAATCCACTTAGGTCCAAGGTTAGCATTTCTGATTGCAAGCGCTTTTGGATCAGCCAACCCTCCTGACTTTTGATCAGTCCTAACGGCATCCTATAAAATAAAACTGGGGGCAAACCATATTTGATTTTCCTTTTTCCTACCTGGCCATCCTTTCTGTGTCAGCAGTACTTTGATCATCGTCCCACCTAGAAACAAAATAACCGGCTCTCTAAGCTAAGGCACACGTACTGAGATTTTTTGGGCTTGAACATCCCCCTCTTTTCTCTCAGCAGAAGAGCTCTACAGAACACGCCTACCTTGCAAACTTTTCCTTATCACCAGAGATTTGATCACCATCATACCTAGAAACAAAAGACAGTAAGTAAATCCACAAGGGTTATGCATTGCACGATAGTCAACACACAGCAGAAAGCAAAGAAGTTCACAACTGCAAACTATTACAAATAACAGCAAGGAAAACGAGGGCATGAGAATGATAAAGCAAAGAAAACGTAGAGTCTGATGAAACTTCCAAGCCATGCCGATTCAAAAGCTTCATTTGTATATCTAAAGTTGGAGACACATTTCAGTGGATTTATGCAAACACTTTGACATACACTCATTGCTTGGGAAACTTAACAATCAGCACCATTACAGAAAACACCACTGAGCTTTTATCGACAGCAGCCAATGAAATATTCATCGCTGTGTTGGAAGTGAAGGAGCTGTATTTTTTCCAGATTGCAACCACAACTCACTCCATTCAGCAGAGGGCACTGATGGTCTACAGATAACACAGGAGGGCAGAGACACGCGCTTAAGTGCAATGCATCACATAAGGATGCCTTCAGAAAAAAAGCTCTAGCAGGTACAGACACTGTACCGCCTGTTGGGGAGACTGGCAGAAGTCAAGTTAGGCAGATGAAACTGCTGGGTAAATAGAAGTGAAATTAGAACTGGCTTAAATCCCTAGAAGTAAACAGGTACCTCATTCCTACCCAAATCACCAGGAGTTGGATACCCACACAGGCACGTGCAAGTGTATTGGCAGCAACTTTATGGGGGAAATTCAGATCAATGGGACTTTCACCCCGTGGGATTAAAGCTTCACTGTTTCTGAAGCACTGTCCCAGAGACAGGCAGCAATGCAACATTTTACGAAAAAACGACATGCTGCTCCTCTTTTCCCTTTCCTAAAAACATACCAATCCTATGAAATTAGGTTTTGCTAGAATAGTTACAAAACCCCACATTTTTTGAAAAAGACCTTACTTTTGGAGAAACTAAAAGGCTTGTTCCAAAACAAATATGTAGGTTTTCAAAAACAAGGCTAATGGCTTTTCTAGAATTGAAGATTATTACTGCTCGAGAATCATAGTCAAGTGATATTTTGTATTAGAATTATCTTTTTCAAAATTATGTAATTTATTACAACAGAGAGCCTACGAAGCTATGAAGTTTTCATGTATTAGCTAGCAAGGTAATACAGCATAATCAAGCATCTTTTTTTCTTCTAAAAACCTAATAATTAACTTTTTGCTTTTTTTCTTCTGAAAGGAATTAAAACTAATTCTAAGTACCCCAGTTGTGCAGGTTCCTCTATGAGGCTTCATATTTTCCTTCCTCAGTAAGTCTGACTCAAACTCTGAAGAACAAGCTCAAATGAGACTTGAGCTGTGTTTCTTTCTATGTTGTGTTTCACACCAGCACCTTCAAAACATTCAAGCAAAAACGCCACCTTATTCCACTTGACTCTGCCCAGAGAACAGACTGAGCCCAAAAAATTTGAAACAAAAAAGACAGATTCAATGAGAAATGGCCACATGCCGTCACGTCAGAAGTACATGCATACGCCTCCGTGTGCGGATGAGATGCCATGCAGAGATACCTGAGCTGGCTGGGAAGTCCCTGAGAAGCAAGGTGTGTTAACTCACGTGGAGTACCGTAGTAACACCACTACCTCCTGTGCTCCACTAGCTTGGGGCTTGTCTACTCATCCTTGCCTGGTTAGCTGGGCTGAAGACGGTATTGCCTCCAACTACTTTTTTCTCCCTTCCAGTCCCCCAGCTGACCTCTCTGCCCACATGCTTCTTCAGGCACTTCAGTCAAAGCCAGCTGGGTTAGCTTAAACACTTAAACGGCAGTTCTTTGCTAACCAGATAATTTTGACTGAGACAAGCAAGTCATCAGTCACATGATCAACCTGGAGATGGGAAAAGTCCTAAAAAGAGGGCACACCTAGAAGAGGATGTCTGAACATGGCCCTGGGCATCTCTGCACTGTTTTTCTGTACTCTCTAAAAGCAGAACAAGCTGCAGCTTTTACAGCATTTAAGATTTAAAGATCAGACTTCAATCTGACATCTAAAATGAACTGGGTCTAAGCACAGCACAGCACACCTCTCCAAGAAAAATTATGGAACTATTGGCTCTCCCCACCACCAAACTTTGAAAGGCTGAAACCAGGATGGAGACAGACCAACGCACATGCACCACTGTGCCTATAAACCCTGACACTTACGCAGGCACAAATCAGGTCACATTAGTCATAAATCTTGTTCCCTTAACGTGTATCTTCTAGCAAACATTAGGACTAGCCCTCAGATCACCAGTTTTAACACCAGAGACTGGAATACCCTTTCTGTAAATGACACCAGCTGAACAGGGGTGCTGCTGGTCTTGTCCTGTAGGTTATGATACGGTGTTAGGACACATCTTCAGCGTACTTATCTTTCCGACTGAGTAGGAAGATCGTGTTAAAACCCTACGGCGACAGCTGTGTTTCGGCAAGGCTGCTGCTACAGAGCTGCAGTTACAATTTGGATAATCAGCAGTTATCTGTAGGCCTCAAAGTATCTACCCCTCACTGCAGCTGCTTGGTTTCTAACGAAAAAATGCAGTGTGACCAGAAAAAAAGGAAGAGTGAAAAAATGGCAATGATGCTTTAATGTTTGTTTTTATTGCTAGCCTAGAATATTCCACGTTAATTAACATTTATTTTGGCAATTTTTACTATTCAGTTACACCTAATGGTACATAATGAGCTTTAATCTTAAAAAAACAATCCACACCTCTAGGATCGGTCATATTGTTTTAACAAGCAGTTAACATCTGAAATAAATTCAAAATAAAATTCATTTTCAGTGGCAGAAAGACAACTTCAGCAATGTCAAATAACCAAAGTTCATCTACAGCAGTTGAAATAATAAGCTAAAAATCACAAATTTTCTCATTTGACATAGCTGCAGAGCGAAATTATGACACACACGCTGTCAGCTTTGTAAGCCAATAACTACATTAGGCAGATTTCTGCCAGGATGCCTAATTTGCAGAGGAAGCTGATAAAAACAGTAACTAGAATTTAGGTCAAGTTGTTGGCAAGTTCTTCAGCCTTTAAAACATGAGTAGTGAGACAGCTGTCTTTCTCCACTGAACAAAGTCAGTGATTTGGCCAACTCTTTGTAAACGCTCACCTTGAAAATTTGCTGGGCCCCTCTCCATCTTCATCATCGAAGTCCATTCTGTAAAAGCAAGATTTCCAAATCAGTAATCACGACATTGGCAGTGGTGCCATGAACATTCAAGCCAGAGGTTCTCAACCTTGTTTGATTTACATTTTGACTGGAGGTGTTAATGACTGCGGATTCCAGTCTTGCTCATATTCTCCAGACCCCCTAAAAGTAGCTCATCCACTGCCAGGAATACAAAGAATACAAGTTTTTTTAAAAAATAAAGTAATAAATCACTGTTCTTCTCCACAGAAATCTGCTCTGTTAAAATTAACAAATAAAAGGAAATACTAAACAAATGCAGTTCTTGTGAGATGGTCAGAAGTAGTATCTCTTAGGCCTCATAAAAGTTTACAGAAATCAGTGGGGACTCTATGTCAGCAGACTGAAATTAAGGCTAAAGAAAATAAAGTTCTAAAGCTGTACGCATAATAAACACCAAGCCACTATTTTTGCCCCAGTCTAAAGAAAGTATGTTAGAGGTAGAGCAGAATAAACTCCCAGCCTCCCTGCTCAGAGGATTATCTATGTCAGCACTGTTGATGGTAACTGTGGTACATTCCTCAGACTTGCCCTGTATTACTAATCACATCACACAAATTAACAGGCAGTCTGCAGATGGCAACTACTTTGGGGTGTTCCTGTGGTCATTACTAAAATGACCTATGGGTATATCATGCACTTAACTTACCTGGTTTATGTCCCAGACCTTCTTCTTGAATCAGCGGAAGAGACAAGCTCTTCCTTGGGCCAAATCTCAGCCCTCCAGTTTAGGCTCCTCCAGGGAGCCACACAATGCAGCAACCTCTTTGTTCACTTCTTACAGAGAGACTAGGAAGATTAACTTCCTAAATTAGCCACCTAAATTAGTCGCCTGTGTTAGGCAGCGTGATTGTCTCCTTCCCATTGATATTAAGCCACTACAAAGTTACACAGTAGTATAATTTCCAAAGCATTTTATACATTTTTATGCCTTTAAAAAGAGGTGGACAAATATATATCCCAATTATAAGGGGGTGACTCTGCCATTAAGGTAGACTAAGAGCCAAGCTGATATAAAATTATCATACATGATTATTGTATTAGTGTATTTATTTTAATAAGAAAATGTATGTAAGTATGATATACAGACCTTGACCACTCACTTAAATGTAATTTGTGTAGATAGGAAATCATAGCTTGTTTTGCAAACAATTTTGTCAGGTTTCTTTAACACTCAGCTTTCTAACATTTCAGTGTAATAAAAGTTTATACAGTTACAGATTCCATGTCTTTAACACTCGTCATGTTAACAACAGATATAAGTCATATTAAAGGCAAAACCCCTGCAAAGTGACAGTAATATTTGTCTCAGTGTTAAAAGAAACCCCAGCCAATTAAAAATTAAGGTTTGTATGTTCAGAGCGTGGAAACAATGATGTAAAAATGCTCTTTAAAACTCCATCAGCACTGAGAAGTATGTGTGCCAGTCAGGCAATACTTCCTGGCTTCCCAACTTTGATAACCAAGACAGACTGGTCTATAAAAGACGTGTCTGAGTCACAGCAATCTACATACAAACAGGACCAGGCCAGCAAATAAGCACAGGAATTGGAACCGGTATTAGAAAAGTCACAGTAATATTTTCCAGATGGTAATAGTGATTATTCATTTCTGGAGGAAGCAGAGGGAAAACCATTTTCCCCAAAGAGTCTTAAGAAAAGATGCGTATTTAATTTGGTTAAGATTGATGCAATCATCATTTTCACTATAAATTGCATTTTTGCTCACCTAATTATCACCAAATCTGTTTTCAAAGCCAGTGACCTCCCCGTTGCCTTGCGCAGACCAACACCGACCTCCAGTGGCAGCACCCTCTCCCGTGCCCCATGCCTGCCGCCCAGCTGCCAGCCGGCCACTGACACCCCAAGGTGGCCACCACTGCTGCCACCAGCAGCCTGGATTTCCCCAGACCTGCCGCATGTACAATATCCCCAGCGATTTAACACTTATCATCCAGCCGAAGGTCTCCTCTTACCTACCTGCTTCTTCCCCACCTGCTTCTTCCCCACCTGCTTCTTCCCCACCTATAATAACGTGCCTGTATGTGACATCGCAGAACAAACCTCCAAGTGATTTCAATTGCAACGTTCCTACCCAAACCCAAAATGTGAAAGCCAGCGTTACAGGAGAGCTGTGGGTTCACAAGCGGAGGGCACGCTCGGAGCAGCACTGGGCTGGCCCCACCTGAAACCACCTGCAAAAGCATCACATCAGGCGTATCCTTCACCGGTTTCACCCGCAACTGAAACAAAACTGAGAGAAACCTCCAGTTTCAAAGTCAGGGAAAAAGCTGCAGAAAATATGGGGAAAAGCCTTTTCTTCAGGGATTCAGTAAGACACTGCTTTAATTTGGGATGGATTAATTTTGTAATTCCTTTCCTTCCCCACCAATACACTGAGAACCTGTGCCTTGGTAGATTTTCTTAGCTGCCAGCCAAATACTCCAGCTGCGTGCCGAGATGGATATTTTTCCCCAAAATCAAATATAAGCTCTACTGCATTTAGTGTAGAGTATTATTACCAGTATGTAATGCAGAGAATTACGGAGACCCTGATGACGGTTTACGGCTCGATCCTGCTGCCTGCACTATGTGCCGACTTCCAAAGGCGTTAGTGGGACCAACACACCTATTCATCCAGCCGGCTGGGTGTCAGCTCCTCATCTTACAAAATCTTAATGGGTTAATATCCTTAGGTGATACCTACCACATCTACAGCAGGCTCATCGCAGCAGAGTCTGAGTGCCTAGGGTGCAATACCACGCTGTAGCAGACCAAATCTTTAAGTAACACCATTGCTTTACTAAACTACCCCAAAATCTTGATTTTATTTCAAATGCAAGATTATAAAAAAATAAGAAATTAAACATAAAACTCACTATAAATGTCAATATTCATTAAAAATGCAACAGCAAATGTATCTCTGTCCCATTTTTGTTAATAAAGATGTTTCCTATTTTCACATTTCACTGTGCAAAATGAGAAAACACTTTCAAACCCCTCCCCCCCAAAGAAGTCTCAGTTATAAAGTCGGTGATACCAATGCCCTGCCTGAACCACCGTGCCTGCTTTGTAGCAAGGCAGAGTGAACTACAGGGCATCAGTTGTAACCTCTAGCAGAACACATAAAAATATTACTCCAACAAACTCCTCATACCCTGACAGATAAGATCTTCTGTTCAGATAGAGTATATTGCACATTGGCAAAGCTGCAGAAATAGCTTACAAGAAGACAAATGACATCATTTCAGAAGTTTCAGAAAGAGTATCTTCTATCCTCATTTAAAAATCCCATTAAAGAGACTTTAAAAAAGAGCTGCACTATGCTCTTTTGTTTTGAAGAGACAGCATAAATCCTGTTTTCCTCTTTCATACTGTTTATGTCAATCGTGAAAAGGCCTGATGTATGAGGTACTTATTAAAATAAATTTTCCTCCAAAGATGTGCGAGTACCATAAATACTGTGACAAAAAATATTTTTTAAAATTATTTATTTTTAATTGGAAACATTTTCATACAACAAACCCCACCCTCCAACAAGGTGGTTCTGCACAGGTTAAAAAACTGAGATGGGAGAGAATTTGAATGTTGCAACAAAATCACTATGTAAAATTCCCAAGAAACGTCAAAAGATGGCTTGCCATGAATATACAGCGTAGGAAGGGGGCAGGCAGGAAGGATGAGGCGCAGATGCAGCTGAGAGGCAGATGGGGATGTATACTCCAGCCCTTTGTTCAGTACGATATCGGGGGGACACCCAGGGCAGGAGGGTGGTGGGCTGAGGGCTCTTTTTCCCCAGATCTTACAGTTCTGGGTCAGAGAAAAAGAACAGACCACAGGCTGAACTGAAACAAACCCAAGGCAACTGTAAACCAACCAATCAAAAAAAACCCCACAACCCTCTCTTCCCAAGCACAGATAACCTAGGAAGGTAAAAAAAAAAGCCCCATATCCTCTAATACAGCAAAGCCTAAAGAAAAAACATGTTAAATAAAGAATGGATGCTACATTAATCTAAGGTAGTCATTGACCACTGCAATGCATTATCTTATACAGTACTAGGCTGTCATTTTTTTTTATAGAGTACTTGGTATAATTTATAGAAAGGAAAAATATTTTTCCAAGCTGTCAATGTAGCCAAATGCCTACACCGCAGAAACACCTTCTGGATAGCCAATGAGTTTAAACTGATCTACATTCAAGTCCATACAGCAATTATTCTGCCAGCTTGCCTCAGCAATTATGAGAAAAGAAACAATTTTCAGAGATAACCGAAGCTGGAAAAGATGACTGTGTTCACTAGCTACATTCCTTTATGTCTGACACAAAGCATTCATTTCTAAAATGCCCAAGGATTTAGGTGTACAAAGATGTATCACCAGGAGAGTAATGAAAGGACCAAGTGTTAGTTGCAACTTTGTTCAAAGAGAAGCTAGGAGGAATTAGACACAGCAGGCATTCTTTCCCTCAAGGCCTGAATATATATACACTGAACCAAAAAAAAAAAAAAAAAAGCACCCTCAGCTCAGGCTTGGAGAAGGGCTGTTAGTTTAGAGCTACAGTGCACAGATGAAATGCCACCATCAGGGTAAAACAGCAAATCTATACTATCTTACACACTGAATTTACATGTTAAATACATTTTAAATAATTTGATTTTATGTTCCTCCCACCCTCCCCCCGCTCCACTTTCTTGCAAATAGATGATGATACTTAAAATGCAACAGTTAAAGCATAGCTTTCAATTAATGTCAAGTCAGTATTTAATATAATCAGAAGATTTCACAGTCAGCAGCCTCAACCCTTGGTAACAGTAATTTGCAAACTGGTATTCGCAGTTGACATGGTTTATGATCAAAAAAGAGATCAATTACCCTGCAACTCAAAAGTACAAAAGTTTATCGATGTTATGTGGCAATGAAAAGATGTTAATGCTTTGTTTTCTCTTTTGAGTGCAAGTTCGAAAAGGCTTTTTCATTGAACAGTTCCAAAATAAAACCGTGATGCCTGTCAAAGACGGACTTCAGGAGTTTCTCAGACCAATTTCTTAAAGTTCGCTCAGCATATGGAAGCACACTCAGTGGGAGTACATCGCCAAATTATCCTCTTCGAAGACCCCCCCCTCAGAACAACCATCCTGAGTGTTCAGGTCACACCAACTTAACTCCACGTCCAAGACAAGGTCCACCTTCTCTCTGCTTAATTCATTCCAGGACTGAGATTCCAGCACTGGTACTTGAGCAGACACCTAAAACGGGCAACGTACTTGGCGAACAATCCCCAGAGGAATCTCACAAGGAATAATGTCTTCTCCTTAGGTGTCCATCAGTGAAGATTTTACTCATGCTATTGATCCTCTTAAGCCCTACCACTGTCATATTTAGGGCTAAATATAAGACTTGCCAATTTCTTTGGCAGGCACTCTCGGATCAGAGGTATCAGAGAAAGCATCACCTAAAGACCGCTATTTGTGATCAACCTTTGATAAAAACAGGGGTTTATTGGTAATACTAGAAAGTAGTTTTCTGGCCTTCTGCAGCTCTTGATACTCTTTTCTTCTAACACATCATTAGCATGAGTTCCCACAGAGAAATCTAATGTGGAAAAACTATCCCTACACCACACCAACCTCTATAGTTGGATACAACAAATTTTCTCCTTTAGCAGAGCCCTCAAGGTAGTGCAAGGGCTGAACTTGATTCAGACCCTTTCTCCCAGAATCAGAGAGACTAAGCTGCATTTCCAGCAAGACCTAGAGTATCGCAGACCACAATCTCTGAAGAGTGACTGCTTGTGCTATTTCTGTACCTGGGAGTTTAAAGAAAACACTTTTAACAGAAGGCCTTTATTTGAGAGATTCCAAGTCCAAACTTCAGATGAAGTTGGATAAGTCTGCATGTGCAAGTAAGAACACATTTTGCTCCCTTTATTCACATGATAAATCCTTTTGAGATTAAACAGAGGCAGGCAATACGCATTCATTACATGTACAACAGCCACGGGATCCAAACTCCGTTTCTGGATGCTTTGCCAAACCTGAAAGTCTTTTGAAGCATGCAGAACAACAAATAATACACTTATCAGCAAGTTTGATCTTGCAGGAAGAGCAGATACATTGAAGAGAAAAAAAAAAAAACATCAGTGACTAATGCCATAGTGTAATTTACACACACAAACATTACATAATCAACATACACATATAGGTACACTTTCAGTTTTTCAATACCAGTCATTTCCAGTTTTCAGCCGTAAAAAAAAAAAAAAAAAAAAAAAAAAAGAAAAGGCTTACCCAGAGCGACGCTTTCCTCCTCTGGAAGGCATGGATCCTGCCATTCTCACTTGTCCACTTGCCATTGGTGCCACCGGCAAGGCCACGGAGCCAGGAATATCTGATGCCATTTCTGTAATGCAGAGGTGGGGGGGGGGGGGGGGGGAATTCCTTTAATCCATTACCTTCAAGGAGAAACCTGTGCTGACAACATTAGAGAAAGATCCTTTCAAAAATAAGCAGAGAAAGGTTTCCTTTTTATTTCCAAGGAAATGTAAAGCTCTCCCATCAAGGACCAGCAGATTCATGGCTCCCTTAAAAGAAGCCCAGTTCTGTCAATAGCCATTACGAGTGCCTTGGGAGACAGAGATAATCACAGGTAGGTACCTCTGTATTTCAATTTACCTAATGGTTCTAATTTTACTTCTCAGAGGGGCTGTCAGATGAAGGCTAACGACCTTTTACAATAGTTAACCGCCCTGTAGAGAAATGCAGAGCTGAATTCCCCAGACAAATGAAGCTGTGGATCGTGGTACCAGGGTACTAAGAAAAATAAAACTTCTCAGTTTGCCAGTGAGGTCAAGAGTTTAGAGCAGGGATGAATCATCAGGTGACACTGTTTTTTATTATTTATATTCTGGTGGCATTCAGAGGACCAGACTGAACTTAGCAGAGCTCCACAGCATCCTGTATTTCTGTGTGGTACCTCGCAGAGCAGAACCAAGCCTGAAGTCCAGGCTGATGTTCGTCCCTCTGCCAGTGCTCTGGGTATAGCCACAGGTTAATGAGATCTTCAAACCTCAAAATTTTGATCTGAGGAACAGCAGGAGCACACCTTACACAACAGTTTTCAGACCGCTAATGGCAAGTACTTTTACAACCTATTAATAAAAGTTCATTACACTTCAAAAAAGAAACGTGGAATATAATGTATTTATATGCTTTTCTCCTATCCCATGGATTAAGCCTCTGTGCAAGTCTTGTAAACTATGTAAGCAATTAACTTTTTTTTTTAATGCAGCTATACTTCACTCACTCTGGAGGTAAAATCTACAGTCACAACATTTAATTATCTTGAAAGAAAAAGCATCCTCCTTCCAACTTTTCTTTTTTTAAAAAACTTGGCGGAGTATCTGGAGCTACAGATAAATATATTTACTCAAGGATAGCAAATCTGTTAAAAAATCCTCCTGTTTTTTCCCAACAGGTAAGTACAAAAGAACTTCAATTACAGAAACAGGACTCCAAGTTCTTTCATTATGTGTGGAGAGTAGTTCATCTCTGCCACACTTTATACAAACCCATTATACAACATTATGCATTTCAAATAATAACATTTTATCTGTTCACTGATTTCATTAATTTCTTCAAGTACATTTACTTTTATTAACTCCTTTTCAACCAAAAAGTAACACAGCAAAGTACTCATCCAATATTTTTCATCAAAGTGTGCAAGAACAATGAGACCTCTGCCTACACCGCCACACCACGGAAAGTCCCACTGTGTCTAAAGCTGCTGCTGTGTGGAAACACTACATTAATGTATATTCGTATATTTCCATACAAACAAAAGCATGAGCATCCAAACAAATAATAAATCACTATTTCCAGAATAAGTACCCTTAGCAGTCTAATGCCAATAATTCACTTGGAACCTTGGAACATTCAAACTCACATTTCATGGATAGAACCGAAGGTCATTTGGAAATGCTCTGCTCACTGATTTATTAAAACAGATGGTAAAAACCATAGTAAATTTACCTGCAAAGTCTCCCTGTCACTCAGAAACACATTTCAGTACAGATCATCAAGGAGATCAGATTTTTTTAAAGTAGTAATTAGAAAACAATTTCAGATCAACTCTGAGCAGTATTTTAAGAGACTGAAAACAATACCATATTTGTAATTGTGGTAAGTAGTTCTTGTAACCTCATTTTCCTCAATCTAAGACAAAGATGACAAAAAAACAGGCGAAGGGTTGAATTCATCTACTCTTCAAAGTTTAAGACCCAAAGCTAATTATTTAAGGTAAGGTAACTTTTTAGATCACTAAAAGGGAGACAAAGCACCATCCTTGCACTACTATGCATCCCATGCTTAGAGGTGCACCCAAAATAGGTTGAGTAAATCTCTTTCTACAGGTCCCTTGCTCTCGCCACTGACAACTCAGGGAGACCTAGACAGATAGCTTTGATCAGACACCCAATTTAGATGATTGTGGCTAGGCAGAACAAGTTGTTTTTCTGCTCTTATGTTCAGCCTTTAATGTACGAAGACATGAGAGGCAAGCGTAGTTAGCGAGCTTCAAGTAGTAAGGAAAAACAGAAACTGTGTATTTTTTATAAGAAAAAAGAAAAAAAACAAACCCAAGGCTAGAGGAATGGCCAAACCACAGGCTCAGTTATATATCAGCGTTCAAAAACACCTGAAAGAAAACATTCTGTAATAGATCATCTGTCCATCAGGGTATAAGCTGAAGAGTTACTGTGTAGGTATCCTGAATCTCTAGAATGGCACATCAAAAACAGCACAATGAAGAAAGTAACTTCTTACACAAAACAGCCTTCAAATATGTCTTCATAGTCCTGGGAGAATGAAACCAAGCTCATTGAGTTGACTTCTCTAAAAGGATGTCTTCAAAAATTTCCATTTCCAAGAAGAAAAGGAGAAAGGACGAGAAGGAAAAAAAAAATTAATCAGAGGATCCACACACATTAATCTATCTGAAACCTCAACTAAGAGGCAAGAAACCTTCAAGCCCTTCAAATCAGAAGACTTTCCATTATGCAACAGCCTGAAGGTGTGACAGACCTGCACATACATCAATGTGTAAGACACCCAATTTACCTTTCCACTTCAGAGTTTCCCATGCCACAGAGACACCAGCCATTGTGTGACATACTGCAGCTCTCATAAGACCCTCAAGGGTGGACATACCCTGCTAACAAAAGCAATCAGCTTTCCAAGATTTCTTTCCTGCCACAACAGAATTAGAGTTCTGCAGATGGAGGAACCAAGAGGGTTGAGTCTCTTTCAAGCCATATAGCAAATAGAGCAAAGAAAGCAACTGCGAGGGCAACACCACCACGGAGCACCCAAAACCCAACCTGGCTCAGCGAGAGCAGCCAGGGAAGCAGAGAAGCACTTCGCACAGTCTCGGTGTACGAACAGTGACATCAGAGCACTACAGGAGGACTTCAGGGACAGAGCTGACAAAGCGACCCCGTTGCTCAGCGGCAGCCAAGAGGGTGTTGGAAGCCGTATCAAAGTTGGACAGTTGCGCAGAAATACAAGCAATAGACTGTGGCTATAAAACCTCCACTCACAAACCAAGCGGTTCCTTGCTGCAGGATGCAAGAACTTCTGGGGAAGCCCATAGAATGGATCTGAGCTGCTTCCAAAATGACTTTCATCTCTACTCATCTGCAAGCATCAAAAGCACCAGATCTTTGATGATATTTTTACATTTATAAAAAAGGGCTGGTTAGGAAAGTAGAAATGTCATCTCAAAAAATGAGGGGCAATCTGGGAAGGCAAAGCCAGAAGAAGAATCTGGTGGAACAGTCAGCTGCTTCTCTGACTAAGCACCTGAGAAGTTACCTGTCTGTGCGTGCTCTGGGAAGAAAACAGGAGACACGGTGAAAAAGACACCCATAGACTGGAATCTCAGACAGAAATATTATGGTAGAGAGGTAATCCAGGGAGCCTATGACCATTAAAAAAAATAAAAATAAAAATGAGTATGCATCAGACACAGACCTAAGGAAAAAAAAATTAAAAATCAGAAGGGTAACCTGCAACTGTGTGAAGTTGCATCAACATAAATTTAGGGCAGCCCCTTGAAAATAAATGAAACTATTCTGTTGTGGCATAAACTAGCATGAAAGCACAGCACTGCAGAAGCAAGTGTCAAGTTGGTTATATGTTTGTTGGTTTATTTTTACAAAAAGAAAAGCACTTGCTGGGTCAACAATCATAAAGATCACGTTTCCAGGCTCATCTACACTCATGTCCAGACAGATGTTAACACTGATGTTCACGGAAGTATTTCAGCAGCAATGAACATTAGGAAACAAGCTGTTCTCTTTCTGAGATTGGACCTCCCGAGAGTGGACTTTCCTTCTGCCAACAGAAATAAAATAAGTGTTGCTTACTTTACCCAAAATTAAAACATAAGCATAAGGATATAAGGCTCAGAAAGTAAAACAAGGTCAGGCTGAATGTTCATAAAAATCATCTATAACCATCAAGGCACTGTTCTGAAAAAAAAAATTATTTAAAAGAAGTTCCTTAGTGTCAAACAGAAATCACTTTTCTGCTGCGAAAACACATGCAGTATTTAATTTCAAAATTAGAAAGTTACCTAGAGATCCGCCAAATGACACAGAAATGCTATTAAAATAAAACCCAGCACAACACTCTCAGTCTATAGTGGATATTCTTCCACTTAGACGACACCTAACAGCTCTTGTCTCATCACTGTCATGCCTGGGCACAGGCCTGATCCTGTCACTAATAATCATGTTCATCTTGGGGATCCCTGAGGAGCCACACTAATCCAGGGACAATGTCAGTGCTCAATGCAAAAGCAGCAAAAGTTCCTCCATTTCTATCCAGAATTTATTTCACTGCTGAAGACACCGAGCTTGGATATTACACTTGCCTCCAGCACCACACTCCCCAAAATACTCAGGGATCTTTTTGAAATAAAAGAAAATCTGCAAATGTACATTAAAAATATAGGGATAAAATACAGGCATTTTTCCCAACAAATTGAATGTTCATCTCAAACTTTGTTACAGAAATCTGTACAAAACCCAACTACTGTGCAGTTCGCAAAGCAAAACACGAAAAGCAAGCTAACGCTGCACAAGGATACCTTGAAAGTGCACGTGAACCACAATCACAGCAAGAATTCCTGGAGGGTGCCACACTCCGGGATGCACCTGGACTTCTCTTTTCAGGCAGAGAACTATTAAACCACGGCTCTTAAGTGCAAACTTTAAATCTCGAGCCCCGCCTCAGATCCACTGCCTGAAACGCAGCTCTAACTCATCTCTGACCGGAATTTGGGACCTGCTGTGCCACCCCCCAGAGAAGCGCAGCTCTTTGGCCAGGAATCTCCGTAGCTCCCGAGATGGCGTCTCCCGCTCTGCTCCCCTCCAGAAACCACAGCCGTGCATCTTGCTGCGAAGCTCTGAAATACAACCAGACGCTGTGCATGACAAGACTTTGTAAGTCCATCTCACAAAAGGTCCTATTACCCACGCTATTTTCAGCCACTCGGGCACTCCAGGCTACGCTCCCCTCACCTACACACACCAGGCACGGACAGGACCAGCTTAACCCTGAAGCCCGCTGGAGAAATGCTTTTGCCGACTTCAACGGACTTTGAATCCCCAACATGAACTGTAACGACCAGTTCCAGGTTTGCTATTGCACGTCAGATACCACTGAGCATGCTCTCCATAGGGCTCCTTTATCCTTCAGTATCTACTGTGATAAACGGGATTAAAGTCAGATACCATCATCTGATTAAATGAACGAGATTCTACTTCTATCAAAACAAGTGTGACAGATTTCCAACCGCTGATCCACAGAACAACTGAGATGTCAGTCACCTCCAAGTAAATGTGGATCTAAGGCTAAATACAGAATTCCGAACGTGCCCTCTCCCATGAACAGCATCGTACACAGAAATGTTAAATGTTCTCAGAAAGCAGATTGCAAAAACTTCTTTGGAAACTGTATTTTTCCATACCCTGAAGTCATACAGGAGTTAGATGCATCTCAGCAAAAAGGTTTGATTGCGGTCGATTGCAAAGGGGATTTTTCTGCCTAGCACAGAGACATTTAAGAATAAACTAAATTGTACCACTTCAGAATATGCCAATGAAAATATGAAGCCATCATGCAGCCAAAAATATTTCACAGAAACACCTATGCTAAAATCTAGCTGACTATTTAGTCATTGCTTTTACATGTTAAGTACGGAGATTATAAAACAGAGCTCACTCTCAGAGAACATAAAAATTAAAACATTTTCATTGTTCCTGATAACTCTGTTAATACTGTTTTACTTGCATTCCATTGCCAGATACTTTAAATAGACTCCACATCAGAAAGATTGACTGTACAGAGAGAATATGCAGAAAAGCAAAAACATGCCTTTCCATGCTCTTAACACAATTACGATAACAAATAAATCAGGAAATAAAATAAATCCCACCTTTAAGGAAGACTCTTACAAAGATGCTATTTCTTTCCTGTGAACAAAACCTTCTTAGAGAGAAATTTTATCCGCATATAAGAAGTGTCAGAAACCTCTGGGAAGAAATGTAGCAGCATTGGTATTCTGCTCAGAAAATGTCATCACAGATCTGTTTACCTTAACTGTGGACCATGATTCAGCCGGTGACAACCGTCTTGCATACTGATCAATTTATTTGCAGCAAAATTACTAACATTTTCTACTTTAACCATTTAGGTTCTGGAAACAGCTACTAAGATAGGGAGGGCTTTCATGAATAATATATAAATCCTACTTAATTAAAAAACTCCCCCTCGACCACGATGCCCTATACTTTGGGGAGGGGGGAGGCGGTCCCCCATAATCTTGAAGAAAAATTAGGGCATACCATGAGTAGTTACCAGAGAAACGCTCCCTTTTTTAAAATTAAAATCAGAGCTTTATCATCCGTCTGCATCACAGGTGAAGATTAAGTACAGATGAAGGGCGGGGGAGATGATGCGATTAAGCTGATCATTTGGGGGGGACTGGCTGTTCAACAGAGACAGTGACAAACCATTTAAGAGAATGGCCTAACTGGTGGTCTCTCTCTAGAGAGGCCAGATCCAGTTATCCTGCCCACTGCCTTTTCTGCTGTGACTCTAGAGGAGATGCCAAACTTAGTGCAACATAACAAATCTAAGAGCTCTCTACCATACGTCCCACCAGTAGACTGGGTGAGCAGGTTTTGAAGCCAAAGAGGTGAAATCCTCTATGGTGCCCCCACACTTCACTGTTGTGTCTGCACAACCCAATTGTGGAGTCCTGGAATCTCAGTACAAACCATATTTTTTTGCGTGCCTTGTAGCTCAGCAACACCACCAGGATGTGCAAAAGAAGGTGGGATGCAGACACAGAATTAGAAGTAGACCTCAACAAAGAGAGTTTTGGTGTACTTCGGGGGTTTTCTTGCTTTAAGCTGGAGGGACAATCCCTGCAGGATGAGCAGCTGACACTGAAAATCAGCGTTCTCTGATGCATCCAAAACCAGGCATGCAGAAAGCATGGCGCCGAAAAACCCAGTTGTGGTAACGTCCATCTCATGATTTGTAACACCAAAATTTTTTTCATACAGTACTCCTAAGTGACTCTGAATGCTACTTCGACAATTCTTCTTTCTTTTATTTCCAGGGGCATAAGAAAAGGATGCAGACCACATTCATGCTCGCTGCCTATACCTTCTCAGCCTGAATGACCAACAACCCATATACACCTGAATAAACTCAGAATGGCCTTTAGCATGATCCAGAAGAAGACCTGGAGTCACACCTCTGCACCTACTGCAGAGACTGTTATAGAGTAAAAGTTCAGCTTGGAAGCACAGACAGAAGACACTCGTTACTCTCTGAGGTTAGGTTGGGAAGAAGGGAAAAGGTGGCTGCTTCTTCATTCTTCCGAT
>NW_009648559.1:546192-558683 GCF_000708025.1 Charadrius vociferus | reverse complement strand
CGATCTTCCTGACCAACAGCATGGCACCAATTCACCTTCTCACATACCCATGCATTTTTTCTTGGCTGTTTTTCCACTTCTCATTCATAATTCCTTGTTATCTCTTCTTGACCTATTCAGCCTCTGGCTTTGATGAACTATTTCTTGTACTCCCTCTAATAAGCCAATACATCTGACTGCTGACAAGTCCTAAGGCCAAACTATGACCATTCCCCTCAAGAAAAAGAGGTTGCTGGAATTCAAAATAAGGAAGAAAGATTAAAAAAGAGGCCTTAATGGCTCTTGTTCTGAAAGCGTGTCTCTAGTCTTGGAAAATAATAAACCGCCTCAGAATTAAAACAAAGCTTCTATCCTCACTGTAGAATGAAGACTCTCACCTGAACCTAAGCACCTGGCCTGCTCTAAACTTTCAAAAATCTTTCTCACTACAGGAGTGGGGGATTTAACTCAAGCAGAACAGCACCTAGGTCTTCACCACGATTATGATGGAAAGATGCATTAGAAGAAAAGCACTTCTCGCACCCAGAGTCTGCAAGCACCCCAAAAAGCAGGCTAGAAGCAAATCCAAGGACCTGGACTAGCCTTGCGTTGAAACCACAACCTGAGCCTCCAACAAATAGTCACAAATAGTACAAATAGTCACAAATAGGAAAGTGCAGATGCAGATCGGGCAGGGAAGGAGGGCAGCTACTGCAAAAGGCCAGTTTGCAGAGAGGATGAAAATCTGGCTTTGAAAGGCTGTTTCAGGATCGATGGTACCTTTGTTAAAAGAAGAGAGGCAGGTCCTTAGCTTCCATGAAGAGTCACAGTGACCAGTCAACAGCAACAGGATCACTGATGCTGTCTGAATGTGACCCTACCTGGTCTTAGGTTGTTATATACACAATCATTCACTGATACAATATAATTCTTCACTTAACTGTTTTCTGCCTTAATTTGCCCTGGTTTTATTGATATTATGAGTGACATGTAGCAAAAGTACTAAATAAATTACAAAAAAATTAGGCTCACCAAACTACGCATCATTTCCATTTGAAATGAATGGTGATCCTCCCTCCTCCTCTGACATTTTGCATTTGCCAAAAATAACTGCATAATTATAAGTTGTGTGCAAGAAACAGAAGGTAACATTCAAAGTTATTTTCCATAATTTTTACTTAGCGTCAGAACTAGCAAATACCGTATATGGATGTTCTGTTATACAGAAGTGGCCAAAGCTAACCCATTAATGAACTCACAAAAACTGTAGAAGCACACACCCAGCCTGGGCAAACAAACACGATGAAAAAATAATAAAGTGTAATGACTTTCCTTCAAGTTTCTCAGAGACAGATCACGCTCAGTCCATTAACTCTTCATTTAACAAGTCTGTTTCGTTTAGCTTGTTTTGGTTGGCATTCAATTAGAAATTCACATACAGGACATTTTTTTCCTTTTTTAAAAACAGAACACTTGCTGTATTTCAGCCAGTAAAACACCAGGAGGTTAAGTGGAAGCTGCAAGACAAGCTAAAGCTACACTAAAGCCAGGCACAACAATACTGAATTAGGCAAAACACTTGCACATGGCCCTGCCCCACAAGATTATCACTAATTGTTTGTTAAAAGGACTTGATAAGACTTGTTGCTCAGTAGAAAAGTGAAGAGCCAACTGGGTAACTCTCAATTTGTTCCAATTCCAGTTAAAAAACCAACCCACAACACCGTATCATCAGCTTTACTGTGATTCCAGTTATGG
Source organism: Charadrius vociferus (assembly GCF_000708025.1). Lineage (NCBI taxonomy): Eukaryota > Metazoa > Chordata > Aves > Charadriiformes > Charadriidae > Charadrius > Charadrius vociferus. The sequence goes on along the minus strand of NW_009648559.1, from coordinate 556,946 downwards.
CCAAGTTCTGCCGCATCTGCCTCCGCATTGCTAAGACTTTCTGAGACTGGACTTGTGTCTACACAGAATGAAAAACTCTCTCATCCAACCATTCCTCATTTCCTGCCTTGCCCAATGTCAGGTCCCTTGCTGGCCATCCTCATGACTACATGCATAAAACAGAACAGCTAAATCTAGATTCCTTCTCCCATAGTGTTGCTTGTCCCCTCTTGGGCGCCACCTGAAGCCTGTCCGCTCCACAAAGAGCAATGTGAAATGGTTTCAGCTACTGTCAAACTGCCCCACAACTTCCCCCTTTTCACCTTTTTTATCTTCCCGCACCCTTACTACTTTTGTCAAGCCTCCCTGACCCGTCACAACTATCTCTTGATGCCCCAAACTCCCTGTAGTGGGAAGCTGTGCATGCTGGAAGTTTATATGCATTTTAGTAGAGCCTGCCCAAAACTGTGGAAAAGAAGTCCACTGAGTGCTACAAAATACAAATGTCATGCCTGGCTCAAGAAGCCTCTGAGTCACACATGGCTGGAGCGTGGGAAGGTACCCAGGGGAAGCACCATACATGCCTGCTCTGACTTTATACTCCTTCAAGCACCCGCTTTTGGCCAGTGCTGGAAAAGCTGTGCTGGGCTTGAAAAATCTTTCTTTTGGGACAGGACAGACAGATTTTATATCACGAGCAGGGGATGCAACATTTCTGAAGTGTGCTTCTTCTACAAAGGTAAGACATTAGCCAACTACCACTATTAATTTATTTCATTAACAATCAAATCAAGCATCTTCCATAGTACACCCTTGCCCTAGATCACCAATTACTAGTTTTATATAATCATTGCTATTTGTATTTCCCCAAACTCCTCATCTTGTCTCATTCCCTGTTCGACAAGATCGTTGTCAAAAGATATTTAAAAGCTAATGTCCTTTCATAAATTCCTACGCAATTGTTTTATGATAAATAAATAATAACAATGAGTGCAGATAAACTATTAAGCAGTTACTCTGTCATCATTTGAGACTTCATTTTTATTCATTCACCTTCAAAGTATTTATTTTAAAATAATATTTCTATTATCTTCTATCAAGAAGTCTAGCTTTTTAGTATCTATCTGGTCATTTTTTTCCATCAACAGAAGCTGATTTAGATTTCAAGCAAACAGCAGTGCTTGATTGTACATCTATTTTGTTCATGTACAAGTTCAATTGTCAATTTGCAGAAATAATTTTGAAACTGCTATTAAAATACTTACAAAGGTATACACAAAAAAACCCCAACACTGAGATCAATACTGCAGTTCTCCAGAGCTTACATCGTAACAAGATGACAGTGCTCTAAACTCCTATCGACTACATAAAACATATGGAATAGCTGTAAATACTCAATGATATAAAGGTAATGGGTAATAAATCTGCCTACAACACTGACCAAAATTGATCGTAACCACATGCAGATCCAGGGTAGCCCAGCTTTCCTAGGAATACAAAACCTTCGCTCGACTATTTTACTTTTCCTTTCTGGCCAGGAATGCACAGAATTCACGTGAAAGTCATTTTATCTGACTTGAGAGCCAACACCACTTGATTCCTGTCCATATTTTCTGTTAACTACAATAGAAATCAGCTATTTCACTAGCATGCAAGGCACTATTTATGACTATAACTTTTGGTTGGAACAACTTTAACAAGATATTTCTTAAATAATAAGCAGAGATGTTTTTGTGAATAAATTCATTCCTGGCCCTCTCATAATTGTTTCACATAGATATTCTTATAATCCATTTTCACTGAGGTGGACAAGCACAGTACGCATTATTTAAGTTTACAGGTGCAAGGATTTATAAAATTTATGCTAAATTTGAAAATCCAAGTAGCCAGACCAAGACAGAACTGATATCTTCCACCTGACCTTGTCTGGTACAGCTGAGCATGGGTCAATCAGCAGGAGGAATCATCTCTGGTAGTCATCTTATTGAGCCACGTCATGGAAGGGCCGGTAAGGAAGACCATGAAAGATCTGTACAACATATTTCTGACGAAGTGGCGACTGTCAAACTACATCAAACTAAACCCACCACTACTGCTGTGGTGGTGGCCCACGAGCTGCCCTGCAAGGCACTGACCGAGCTGGGGTCGAAGACCTGAGGCCTTTGTGATGCACCCACACATATGGAGACATCCACTCCCCACCAGCTGCAGAAAGTGCTGGAACAACATAGTCCAACTACAAAGATGTAAAAATCAGACCACTCTGATTTAAATTATTCATTGAAAATTACTTACTTATGTCCTTCAAATGCCTTTATTATTACTACAAAGACTATTTTTTTTTTACGTGTGCCTCAGAATGGGTATATTAATTCTAAATTTCATACAGAACAGCAACCTGCATTACCAAACACTTAATTATCAGTATATTTACAGTGTCCTTGGGCACTGTTGAGTAATCAGAATGCTATTGTTTTCATTAAACAGTATTTTATTGATAGAACTAATGACTTCAGTTCCGCTTGATCAACAAGCAAATGATGCTTATTTGATGTTACGATAATTAATTGGCCTTTCAGGTGTTTCCACATCCTAACTTATTACCAAGAATAAGAATACTTATGTGAAACACCCTAAGAAGAATATCACTATGCATCACAAAACATGTTCTAAAAATAGGGTGTGGTTTAGTACTTCTCCATTTCCTCACAATTTCTAATGCCACATTTTCTGTCTAAAAATTGCAGGGGAAAAAAGCTACATTTAACTCCATTTCGAAAATCCAGCCTGAGCCTTGCATATTAAATATTCAGTTAATTTTATCCTTTACTGAACTTCCAGTAAGCAAAAGGAGATTTTCTGATTAACGTTTCTTTTAGTTTTTTCTCTCGAGACGGGAGAAAACAGCTAACCTCACTTTCCCATAGCAGCAACAAGGATCAAAAACTTCGTATGACTCAAAGGAGATGTACAAGTGAATAGACTACTTGTGTAATCTACTACTCCAAAGCAGCATTTTTTCCAAACTCCAGGCCCCATTTATGAAGCACTATAGTCCAGCCTTCAGGCCATGGAAAAGGGTTGTGGATAACAAAATTCCAGATTCAAATCAAACTGGACCTCGAAAAGCCGCCTGAAAAGAGTACACCAGTCTTCCCACAACATTCAACTGGCACCTGTCAGAGATCTAAATGTGTACAATCTAACCTCCTGCAGAGGACAACCCTCAGAACATCTTCTGAAGTCAACTGCTCTGACATACCAACCTGTATTAGCAGATACCCTCATCTTTGAAAATGAGTTTCCCAAAACCTGAATTTTTCTGCAAGCAAAAAAAAAGTTACAAATAAAGGTCCTAGTGATTTTTTTACCTTTCACTGCCCCAGGATCATTAATTATGCTTTTTAGAACATTCTGCCTTCTAGGTAATTTCATGTATTATATCTTTCATGTTTGCAAATAACAAATAAAAAATAAAAGACCACAGGCTTTTGGATGTTCAAAGGTAGCTGTATTTGCATTACTTTCTAGAATTTTTCATTCCCACAAATGTTCCAAATAGAACACCCCAACATCATGGCATAAGGGAAACCTTCATAGGCATATAGTAAATACAAAATGCTGCTATGCTCTGCTGCAGAAGATTCCTTCGTGTTACTTTAGGTTTACTACACACCCAAAAATTTGTCATTAATTCTTCTTCACAGAGCTATTTCCTGAACAGCTTTTATAGTACTGAATCTCATACTTGCTTTTTAAAAATACCGATTTTAAAATAAGAGAGAAATGATGTTTCCATGTAAGCTCCGCTAGTCTTTCAAGAAGTGATCAGCTGTAATGGCCATGCTCTTACTGCTTTTTCAGAATTACAAAATACAAGAATTCACTGGATGTTCTACCAGTGAACTACTAAACAAATGAAAACACGTAACAACAAAACACTATTTTTCCATGTCCCCATATTCATATTAAACATGATTCGACATCCATTACAAGCCACTTGTTCCCAAAAATATACAGACCATTTTGTGGATACATCAAATACAGAAGTGAAGAACGATATCAAAAAAAACCCTCATTACAAACAAACTGGATGTTTGTCAAAAAATAAGCTGAATATTTGCCTGTAAATATTGACCAAACTAAGTTTTTTGCTTTGATATTTGCTGACTGAAAAGCAGCACAGACAAGTACAAAGGACATGTAAAAATTAATCTGAAGGCCAAACTTGGCAATCAGGTTCCAGCTACTACAGGGACTCTAAGCAACACAGCAAACAACTAGTGGCAGCCAAATGCACTTACCAAGAAATCACTACAAATACTTTATCATTACATTTCAATATTATAAAGATTATATGATTTGATTTCTGAAAATGTATTTACTTACAGTGACAGCTCATTGACTTGATTTAAAGAGCTGTTTGAGTTAACACACTAACCAAGTACCCCCATATAATGCATTTTCCTACATTTTAAATTCCACTCTCAAACACACAACAAACACTTGAAAACTATCTCATAATTTTCACTCTGTGTAACTGTATTTTTCATAGTTTGATCATCTCTTTTGTGTATGAAGCAATGAATAATTTGTTCTCAGTCTTAATTCAAACTGTACCTGGCTGAGAACAAACTAATGTGTTTTCAAAGGCAAATTAAGTGACAAAAGCAACCATAAGTCAAGATAGCAAGAAATAAGTTGTAAAGCCTACATTAAGACTTTAAAGCTAGGTGGCTCGTTGGTAGTACAGCACTGAAACAGCTACCCATCTATGCTTATGTGTATATTTTTCCAAGACACTTAAAAAGCACATTATCCCAACATCATAGCAACTGTATAAAGAAAATACAAATTAATGGTAATTCATGTGCCTGGAATAAATAATATCTGCTGTTTCCAAGGAGAAAGAAGCTGTATATTCTGCTTTTTTATCTCCTCTTCTTCCCAAAGGGAGAAAAAAAATCTTTGCTAATCCAACAAACACGGTTGCAATAAAAGCCTGTTATTAAAACATTACCAATAGCACATCACAATGAAAAAAAAAATAAATCTCTGCTTACTCCAGGATAGGCACTCCACACTCTCCTACAAATATGGCATTTTATTACAGACACATACGAAAAAAGCATCCCAGAACACACAGTCTTATAAACAGGACATGCCAACTGAAGGTAAGAGAAATGGAAACAAAAAGCAGATGACTTAACTGTAGCATGGGGATACTACTTGACAGAGATTAAGTAGGAAGTCTGTAGTAAATCTGAACCCTATCCAGTACCTGTACCACAAGATTGTCTTCTTTCCCTGGTCAGTTCTCAGACATGAGATAGCCAGCCAGCGATAAAAGTGAAAAATGCAGTCAGCTTCTAACAGCCAAGAATTTTCCTGCACAGTGAGAATTTATTGGTCTCTGAAATTCTTACTCGTAATTACCACAGTCGTTTTAAATTCAGCAATGATGAAGGAACATTTTGTCCTTAAGACCATCTTGAAAAACCAATACCAACAAAGGGGTTTAGATGGAGACACAATGAGCTCTGGAGCTGAACTCAGATACAACATTATTAACCTCCACACGTAACATGAAGAGATGGAGCCATGACCCTGCGTACCCTGAAACATTTACCACATGTATGCCCTTCCTAAAGCAGAGTGAGGACTGGCATGCTGCCTATGTCTTACTCAGTCCTGCCAAGGGCAGAAAGGCTTTTGCACATCATCAGTTCATGAGGCAGAACCACTTCCTTAATGTCATATCAACCTTTTCATCAAAGTAGTCAGATACTACTTTAGAGAAGGAATAAAAAGGCATGTGCCAGCTATGAGACTAATGAATAGTTTTCCTCAAGCAAAACATAATTCAGCATGAACTTCATGTTAATGTTCTTTCCACCCACTCACACATCTCCAACTGATTCTACTCAACCAAAATGCCAACAAGTAAAACCACCCATCTTTTAATTCAGCTATTGTACCCCAGCAGTAAGATTTTGTTTTACAGTGCCATCCTACAGCTGCCTAACCTCAAACATTACTTACACACGCACAGGGCCTCCTTTTTTAAAACATGCATGGACCTGGAGAGAGAAACAAAAGTAACAAAAGGGAAAACTTCGGAGAGCAAAAGATATTCAGACTGGCAGCTTTCACTAAAATGTTAAAAACCATCATAAGCCTCAGGCCCATTTACAGTTCAGAGCCAATGGGCTTAAGAAGCAGGAGGAGGACACCATTAAAAAAAAAAATATATATATATCTTGAGTCAGGAAACAATTTGGAAACATATGATGTTTGTTTGTTTGAAGACTGAAAGACTATCAAGATATATTTAACCAAAAGACTCATCTCAGAAGGGCACAGGTTCATTTGTTGTATCAGGAAGACATCACAGAGTACAGCAACTCCAGAAACACTGGGTTTAATTTAGAAGAAATAAAACCAACAGCTGTGATCATTCAAGAACCAAGTCTCAAGCTTAAATAAACTACAAGAAGCCCCCAAAACTCGTATAAACCTAGGTAATTCACAACACGCATCAACAACAAAGGAGGAAGAAAATTCTCTATTGCTGTCTTGTTCTGTAAGTATAACGGAAATTTTACACTCTGTTCTAAAATGTTGGGCTATTCTAAATGATGGGCTATTTTTGGATAGTGGTGCCATGTAGCACAAGTCTGACCTGGCACCTTTTGTTCTTAATGAGAATCCAGTCCAGCCTCACCCACGTAACAAAGAGAAACAGCTTCACTTGGATCAGCCTTCATTCATAGATGCAGAGAGCTGCTGGCAGAGAATCTACAGAGGCATTACGTGTTTTTTTAAGGACCTGAGTAGGAACTGCAAAATCTGGATTCTGCAGGCCTCAACACGTGGCATTTGGGGAAGATTGTTATGTCCTTTTTACTGGAGATCCCTACCACAATGCGAGAGTAAGGAGAAGGTGTCCTCAACACCTCAACTGCTCGTGGCTCTCAGTCAGAGCTGTAGCTCAAACCCCCTCCCAGCATCCCTCGCCCTCCAGCAGGGCCATGGTGCGGCCGAGGCGGAGCCCGGCCCCGCTGCCCGTTCAGCACCATGGATGGTACCGCCACCGCGGGGCCTCCCGAGCGCCGGGAGACGCCTCCTCCACCCCAACCCCAACCGTGCCGCCGAGGCAATCCACCTCTGAACACCCCCCAAGGTCATTTTCACAGCAACTTCGGTGCGATCAGAAGTCTACGAGAAAGGAGCTGACTAAGGATTATCAGGACCTTAGTTCCCCTTTCAAATGTGGCTGTGAGTTCAGAAAGTATTCTTCTTCCCCGGTCCTCTCCAGAAAGTTCGAAAACGCGCCTTGCGTTTCTCTTGGTGATGGTTCATTTACTTTAATTTCAACAGTGAAAATGCATACTTCAAATCTTCACTGGTAAGCAAAAGTACAACGCAGCTAAGATGCAATTGCTGTTCCCACAAACCCAACTGCGCAGCAAATTAATCTTGTTTTTTCTTTTTTTTTCATAAACCAGAAAAAATGTGTTTTACATGAAAACATCAACAAAACAAATTAGCAGAGGAACGCTTATCCCAGAAACACTGAAACCTTTACCTAGCTCCAATAATTTGCCATTGTATTTCTAAGGCTGCTGAAAATCTCATAAAAATAAAAGGAAGTCTTCATTATGCAGCCTTGTTTTCTACTGGTCAAACCACTGCTTACTACAGAAAGTGCAGAGCATTTCCAGGGTGACAGAGCTACACACAAAAGGCCAGGTGATCTCTTAAAGATGCCTTTTAAAAAAAAATAAATAAATCTGAGGAAACCATTGGTGTCTCCACATACTATGACACGAACGTGACTCACAGGCATAGTCATCAGACTGACCTCCATTTTCCCCAATTCTCTCACAGGGCCATCCTCCGCAGACTGCTGTTAAATGAGCTGCCTCTCAGGGGTTGGGAGCACAAGAATTTAGCATTTCAAACCAAGCTGTTCTCACTAACTGTACCTCAAGTCTTCAAAGTTGGACTCAAAACTGAGCTAGCAGCTTTGCCTGTTGGACATGAAACAATGGAAACCCAGCTCATCCATGGCTGTATTGGCTCTGCAGTACCAACAGCAATAAATTTTTTTGTCAATAAACAGATCAAACATGACTCAGAGGGCAGCGACACACAGTAGCTACTGCCATTTTATAGCTAATTTTATGACTATAATCCACTTCCCACAGCTACCGTTACAGTCAGCACCTAATTTCAGGGGCTGACTTCTGCCACGTGTTGAGGGTCACTGTGCCTTGGGCAGATTAACTGCTTTCCACGTGACAGAAGCTTAGCAAGTTAAAATACTAGCCTCATACCGACGTGCTGGTCAGCCACATAACTCTACCAGCCTGGCTCTCTTCACGACATTACTGAATAACCAGCTGCAGCAGTCTGGTTGTACTTACTGCAGTAGTATCTGGAGATTGGGGATGCGCTCTGCAAAGCACCACCCAAACAACAGAAGACAATCTGCATTCTCAAAAGAATTAAACTGTAAGTTAAATAAGATCTGAGACTACCAATGTGATCTATTCATAAGAAGTTACTTTAATTCTCCTTGCATTCAAAATAATCAGTTTTCTGCAAAGTTTTAAAAGCATTTCCAATTCAGTTTGATTTTCCATCCAGATATTACAGGCAATACAGTTTTAAAAATGTATGCATTGTATTGTATACACCCAGATGTCCACCTACCTTTACTAACAGAGAGAACCAGCAGTAACAAGTCCCCAAAATTATCTATGTGCATGAAATTGTGTTCTGGATTATTACTGGGAAAGTACTGCAGACCGTTTTTCAAAACCAGGCCTGAATATTCCACAAAAACAGGTTTTGCTTTTACCTCTGAGGAATACAAATATGCAGTGTTTTTGTTCTTTGCAGCTCAGTGATTTACTGGCATGCCTCTTCCCATAAAATATTTGCATATATCTGAGAGTCAAACTGTTCTGATACATTCTGTGTTTGCCAGGAAGTGAACGCTTCAGTTCAGTGTAACTGAACATTCAAACAAGGACAGGCACCAGGACAAATGGCAGTGTAATTAACATACCAATGAAGACCCAGTTGTTAATTACTATCCATTTCAGGCATTTTGTATGAGCAACTTACCTGAAAAGCCTTCCCATCTGCATGCTGGCAAAGCCAGTAATTAAACAATTCAACACCCCTTTTGCTTGATTACAGAAAAAATTATAATTATTTTATATTATTCTATTTGCCGCATGCAGTTGACATTTAGATGAGAAAAACTGCAACAGCTCAAATCTAAACATTTGAAATTAACGTTATGAGCTGTCCTTGAACAAAACAGCAATGTACATACATCTAGGCCAGATGTAAGCTAATAGAGGCTCCTAATTTGAGCCAACTGCTTACACTGTACAGTACCTGCTGGCTTACATGGAATGCAGCACAGTCGCTACTTATAACAACTTTTCTCTAAGGGGAACTTCGATGCTACCTACAGAATAGAATCTGAATTTATCAGCTGTTGAAAGACTTGGGAGTAGCACCAGTACAATGCCAGGACTCATTTACATTTAGACAACAGTAACTGGGAAGGCAGTACATCGCTCAGCCCAGCACCACAGCTAAAATACAGCAGTTACAGGAGTTGTAAGAAAGGGCAGAGGCACGTAAGTGGAAAGCAGGATTGAAACCGTAGGGCGGAAATACTCAGATAGGCAAAATGGAAATAAAAGCTGACAAAAAAAAAAAAAAAAAAGAGAGGAAACAGAAAGTTTAGAAACATTCACCAATACGCAGAGTATCCAAAACAAAGGATTTCTCTTTCTCCATGTGCAGATGGCTTTGCCCAAGGAAGACTAGCGTGTTTTGGGTACAAAAAAAGGAAATTACATCTATCTTGAAAACAGCTTCTAATTCATTACCCATTGCATGACTACGGCCATTAATCCATGTAAACAATAAAACCAAGATCCATTTGAAATTTTGACGATCCAAATTAAAGTCTGAATCAGCTCTTGTTAAAAAATTGGCATTCTATGTTTGGTACTGAAGTCTCAAACCATGTGATTTATGCACTTTAAAGGCCAGATTTTGCTGAAATCCTCTAACATTTTGTCACAGAGTAATTCCTTCTGGAATAGCCAAAAAGTGGGTATTTGGTCCACGTGGGTTTATTCAATCAATTAATTTTCATTTGGATTTTTATCGGAGGATGATAAATGATTAATTTTCTGAAGTTTTTTCTTTGCTACCAATGTGAATCTTTCTTAATTGGGCTATAATTAGAAGCTAACTAAAATGTACAAATGCATCCTTATAAAATTTTTCTTTTCCTCATTTGACAGAATGATTGATACAGATGGGGTGACAGGAAATGGTTTACATCTGAACAAAGGAAATAGTGTTAGCAAGAAGTAAACCGTACCAATTGTTTATACAGCAAGCGCCCACCCAAGATTCCTGAAATTTCAAAATTTTTGCCTGTATTGTCCAGCCAATATAATTTTTTGCGCAGATTATCTTACAGAAGGGGTGAAGGAGCACCTTTGTCTTTGCAGATTTCTTTCCCACATAACCTTTATTAAGCACACTCTTACAGTCAAGAGAAGAACGTAGCCTGGGTCGGTGTCTGCACACTTCTGCACCCAAGGCAGCGTCTCTGCCCTCCACAGAACAGCTCATCCAGGGCCAATCCATCTATCTCTAAACACTGCTGACCACCCAAAGACACTTTGCCATAGATAGACTGGAAAATCTGCCAGAGATCTACAGCAAGACCC
>NW_009648559.1:540614-546155 GCF_000708025.1 Charadrius vociferus | reverse complement strand
CCCTTTTCTATTGCAAATTTTATTAACACTGTACTTTCTGCAGGTAGCACTGAATTAACACATTTTCCATTCTTACTTGTCAGTTATGAAGCAGTCAGCCCCAAAAAATTACCCTAAACGACACACATATCTGATCTTCACAAGCCATTTAAGCGTAATCTCCGAATACATCTTCATAATGACAGCCCCATTTCTGTCCTCTTAATAACAATAATCACTACATCAACAGTGTTATTTTGCCTTGACTGTTTTGAAAAGGCTATTTTTTTTCCTTTGCTACCTTATCTCTATAGCAATTTTTCTTACTGGAAAGAAAAATCAGCAATACCATCTGGTATTACAGAAATGAGCAATATCTCTTTTGTTTTGCATTTTTATTAAGAGGCATGGAGAAGCATTATTCTATTTGAAAAAAATGTTTGGAACTAACCACAAGCTACATATGCAAATTTTAAATAAATATTCTGTGATAGAAGAGATATTCTGAAATGAAATCTTTTGTATGCCCTATATATTAGAAATATCAAAAAATGACATTTCTTCAATGCAAGTTACTGTCTAGTACACAGTCCTGAAGGACAAAACATTATCACAGAACAATTCAAGAGGCACTATCATCTCATGCCACAGTTTGACTGAAATAAGGACCAATTCTGCAGTAAGAAAGATGAAAATACAAGAAGAAAAAGATCTGCAATTTAAACCTCCCATTAACTAATGAGTATTCCATTTTGGACCTGTCAGAGAAGGTCCTGAGGAGGCCCACGAAGAGGCTGGAGCACCTCTCCTCTGAAGAGAGGCTGAGAGAGTTGGGGTTGTTCAGCCTGGAGATGAGAAGGCTCCAGGGAGACCTTCTAGCGGCCTTCCGGTATCTGAAGGGGGCCTACAGGAAAGCTGGAGAGGGACTTTTTACAGGGGCATGTAGTGATAGGATGAGGAGGAATGGCTTTAAACTGGAAGAGGGGAAAGTTAGATTAGATGTCAGGAAGAAATTTTTCCCTCTGAGGGTGGTGAGGCACTGGCCCAGGTTGCTCAGAGACGCTGTGGATGCCCCATCCCTGGAGGTGTTCAAGGCCAGGCTGGATGGGGCTGTGAGCAACCTGGTCTGGTGGGAGGTGTCCCTGCCCATGGCAGAGTGTTTGGAATCAGATGATCCTTAAAGTCCCTTCAAACCTAAACCATTCTATGATTTTTGAGACCTCTGTTTTAATATTATCTTAGTAAGAAGACTACTTTTTTGCATCCTGGAAACATCAGAGCCCATTACAACCTACATCACTAGAACACCCCATTTACTCCTCAAGATGCTGTTAAATTGATTTTGGAGTTTACTGGATAGTCCATATGACAATGAAGGGCAAAGCTGTTACTACTGCAGCAATGAAACAACAACTTTTGGGCTCTGAGTTGAAAAGACAATTTTGAAATCTAAAACACTGAAGTAGATTTTTTTTTTAATCATCAATTTCAAAGCTGTAGGAAAGCTAAAAAAGAGAATGGTCCCATTGTCTACTTCAGAAAGCCCGTTCCTTTGGGGAATATGGAATGGGCATCATAAAAAAAATTCGTCCACAGCACTTAAATTAGTAACTTGAGCGCAAATGTAAGACTGGCTAACAGACTATTTGCTTCTCAGAATGTCCAGCTGAAACGGAAGAATGACTTATCTCCACGTAACTCCCAAGTCAAACAAACACATACAAACAAAAACAGCTCCCAGAACCCAATGCACTTGCCTAAAACAAGAGCCCAGATGCAGGGCTGAGCTACAAGTTTTCACTGATATGACATAAAATTTGTTGTTAACTCATTACAACCCAAAAGTAAAGAGAGCTTATTTAAACACCTTTCTTCAAGGTTCAGCCCCATTTTTTTTGTATCTTCGATTAGCCATAGGCTGAAAGTAACCCCCATCAGCTACTGTGGTTGTAACAGTAATGTCTTAAGCCACAGCAACTCCTTTCTCTCATGGCCCCTCACCTCCTTCTGTCTCCACACATCTCTAGTAGATGCCCTTCTCGGGACATGTTGTTCTCCATACCTTTAGACTTTGAGCTCTCTGCTTAAAAACAAATCACTAAAGGAGCTTTAGTGATTATATGAGCAATCCAGTTACTATTTTTTTTTCCAATGTAAGAATACAATCCTAAGGATTCAGAAAATCTTAAAACATAGCCAAAAATGCATCCTATGGGATCTGCCCTCCATTGTAACTCTAGATAAACTTTGAAATCTCATGATTTCTTCTGACTTGACTTTGGAGTTTCTGGCATTTGGGAATACATCTGTGGGTACTACCCAGGGTGGCCCTTCCATCTAGGGACACCTCACCAGGAAGAGCTGAAAGAATGCAACCAGTTCATTTCACATCACTTGATCACAGCAGAAAGTTGCCACTCTGGGACCACCCATCAGACTGTGCCAGATGGGAACTCATCATCCAAGACCAAGTAATGCCTCAGGAAAAGAAAATGTTGAATTCATTAAGAGTTTTATGTTTTCTTCCCAATTTGGCTAATACAAGAGTCACCACATCATGTACTTAAACCATGACACGCACTCAAGTTAAGCAAAATTTGACCCCGAAGTACCCACAGTTATGGACAAGTTTGCATTCCAAAAATATATACATTTAAAACAGACATGGCACTAAGTTACTTTGCTGCAAGCAGTAATTTATGAAATGCTTGTTACACCTCCACAATTTTTTTGTTCTTAAACCCCATTTAATATGCCAATCTTATTTCAGGAGGAAATAAATTAACTCTGATGCTTTGTGCCAATGCAGATGAGCTTCCCACACACCTGTATTGTGTTTCACACTTCAGTTAGTCATCCAGATTACGACAAACGAACAAAGTACTTCTAACCAGATCCCATTCCCAAGGCTAAGCATGTAGGGAGAGGAAGAAAGACAACTATCTCACAGACCCCCCCAGTTCTGTCAGCGTGACGTCTGGTTGCAGCTATGGATGAACGCCTTCACCAAAAAGAACTACAAGTTTAGATCTAACACAGCCCAGGAAACACACAGAGGTGGCCCCACCCCCACCACAATTCGGTCCCTCACACTGCAATTCCCATGAGCAGGAGCCAGGACAGGCTGCAAACTTCTCAGACTCCCATGAACTTCTATAACACAGACTCTCCATTAAAAAAAAAATCAGTGGGAAAATGGATAAATCTGCACCTAACGTGAGAGGGAAGATGCTGCTGCAGAGCAGTGCATGGTTCTGTACCAGGAGATCCCACACTGAAAGACTTTCACATCCAGAATTACAGAACACCCAGCTTTTCTGCCTCCGCTAATCCCTGTTCCACTAACTAGAATATGAGTAAAATTGCATGTATTTGTATTGTGGTAGCTGCAAGTTAATGTCCTGCTTAAATTATCAACTGTTATTAGAACCCCAGACAATTGCTTAATAAAAATTTAATCATATTGTAATTTCTAATCATCATTAAAGATGCTTAACAAGTTAATCTCTCTATTGTGCTCCCCTAATATCATGGATCAGAAAGTCAACCGGCATAAGGCGGCACAGCTTCACCAATACTAATATGGCTACTTTCACGTTACTCCAGCTGAGGATTTGGTCCCAAGAGAAAACAGCAGTATTAAAATCCTCTCACTACAGCTTTTGATTGTTTCTCTGCATTGCTTTGCAGTTAATAAAAAAAAAATAACAAAAGCAACAGATCATGACTTAAAATAAAACACAGCACAAATCAAGGCATTTCATGCAGCTCTATCTTCTGCTGTCCGTGGTACAGCCAACGCAGCGCTGCACTACAGATCGAAGGTCTCCTTTCCTCACCTCTTCACAGTTCAAAAACTCCTCATTTTGACTTTGTCCACACGTAGCTACATTTGTCTGACAGCAACGCTCACGCACAGAAAACGTGGGAGGATCATTACCAGCCAGTGAAGCTGTCTTTCAGCTCAGATCTGTTCCAACTGCCTAGACGAGGAGCAAAATGATGCTCTGTAACCTCAGCCTTGCAGAAGGTGGTATTGGTTCACTTCAGGAAACCAACACATTTCCTCATCCTTCCAGTGGACCGGCAATCTGTGCTTAAGAGAGTTTGAGAACCACACTGCAAGTCAACTTTAACTGTGCCAGATTGCACAGAGGTGCATACAGCCAACACACTTGCCTCTCATTTGCTTGGTATTTCTTTATGTCTTGTCAATAATCCCATAACGCTCTCTAAACTCCCAAAGTGGTCACGGGAGAACAATTGTGAAGCCCTACTCTGAGGCATGTGTGCCATACCTCCTGCAACTACATCTTTTTGTGCCTTCACCTGCAGGCAGGTGAAAACAGAAAGAAGAAATGGTTGGTGCAAAAGGGCCACCAGGCTCTACTATAATTCAGCGGTTTTGCCTCTAAGTGGCCAGGGCTGGTCCTTCTGTGTGTAGCTTGGATGGGCGGATAGGAGAATGGCAAACCAAACCTTAGTCAAAAAAGGCTGTTCTTATCCTGCTTTGTCCGCAAAACATTTCACGGATTCCAACTAAATGTGCGTGCAACAAAACTCTCCATTAGCATGCACAACATGGTATCCTGGAAGCTGAATAATATTCATTTTAATAACCTTCCATTAAATATTGATTTAATTTAACATGTAGAATTCCAATATTAATCTGATTGGCAAAGATCTGTTCCCGCTTACTTTATTGACACTTACTAAACCAAACTGTTTATATCATAATATTTACTTTCAGTATGACAACAACACAACCAACTACAGCAGGATTTAATCTAAAGAACAGCCTTTAAACATTAACTGGCATTTACTCAAGCAAGCCCTTAATTGACAGAACTGAACTAGACTCTACGAAAAATGACAAAAAGTGATCACATATTAAAACAAGTACAACTGGAATCCACCTTTGATAAAAATACTCTGCATTAGTATTGAGCCCAGTGCAAGATCCGCTGTCCCACTTATTTGTAGTTGGGACTTGCTGATCCCATGCTAAGTTGATCCAAGTACATCTCCAAAATACGGCATTTCATCCAGACCCGCTTTACTCCATCACGCACTCAACAAAATCCATGTTGCACCTCAAAGACAGGTTGACACAACGTTGGGGAATGTCTTCCCTCACAAAAAAACTCAAAGAGAAAATATCAGTAAGCATCTCCTCTTAACAAATGTGGTCTTAACAGAAGGCATTTATTTCATCCTTTGGCACATGGCAGAGACCTGGCCGGCACCCAGGTGCCCTGGGTCAGTTTGGACGCCCTGTTTCGGTCCCAAGCCGCGCTTCCCAAGCCGGTTTTGCTTCCCGACGATCAACCGGGCAGAAAAAGTCAATATTCCCACCAGTTCCCAGGGCAGCCGAAACCCCACTGCCCCACGCACAGCCACCCTTCCCGCCCGGCCCGGGCTGGGGATCGCACCTCCCTCCTCCTCCTGCCCCATGACCCGTATGCTTATGCAAAACTGTTGGTTTCTGCGGCGCCTCACACCCAACGGCGGCAAACGCGGGGCCGGAGGAGGCGGCCGGACCCCTCCAGCCCCAGAAACCCG
>NW_009648559.1:521744-539830 GCF_000708025.1 Charadrius vociferus | reverse complement strand
TGCCTGGCATCCCCAAAACTGAGGGCCCCGCTGCGGGGGTGCGGGAGGGGAGCCACAACGCACATCCTCTGGAAGATGGAAGGGGGACGGAACCCCATGAGTCCATACACTTCCAACGCTTCCAACGCTCAGGGTTCCCATTTCTGTGGGTCCCCGCGATCAACACGCACGCTGGCACGGGGCTGGCCTTCGGCTCTGTCGAGTGTGAAGTGAGCCCTACAGCTTTTTGGGGGAAAAGGCTGAGCCGTGGTGTCCATGTTACGCCAAGCATATGTCTGACTGTAAGACGGAGAACTTGGTGCTTCAAACGGGTAGTGCTGTAGAGAAACATCCTAGTCCTTTGTTAATAATACTAATTTCGTGGAATTACAAAAAACCAACCAAACAAACAAAAAAATTATTTCTTGGAGTTCTTAAAAAAAAAAGTATCCAAGCGTCCAGAGAGGGGTCATTCTGCGCTCCTCGGGGTGGAGTGTAAGAGCGGTATCGTGTCCCTCCATAGACAGCGTTTTACCTCACCCCGTGCTCGTCTTCAAGCTAAGCAGTGCAACCGAACAACCCATCCTTTGGAACTCACTCACCTCACATTTTAAGGCTTTCTGTTACAAACGCAAGGACTGTAAATACACTTTCAATAAAATCTGAGATTTTTCTCATAACTTAGGTCTTTAAGGGGAAAAAAACCCAGTATCGTAGAATTAACAAACCGCGAGGTTTGTGAAAAGCGACCAGCGTAATAACTGCAGCAGTCACGTGTGATAGGTATGTAACGCTGAAAAAAAAAACCAACCCAAAACATTTTTGATGGCTTTTTCACAGCCCTGGGATGGTGCGAAGGCCTGTTAATCTTTAAACGCCTCCCCATGGCTGTGCGCGGTTGCCCGGAACAGCCCCGCAGAATTTTATGGGAGCACTCAAACTGAAAAGTTGCAAATTATTCCCTGGCTTTGCTGAATAAGTAACCTGAAGCAGTTTAGCCATTAAGATGTAAATTGGCAGGAAGATGGAGAAAGCGTGGAGGCTGTGTTTACTCGTTTGCTGTAGATGAGTTTAATCAGAGTAGCGTTAAACGTTCCTGCTCATTGAGAAAGTTTACTTTATCTTTGACTTAATGTGCTCTTGCCGATCAGATGCCGAGCTGGTTTTCTAAGCATCTTACTGCTTTAGTGCCTTCTGATGCTGTGGAGGTTTGGATGCTCAGCAGACATTCTTCATTCTTATCTTAAGGCATTTACCCTGCTAATACGAGTAGATTGTGTTATTATCAGCAATTTTGTAAATACGGCTTATTTTCATTAAGATAAAACTACGCTTCTGTGGTTTTAGAGAGCCTTGGTGACACTGTTGCTGGAGTCTTACCTTTGGTGAGGAGAGCACCATTCGGAGTAGCTTACCCTGCCTCAGGAAACAGCATCGCTCAATTCCCTTAAGCTTCTGTAAGTTTCGCGTTCAAATTGCAGAGGTAATACTGCTCATGTAAGCTTTTCCACAAACCTCCCTTATGTCAAGTTACGTACATACGTAAAGGTTAAAGGGCCAAACCCCTAATACCATAATGTTAGCAAAATACCTTATAAAACCATAATTTGTAGCGTTAGGCACCTCTGATGTGTCCTCTGAAGACATTTATAAGTATTCATGGGTTAAGCCTTATCTGTCTCTTATCAGAAAAGCATTAATATTTCTTATTTCCTTTCTATTTTAGAGAGAAGGAAGCCACCCCAGAAAAAAAAAAAAAAAACCAAAAAAACAAAACAAAACCAAACAAACCCAGAGAGATCTGACAGTGCGCTGTCATCACTGTGGACAGACGTATGGAATAAGCCAAACAACGACTGAATAAAAACCAATGAAACCATTCAACTGTGTGTGCTGTCCCCTCGCATAATGTCCCATGAGACGTTAGATTAGCCCAGAAAGAGCGCATTACAACCAGTATATTTGATATTGTGCTCCACGTAAATAAGACCTTAGGGCTTAGAATGGAACACGTTCTGTCAAATCTACTGTGATTCAGACATAATTATGCAAATAAAGCTTCTTTTTTGTTTGGTGTGAGCTTTGTTGGCTCGCTCTGCTCGGTTCCACACGCAATTCTTTGTTCGCTTAAACAGATTGAGAAATGAGATTGATTTTTCTCCTCCCCATCTTCTCGATCTCAATAGGCGGTATTAGCAGAATCCAGAATCCTTGAAACAATCCATAAATGAATGGAACTATTCTCTGTTTAGCTGTAACAAACGACTTCCTTGCTCTCGCATGCTGAGCCTTTCCGTATCTGTGGTGAGATCTGTAACACTGCTAACTGAAGAGAGAAACCATCGCTGCTCTTAAAATTATGTTCTAATAATGGTGGAAATGCATGCTCTGTGTTTTACTTTCGCTGCAATACAAAGAGCACGTACACAGTAAAGCATGACATCAACCTAGCTGCTGAATTTGTTTCTCCAAGTTCATGCCAAGGCGTGTACCTCGAAAGCCTAATTCCTCTGGAATGGGGCTTCCCGCAATAAAAGCAGGAGCAGCGCTGGGCTCTACCCCTGCATATGCTGAGAGATTAAACAGTGCTGTATCGATACCAAGCGCAAAATATAATGCTCATGCAAGACAGCAATACGCAAAATTTTTACTGTTCACGTGGCGCAACAGGGGGTGCTTCACTTACCATATTAATACCATTACAAACAAGTGTTGACATGATGTGTAGCAACAGGAAAGTAAACGAATTAAGAAAAGTGATTTTTATCTCAATCTTGTTATTACGTACCAGAGAATGCCTATTAGGTGTCCTTACAATGGTTGTTTCCAATTTAGAGGGCTATTATTACTGACACTAGCACTCAGCATACATGTGTATTCTGCATCTTGGCCCTAGAAGTAGAAATAGATCAGCTGAGCACCGCAGCATGCCATACCTGCCATTCATTAACGCCTGTCCTTTGAAAGGTCAGCACTGGCCTGCAAATTGGGAAACTGACCTTGTACCTTTCTACGTGTTTTCATTATATACCATGCATTAATAATTTCTAAAAGATTTTTATTTCTTTTAAATGGGGAAAAGTTGGTTGGTTTTTTTTTTATTTCATTTGAAAAAAAAATAATGAAGTCTTTCCACAATGGTTTGCTCTGTGTGAATGAGTAAAGTGCAGAAACAAAAATCACAAAGGAAAAAGGTAATAAATTGAAGCGAATGAGAACACGCGTTCAGTGTCAACAATGGATTAAAAAAAGGTCTTTGGCTTTTCTTACCAATTTATGGCAATTCTACTTTAACAGAACTGAAAATCAAGATCTGAAACCTCGAACCTACAGTTCCCCAGTAGAATTTTCTTTTCTGGGGACATGAAGAAGCTAAGTGAAGTTTCAGATATTTTAATCCACTATAAGCAAAGCCGGGAACATTTTAGCAAAGTCTTATACTTTAATAAGACCTCCCAGCTACATTCTTTGTTCTGTGTTTGCATTGTAACTGAGTTAATATATTGCACCAAATTCATCCAAAAGTCTCGGACAGTTTGGAACGAGCATGATATATGTATATTAAGCAACCCCATCCACCCAAGTACTCGGAGCTGGAACATTACATGCCCTTTTTAAATTTGTTTCGTCACATATGGATGACCACACTTGCCTAAATAAGCTATAGAGAAAATGATGACATTTAAAACATGAACTATCATAGGAAGGTCTTAAAAGCGTTTGTTAAGGAAATTACAACCTTGTTCTTTAAACTATCCCATATAATTTAAAATAAAATTGTATTCTTCCTATAAAATGCAATAAAATACCTCGATAAGAATGTGGAAGTTATATTAATCTCAATTCAGTCCTGGAGGTATAGAAATGTAATTTCTGTGATGTTCTCTACCTTTATTGCTGTTAAATTCTGCAGTGCTTTTCCTTTAGGGAAAATGACATTGAGTATTAGAGAAACCCTCCTAAAGGTGAAACATCTGTGGCAGAAGTCCTCTTACCTGAGAAATGTAACTGCAATCAGACAAGTATTCCTATGCTAGTAAAAGTATGGACTTGGAACCAAACATGGAGGCATCTTTCCTCGCCTAAATTCAGCTCTAACATTTCAAGCTTCTCCTAAGTTTGTATAAATTTAATCACATATTAACGACCGAAATTTAAGCGGTGAATCTTGATGATCAAGCCTAAGAGAGCTATAGCCAGTGTAAACACATTAACATATAACTTGTTTTCTTTACAATGTTTACTAAGCAGATTTTATTTCCTGATATTAACATCACTCTCTGGCAGAAGCACTGCCAACAGTAGACACCATTAAGCTGATAGAGGCTGTTGGTGGCTACCTCAGGCAGAACTGACCACGTAGCATATGGGAATATAGTTTCCACAGTGCATACCTAATTATATCCCTGAAACCATTCTGTGAAGCAACCAGGTGAAAACCAAAAAGCTATAAACGGTACTGGTCTGCTTACCAAAACCCCAAGGCATGAACAAAAAGATAGATCCCAGAAATAGCGCTGGGGCCTGAATCAGCAAACTGACACGGAGATCAGAACTACATGAGTAAAGCCTTTTCCCCCAAAATGCCATGAGTCTCACTTTGGAAAAAAAAATAAATAAAAAAAAAAACAACACAAAAGCTTATTCGTTTGAAGGGATGTGTTTCTGGCATATTATAATCAGGATATTATGATTTAAAGCATGAGGTGACTGTTGGGTTGGAGACACAGAATCATGGAATACCAGATTGGAAGGGACCTCGAGGATCATCTGGTTCAACCTTTCTTGGCAAAAGCACAGTCTAGACAAGATGGCCCAGCCCCCTGTCCAGCTGAATCTTAAAAGTGTCCAAGGATGGGGAATCCACCGCATCCCTGGGGAGATTATTCCAATGGCTGATTGCTCTCATTGTGAAAAGTTTTCCTCTTGTGTCCAATCAGAATCTCCCCAGGATTCACTTGTACCTATTATCCCCAGTATTTTCCATGTGACTCCTTGTAAAAAGGGAGTATCCATCTTCTTTGTTTCTGCAGAAACAAATATGCACATTACTATCAGCTCCAGTAAGGTGAAGGCTTTCGTTAACAATTCTGCCACTGTGTGACACCCCTCCAACTTGTTAGCCTTATAATACTGGAGTAAAAAATTAGTCAGTTTAATAAAAAGCAGAGCTGGTCTTTTGTGTGGAGAAAGGGCCTTTTTTGACTCGCTGCTCTGGGTGGGACCACCAAACTGCCAGTTTCCCAAATTCCCGCTGCCCTATCTGCTCTATTACAAAGCCTGTGAATGCAATAAAATGGAAAGATTCACCATCCGCACATCTTGACAAAAGCGTTTCATTTCTTTGTTCATGATTTCTAGGTTTACAACTATATCTTTAGAATTGATCTGTCTGTGATCCACAAAAGATTGATACGTTCTGACATACAATAAAACTAACGGCAGGACTAGGACACCTTTGCATTTATGGCAATGCAGTTTGAAAAGTATACTTTAAGAACATGGTATATTAGAAAAATACGGCTGCCAAATTGGTGGAGGCCTTTGCCTTGTTTGAAATGAGAATATATGAAGAGTATTTTGGTAAGTTTTATAAACAACATTTTATCCTCTTTGCAGAGTTTTCTTTATCTCATCAGAGAGATTTACTGAGGATCATAAGCCGCAAAAAGACTAAAATGGCAGAAAATCTCTCACAGTTAATTGCAACAAAACTGTCTGAGTCCCATGAGACAGAGAAGGCAATCTGTATCCTAAGGAAAATAAGAAATTATGAGGAATCTGAGGCATGCTGTGCTATTTCAGTTGAGCACAGGACAGCTGGAAAAAACAAATATGCAAAGGAAGTGGCTGTCTGATATTTGCCCTCTATTCTAATGGGCTCCTTCTCTGCTTTCTTTAGCCCCTCTTTCTCCAGCTGTGCAAGATAACAATTTCCAAGAACCATAAAAGTGAACAGAAACACATGCATTTAATTGTCTTATAAATTGAATTATGATTTATGACAGGTTTTAAATTTCACAAGTAAGATATTATGCAAATTCTCAGCAGACCCTTTCATTTAAAAGCTTGCACAAAATATTTTTGGTAGCTTCCCACTTGATTTTATTTCTGAAATAGACAAACTGAACACGTGTACCTGCGTCTCAAGGACCAGGCAGTACACGCTTAATTATGTTCAAAAATGTAATCCCTGAATTATGGAATGCAGCATAATTCATTTCTACATTAGCAAAAGTGTGCTTTAAAAGTGATGGAGCATCCCTTACCATATGCTTTATGGCTCTCGCATTTGCATTTACAAAGAAGGAACAACCATCTTGAATATTTTAATAGCTGGATATATAGCCACGGATCATTTTTCTTTCTTAGCCATCCTATCAGATCACCTCAAACAGAATCCGATTCTTTTACTGTATCTGCTAACATACAAAAATAAGCATGTATTTGTATACTTATGTTAAAAACAGTTGCCAATAGATAAGAACTAATCAGAAGACACACCTGGCCAAACATTTTGTTTCTGACAATGCCCACAAACTCTGCAATGCTTGAGAAAAGAGGGTAAAGACATGTCAAATACCGAGCTATACTTCTCTCTGCTGTACTCTTGCAGCTTCCAGCAAACTGTGACTAGGGGAATTTGGGAAGTAGGAGGTTTCATCTGCATAATTAAAACCCCTCTTAGCATTAGCCCAGTGTTCTGAATTAATTGTAAAATGTCACATCAATTAATTTCTATCCAGCTGGGCTGGATCATGTATTGATCCCCTCCAACAGGAGGCTGAGTGTCAGGATTTTAAACAGTGGAGTGATAGAGTTGGCACACAGATTCCCGTTCTGTAGCTGCACCTTTTGGGGTGGGGGATAACAGAACAGTGCAAATATCACTGCCAGGCGCACTGAGATGAATGCTTATAAGAAAAAGTCTGTGGAATAGCAATGCCTAAGGTGTGTGCTTTGAACTGGACAAAATAGTAGGGAAATCTGTCACAAAATATCCTGGATATCCAAAGACCAAAATGCATTTTACTGTGTTCACCTCATCTGAATCCCCTGTGCCCAAGTGTTTGGTCTCCACAAAGTTGTGTTCAGGATAAGGCTCCTGGACAATATTAGGCTAATGCATTTTGGGGGTTTGGAGCAGGAAAATAAATATCTTCCTTTCCCCTCTCATTTTTGTTTAAGAGAAAAAGAAGAAAAAATAGTTCACTGTTTCACAATTCAGTCACCATATTGCAAAACACAATGTGATGCGGACTAGGATGATACTTTGGGCTTTCCCCGTTTGGCTAGCAGAGCAATTCCCACCTCTGGGAGAGCCACGAGCTACCGCTCCAGAACAATCCTGTTCCCTGCGTGTGCCTGGAATTCACTCCAGGGCAGAGAGTGCTCACAACAAACTGGGAAAGAAGATACCTCTAAAGCTTTGTTGGTGGGATGTAATCAGGACGCTGGTTTTTCATACTGCCTCTTTTATGACGTATTTTATTCCGTCCATTGGTGCGAGGTAGAAGGACGGATAAAGACAGAGACCAGAAGAACAGTGGTGGATTGGTGGCTGATTCTTCAGAGCCTGAGCTATCATTTCGTAATGGGATGTTTACAGGTTTTGTCAGGGATTTCCCATTCTAAGCACGTTGTGCTTCACCTCAAAGTTACGATCTATCAATTAGAGTATTGAACGGTGATGGAAGGCAAAATCAGAGAAGGGGATTTTCGAGAAATGCCCTTGGTGCATTGGAGCTATAGATAGCCACAGAGATTATGCTAATTCCCAAACCCCAGTAGGGAGGATATTAAAGCTCTGCAGCCGGATCTGTCTGGACAGGGCTACGCATTTTCCCCCATGCTTCAGTGATGTTGCCAGTGTCTATGGCAGTTTGTGTGCGTGATGGAGACAGACCAGACAGAGCACTGAGCGAGTGCAGGAGGGAGCTATGTGAAATGTGGTTAGCCACAGCCTAAATAATAACATGGGATCACAGGAAAGTACTGTCCCCAGCGCTTCCTGGAATGGTGCCGGACACAGCTGATCCTTGGCTAAATTTGCCTTTAATCATACTCAGCATCAGTATAGTGCTTCCTCTGCCTGGAACAGGTGATTTCGGTAGAGAACAGCAGGACTTCTGAATTGTGATCAGGCTGCCCAAAAGCTGCTGAATGTTAGAGGGGCAGATTCACCTCTTGAATGGTCAAGACTCGGTAATGAGAAATGTGTACACAGTTTTGACACTGTCCAATGCCAAAATGAGGATTGGGTAAGTCTTGCATCCCCCCATTTACCCTCAGCTACCTCACTGAATTTAGGGTCTTCAAAAGGCCTGGGGAAACCAGACCTTTGAGAATCTCATCCTGAAATGAAAGATGGTCATTAAAAATGGGATTGAGTACTCTGCATTTTCCCAATGAAGAATCATAGAATAGTTCAGGTTGTAAGGGCCATCTAGTCCAACCTCCCTGCAATGAGCCGGGACATCTTCAACTAGATGAGGATGCTCAGAGTCCCATCCAGCCTGACTTTGGATGTTTCCAGGGATGGAAACATTCTCTTCTTCTCATTCCCAATGAACACATTCTTGAGTATGTGTTTGAGGGATTTGTTGTACCTCTCACTGCCTTACCCCAGGAGCACAGGCGACCAAATAGCAGAAACGTGTCCTGAAGACTAGCATCTGAAAATACGTCTTTTCTTGCAGTATTTTTTCATGGAAAACATATTGACACAGTATTTTCATACTGTCATGGCTAATATCAAATGCTGTTCTCAGACATTATTCAAATCATTTTAAAAAAAAGAAGTGAACTTCTATTAGTACCATATGGAATCAGATTAGCCCTGCTGCTAAAAGATTCACGAAGAAGGCAAATCCTTCTATCTTCTCCTGCCTAAGCAATAGCAAAATAGACATAAGCTGTGCGATTACCAGTTTGCGGGTGATAGAAATGAAGGTCATGTTGAATTACTAATCATCTAGCCATCACTTAGCAGCACACAGCCGCGCATGCAAAGCCCACTTCACTGCATTGTGTTACAACAAAATAGTGGTAACGGGGAAGAAAAATAATTTCTTAAAATACCAATGATTTTTCTGGAGTTCACACTATATTTACCCCATAATTTTAAGTACAGGTTAACTCTAAATTTTCTGATTTTCTGTATTGTGGCTTCAGAATCAAAACTCTGCCGCAGTTAAATGAAGGTTTAAGTACCCACAATTAAATGGTGTGAGTCAATGTTTTCAAGTTCTGAAGTGTGATGCTGCGGGGCATGTCTCAGGATTAAAATAGAGGACAAGAACTCAGCGGTAACTGCTCATTTATTCCTGTCTTCTCTGCCAGGCAGAAGAAGTAATACTCACTAAATTCATGGCTTTCCCTCACCACTGGATCACACGGGGTTGGAGCTTCACTCCCAAATCATCTGACATCCACTCCATAGCTCATCAGCATCATCTTTTTGTGCAGAGGAGCTTCGGAGCATGTTCTCCAGCCAGCTGGGCTTTCTGTTAATACCCGAGGCTGTTGCAGTCTAAGATAAATGAGCTCTGAGTTTCTATTCTACCAGGATTTGGAAGTTAGACACGCACCTCTTGCTAGCGAGGCGTCACCATTTAT
The DNA here is from genome assembly GCF_000708025.1 of Charadrius vociferus. NCBI lineage: Eukaryota > Metazoa > Chordata > Aves > Charadriiformes > Charadriidae > Charadrius > Charadrius vociferus. The sequence goes on along the minus strand of NW_009648559.1, from coordinate 530,233 downwards.
CGGAATGGTTTTAAGGGACATGTGTAGCATACAGTCCTGCATAGAACCACCCTGGGTTTATCACTTTTCAGGCATACGTACTCGCAAAAGGGAGGAAGAATTTGAGTTCCATTTAACAGCTAAAATCAAGTACTTGGCCTGATGCCACTCACATCCTACAGTTCTAGTGTTTTCCAAAATTAATTTCCCTTTAAAAAATGTATCTCTAGTCCTTCTTGATTACGAGCGGGGGCGGGAAAAAAAGTGTTAGCTTTCATATTCATTAAATTGCCTGAATGAGCCCCAAGATAAAGGTCGCTGACATTTCTTGAATGGAACAGTTTTTTTCCAGAATCTGCAGTTTCATCAAAGTGTTCCTTTGGAAAATGCCTTTTTTTTTGCCAAAAAAAGATTTTGGAAAAAAGCTGGAAGCATTATTTACTTACTAATCTTATTTCAGTCATATCAAAATCATTAATTTCAACCAGAGAAAAACATTTAGTTTTATCTACCATCCTTATGTATCTGTCTTAGCCTTTTGTAATATATTTTAATAATATTTTAGTATAAAAGTCAAAATAGGATAAATTACAAAAGTGATCAGATACTTCTGTCTTCTTAAATGAAGCAACTCTTCACAGCTTTCTGGACTTGAATGCATTTTTGTCACATCATCGCCCCCTTAGAAGTCCTTTAAGATGCTAGAACTCCCTAAGAAATTGCAGCTTTTTAAAAAAAATACTTTGGTTGTCTTTCCAAATACCCATGCTTAGCATTGATAATGTTATTGGGTTGTTGACAATATTGACATTTTTAATTAGTGCCATTAGGTTTCAGAGTAAACAATTAAATTGCTGTATTTTTCAACGAGCCTACCTGGCCGCTGGACTTATCCTATGGTCCCAAGTGCCTCCAAACTCTAATTGCAAAAAACTCAGATGTGCCTAAGAAAACAGCCAAGTGGTCTGCAGAAGTTCTCAATATAAAAACCTGTAAGATAATAAAATACTGAGATTGTGGCTATAGCATTAAAAAAAAAGAGTAAAATTAAAGTGCAGTATACATATTACATCAGGCATCTACATTCAGTAAGAGTCTCGGTTTTAAGTATATATTAAGCTGCTACACAATTTCCTTTTTACCAGACCAGATTGTGAAAGAACATGTACATTCTTCTGCAAAATTTATGTTTCATTCTGCTGCAGAGCACAAAGGACTTTAACGCACAACACAAATTGTCATGTTCTTGTCTGGGGAACAGTCTTGAAATCATTAGTTGGTTTGCCAGCATAAGGAACATAACACAGAATCTGAGAGATGCATATGGTAACAACTTTGAGTCTTATGACCAATCTGTTTTTTATAACAGTTTGTGAATACCTTTAAAGTAAATTGCATCTATTAATCTATCTCTGATTTTGGATGGGGTTTTTATCTCATGTCAATTGTTTTTTTGCAGATTTTGATGTTTTCTGTTTTAAACGTATGTGCTGTGATCAGAATAACAGAGTAGATAGGGATCATTTAAAAAACATTTATCATCTTAAACTGTTATTGTTGGGTTTGGAACATATCTGGTCCTTTTAATGTGTTCTCCTTAAAGAGAAATAAATGACTTCATTTTCCTGGGAAAGTCCAATCTGTTCTTGAGAAAGCCTTCATTTAAAGCTGCCTATACTCTCTACTTGGATGAAGTAGATCATGCTTTTTATTCTTGTATTTTGTTTTGCCAGTGTCCGTCTCCAGGACGCCAGTTGTGCCTATGTAACAAGACTGACCCGTGGCGTACGTCAGGGAAATGTGCACCTTGTCAGAAAGGCCTAGTCCCACATGAAAAATTGTTGTCTAAAAGTGTGCAGCACAGCTTTCATTTGCTCTAATTAAAGCATTAATGTCATTGTTCTAAGGTTCTTTATATTAGGTTTATTAAGCTATATGCCACATTTTGGAACGCAATTAATGCGTGCCTAAGCTTTCCATTTCCTTTAATGTCACAGGGGATGGATTTGATATGTTATTTAATATTTTAACAGAAGCTACAGAAACTGAGATTAGGCAAGTTTGTTATAACTGAAAAGCTAAATATAACTCAGCTTTTTTTTCTGGCAAAAGTAATTCCTTCTGCATGTTATATTCCTTCTCTATGTAACTTACATTTCAAAATCCTACTCCTTAACATCAAAGATTTATACACAGTTCTGTCGGTTTACAGGAAAGATCATTTTTGTCTGTAATCAAACGAACCATAACATTCACACAAGGGTCATGGGAAATTACTTAAATTATACAAATGTCATACAGATGAAAATGAATGCCCAGATCCTGCTCTCATTGTGCAGGTTGGACTGTATATTACTCTATCATCCGAGCCACTGGAGTGGAGGATATGGCTCTGAAGGCAAGGTTTAGCTGCGTAAGTGGAAGAATCCAGTCCTAGAAAATCTCTCGGGTTTGTCATTTTAGGGGGCTCACTAAGGAGACTCATAGACCAGTTTTATCGCAGGTTAATGTAACTGCTTGCAGGATCACATGCCATTAAATGTTTTCATTAAAAATAAAACGTAAGGAGGAAATGCCAAGTTGTAGCATTACAGGTTGGGGTGTGGCTTTCACGAAGTTCACGCTCACCTATGTTCAGCAGCGGGATGGGGACAGCCAGAAGTGCAAGACGCTCGCTCATGTGAAGGATCAATAGGTTTGCGGGGTCAGTTCCTCCAGGAGCTCTGAGAAAACCAAATTATCCCACAAATAATGTGACAGCAATTTCTTACTGTCAACATGGTGCTCTACTACTTGCGAAGCTTTAAATCAAAGGAGAAGGTGACGAACAGGCGAGGTATGGGACCGGTGCGCCCCATCAAAACCCCTGCCGTTCCCGCTTGCTTTTATTACAGCGGTGAGAATTTCACATTGCATTTCCTAAAGTGTCTTCCCTGCTTCACGTTAGCATTAAACGAAATTCTGCGGTTCTTGCCTAATGAGCAAGTGCTCATTAGTGTGAGTGGTTTAAAGAAGTATGCAGATGCAGGACCCTCTCATTGTAAGGAATAAGTATTAATGAACAGTAAAATGAGACTGAGGTACTGAATATAATTTAAATCACCAAGAGAGCAACTCCAGATAGTGTACAAGGCTTGTGCTGTATGAGTGACAGGAAAAAAGACCAAAACTGAAGAAAGCATTTAAAAAAGCATAATGTTACTTAACTGTTAAGATCTCTTGCTTATTTGCTTCAATATTTTCCCATCTCTGTTCTCACACTGTTAACACACACAGTATATTTGGCTGGGGACTGTGCGGCATTGAGGTATTCTAGCTATCAAGTCTTATGTTTTGCATTCTTCATTTCCATTAAGGACATTTCTTGCAGCTAGGAAGACATTTGGGCTCGAAAGTCTGACTCGAACAAATAACCCTTAGTTTCACAAGGAGTCCAGAGCGCAGCGGCAGGAGCAGCAGAGGGGGATGGACCGAGTTGCCCATCTTGCCTGTAAGTTAACGAAGGAACAACGTGTCTGTTAATGTAGTGCTTAGGACAATGTAATTATTTTTTTTCTGCGTCTGCTCCATTGGTGAGTAAAAAAATTAATATGAGGTCAGAAATAAGACATGGATTAGTTTATTAGCAATAATAATTTTTAAATAGATTCAGTCGATTAATCCAGTTTCACTGATAAGGCATTATTTAGTACCGTCTAGAAAAATCAGAAGTTCAACTTTGGATCTATAGAAGAGCTCAAAACCAATTCATACAAGGGAAACCATCGTTTGGATGGAAATAAAAAATCTGAGATGTTGAGGCAAATACACTGCTGGTCCAAAGGATGAATATAAGGTAAATGAAAGATCTAAGATGCAAAGATAAATAAAGTCCCAGTGCAAAGATTCCTGACTAATCACTAACACATGTAAGTAATGAAAAAGAGTTTAGGATCCACAAAACTAAATTCTGGCATTGGTTACATCATCTCTGATATACTTCTGAGAGACAAACAACAGCTTGTTAGTAAGAGCTTGCTAAACCAATGATCCCAAAATATGAGGAATGTAGAGACAGTGGTATTGTTGTATTACTGTCTTATCTGGCAAAAATAAGAAATAATATATATCCAGACATGAATTTGGCTTTGACACAGAACAGCACAAAGTCAAAAAATATTTCATTCAGTCCGGTGGAATTACATCTGACCAGCATTTTCAGAAATGCCTTTTAAAAATCCCCTAATAAACCCAGAGGGTTATGAAGTAATGTTGGATGGCAGGCACAGAGCAGCAAGAGGTAGTAATATATGTTGTTGGTTTTATTTACTTACTTATGACACCAGATTACTGTTGGAATACATGCTGGAAGAAGAAAATGCATGGACAGATAGAAAGACACTGCGTTTCTGTCCTGTGGATCATATGAGGACAATTTTGGGGAAAAAATAGGGAGCTGGATTATCAAAGTGGTGTAGTGGACGAAAGCCGTTTCTGTGGAGTACCTTCTTTGAGGACGGGTGTCAGACAGCAGAGCAAATACATTTTTACCTTCATGTTCAGTGAGTGATAGTGGTATTAGATAGCTGCGTAAAAAGATATTTTGCAATTTTATTGGAGCTAGGACAGCCTTCTCTCTATCCAGCAGTAAAAATTATTGTTTAAAATTAAGAAAAACTTCTTCATACATATGAAGGTGCTATGTTCAGTGAGGTACCATGAAGGAAACATAAAAGTAGACTCTCCCAATCCCACTCACGTACTGCCTCCTGGTAATAGACAATATATTGTTCCTGTTGTCAAATAGAAAATGAAATTTATAAGTGGATTGAGAGTCTTAAATACCTCCAGCAAGCTGTTATGAAGTTCTTGATAACCCATCCTACCTATTTAAGCATATCACCATTAATTTATCTATTCAGATATTTATTTAGCCTTTATCTCTGTCTCTCATGTTCTATGTCACTTTTCCACAAGGCACAGATTTTTAAAATATGTATATTTAACCCCTATGCATATTTTCCTGTCCTTTATCCAGCTATAACTGTCGTCAGTGTCAATGGGAAGACTCCAAATGACTTCAGTCAGAGATGCTGAGTGCTTTTGATCATTAAAACTCTTTCATTATTTATTTGCAATCATTTTTTTCCCAAGGAAAAAGGGTTTTTTGGTGATGAGTTCAAACAATTCATTACGTTTGAAAACCAAACACAGTGCTTGGTTCTATGATGCTGAATAAGAGTAGGAAAAGAGCAAGAGAATTCATGGGAAAGGGTCAAGAGCTGTAGACAGAGCCAAAGCAAAAATGCAGCAGGAATCCTGAAAATCACTATTGATGAAACAAAATGGACTTCCCTGAAACCAGACATGCTGCTCCCGGTTCTCACACCGCTGAACTGACACCCCCCGGTGCTGCAGCAGCCCGTGTTCCCATGTTTGTAGCCCCTACAAAAACATCCCTGAATGCAGCACTTTTTTTTTTTTTTTTCTTGCCGGACCCAGAAGTCTTCATGGGGAAAGGTCCTGAGGGTTATGGCTGGTTCGGGGCATTTGAGTATTAAAATAGAACTGACTCTCGGGTCCTACACCCTCCCTGAACACCCCGCAGGGTGTCAGCGCAGGCTCTCTCTAAGTACTGTGCAGAGCCAGAACCGTTAATGTCTTTTTTTTTTTTTCCAATTGCCCTCCAAGTCTCACTTTTTCCAAGTCCACACATTTCTTCCAGCGAGGATGCTGTCGAGTAACGAATCGGAGCTGTAAATCTGTGACAATTTAAGACCTGGCCTTCCCACGGGTTTCACGGGGCTGTCAGTGCCTCCTTCGGGATGGCGGTCTCTCGGGAGCGGTCCTTTTCCCTGCCTTGGGCTGAGGACACGGGTGGCCCTTAGCCAGGAGGCAGAGACTTGCTTAGGTGGATGTTAATTTTGAAGAGACAGATGAACAAGGATAATACGTCACTCTGAAAACTCGGTGGCACGGTATTTCTGATGGACTTTATAATCCTTTGCTGTGTGAGCTAGCACAGCTTTATCTCCAATGGAAACACTTAGCTAGTTCTCTACAGAGATGGGAAAAAAAAAATAAAAATGAGCTGTTGCATTGCTCAATACTCCATGCTGACATTAATCCGTGGGTGGACTGGGACATCTGAGCCCACGTGGACACAAACTGGGGCAGATGTGTGCCGATAACACAACTGGCCCCCATTCATTTCATTGAGGGGAGAGGGAATGGGCTCAGCTACACCGTAAGGGTCTGTTAGCGACTGCTCAGCAAACTGAATTATTGCCATGGTCCACTGGGAGAATTTTAAGTACCCATAAAAATGCAATATTTATTCCAATGTCTACCAAAGATTCAGGCCAAAATGGTGATCGTTCACCACATCTTAGAAGCATATTTAGGGCTTTGTGCTCCAACTGCACGGACTCCAACATGGAAGTCACTATCGGATGATCTCTGTTCTGCTGCGGGGTACAGCTTTCATACTGCAGAGGGATTTCCTCTCAGAAAACTTAGTATTTTCCTGAAGATTTGAACAAGGAATTCCAAGTTTGAAAGCAATAATTCAATACTTAAGTGAATCCCACTTGGATGAGCTGTTGTTATCATTTTGTAGCAAATATTTGTGTAGCACGTAGTGGCCAACTGGTTGAGGCATGAAAATAATGCCAATCCTTGCTCTGTGGAGCCCACAGCTTGACTGGTGAGCCCGAGCAGATAGCCAAGACAAATCTGCGGGATGGGGTGGGAGGCAGGCATGATGGGATTCCAAAAAATCCCTAACAAACTCCAGTCAGGCAATCAGCTTCCAAAATATTTCTTAAGGTTTTCAAGGCTTCAAAGATAAAAGAGTCATTCTAAACATAAACTCTCATCCCACATAGACAATACTTGTACTTACATGCTGTTGTCTCAACGAGCTTTTGTTTCCAGTGGAAAACCTTATTGCTGTTGGATACAGTTGCTGGCAGTCGAGTTAGCGGGTGGGATGTTGACTGCAGAGGAGTGCTGCGTGTGGAAAGTCACAATTAATTTACCAAAGCGCTGAGTATGGCTTGTCTTAGCCTGTTTGGCTTAGGAGCAGTGTTAACAGGAAGAAAGAAGGAAAAAAAGGAAAAAAGGGAAGGGAAAAGGCAAAAAAAAGCGAAGGGAAAAGAGGAAAAAGGGAAGGGACAAGGAAATATGTTAAAATCATATTCAAACACAATGTGTTTTCCAGAGGAGTTCAACCTAAGGGACCTTACTTCCCAGACAATTTCAATGCAATACATTCTTTTATTTAGAGTTTAAGCAAAGCTTGAAGACTTTTCTTTTTCCACCAGCCAGTAATGGACAGAAACACCATCAATTACTGCAGCTCAGCCAAGATGCAGTAGTTTGATGAACATTACTCAGTGAACAACGGTATTAGCATTTTACAGATCCTTATAAGTAAAGCTGACAAGAGATTCCTTCACTGCGTAGAAAGAACAGTCTGGGTAACTCAGGGAAATATTATCACCAAAAAAAAAAAAAAAGCTGAATTCCAAACTACGAGGGAATTTCAGCTCCAAAATCCGGTTTTAGAGTTCGGCCTCTTCCTTGTCCCCTGAAAACCAAGCCCCATGATAAGCCTGGGTATCAGTGCAAATCGTTATGCTGACGAGGGATTTCTGGTTGCCACACGCCCAGGTGCACTAGGCTTTACTTCCACCTGCTGCTGAAATACGCACTGTGCAGGGGGGAGTTTCAGCCCACGTCTTCCCAGTCTGTTCAGTCACCTCCATCTCTGGGCTTGGCTGCATTCCCTTCCTTTTTCAGACTCTTCCTCTCATCCCCAGGCAGCTGCTCACAGCCCACTCCTTCCTTTCTTGTTCTGACGAAGGTCTTTTAAGATTCATATTCCTTTTGATCTCGGGGCTCTCAGACTTGGCAAGCCGGCTGCACAACTGCCTGGAGCCTGGAAAACTGCATTTTCCCAACTGATTATTGAGTTATTGTTATTTTAACTCCCTTGAAGTTGTTTACCCCAGGTATCATGTCTCGATCGCTGTTTTGTTGCCCATTGGTTTCCATCTTCTCCCAGACTAAACAGCTTTCTTGGACTTAACTCTATAAATAATCTTCACATGCACAGGCTGAAGCATATAAACTTTTCATGAAAGCAGTATACTTAATTCCCCCGGTTCTACAAACCACAGTAGTTAAGATCAGCTATCTAGAACGTTATACTAACAATTCCCGGATTTATAGGTTAGATCATTGGTGGAAAAGACTTCTGTGCCGCAGGGCCCCCGACTCTCGAATTTGCTTTCCTTTGTAGGTCTTCTCAGCTCTCTGCGATTCACATGAGTAGAGGGGTGAGGTGGTAGGCCAGTCACCACCTGAGGTACTGTATAAGTAGGTATCTTCTTTCAAAAAAATCCTAGCAACCAGAGCTTTCACACTTTGGAAATTCACTTGCTACAATTTTCCCTTTGTTTAACATTTTCTAGTTTTCCAACACTTCTCTTTCCTTACCTTTCTCCCCCCCCCCCCCACCCCCCCTC